>NC_085139.1:198362060-198724780 GCF_024139115.2 Armigeres subalbatus
CTCAATGTAAAACACATTTGATATAACGGTGATGTTTTACCCTCAATATTCGTTATCTGTGGTTTACCTTAGATTTATAAAGCTTTGCATGGTCAAGTTGTTGGTGGTTAGTCTTCGATTTGACGTCGAGGTACAACTACACTCACCGCCCGAGATTTTGATACGTGGCATATAAAAGGTGCTGATTCAGTGAATTCAATCCTTCTTATATACCACATTGAAAATGCTCGTATGGTGGGTGCAGTTGACCTCCAGAAACGTCAAACCAGAGACTAACCTGCAGACATACTCGGCCATTAACGCTCGGAAAGCTGATAGAGTTAATAAACTATAGAGGAACATTGTCGCGCGGTTCCTTTGTTCTCGTTCCCAAACATATTGGGAACACAACTGTTAAACGTACTGATTTTCCTTCCTTCCTCCATTGACAGTTAGTGCCTTATCCTCGTCAGAAAGATGTTTCGCCAATGACGACAGCGAATCTTCCTCTATAGTTATCCTCTATTGATTTCACATCTCACACCACACCAGCACCTCCTGTTGACATTGCCGTACTAAACAAACGTTTGAATCTTTGTTTACAAAAGCAGATAAGTCGTTTTGAAAATTTTATCTTGAACTGTTACATCTCTTTGTCTGTGATAATAGCCAGGAGAAGAATGAACGCGTCATCGAAAGATGACTCACGAAAACAATTCCACAGAATGATATAGGATGCAATTTCCAACGAATTAAAAAAAATCAAATAATATTTAGGTAATTAAAAATAATTTAATGCATGAGGTTAGACTTTTGATTATCTACATTATTTGTTTGATTGTTATAGAAAATAAAAAATCTTGAATCGATCTCGAGAAGGCACTACTTTTGATGTTAATTAAATTTCTAATCCCGTGTAATAAATCGTTTTTAATAGCATTTTCATTAAATAGCAAAACAAGCAGAATAGTGAAAAAACTAGATTTATTGAGACTTTTGTAAACAGACATATGTGAAGCGGCGTTAATTTAAGCTTCTGAAATACAATACAATTTTCCTCCACATTATTTCCTGAGTTCGTTCTCATTCAATCCTAATACAATTTAATCCCTATTTCTTTTCAGGTAATCAAACCGAACTTTTGGCAGCAGCTGACTTGGATCCTTCACCGCCTGTTGACTCTGGTACTCTATCTAGTACCACGTTGATAAATATTCACCATATGCAGCAGAGGTTGGAAGTTGAATTTGGAATTAATACTAATGTTTCAGATAGAAGAACTTAGCACAGTGAGGCATAGTACGAGAAAACTCAGCCACGAAATTCAGAAGAGTGTTACTGCTAGATGGATAAATGTTTCTAATGATAAATCCCTGCATGTTTAAATTAAATATATACCCGTGAAAGTTTGGGTCCAATAAATATAGGCAAAAGTTTTTGTCGTCTTACATAGATTTTAGTATTGTTAGCTTAATACAAAAATAAGAGTAAATCTTGCATCGTAGGTATTTAAAACTATTTTTTTTCATTTTTTGTGTACTAAAATATTACATTAAGATACAAATTTTCCTATATATGTAAGAATATGTTGATTTTCTCAAAAACTCTAAGAAATTCTGAAATGAAAACTGGAATGAAACCCAAATTCGATCTTCTTTGAGGGCAGTGATGAGTTCTGTAAGAAAAATTTGTCCTATTTTGAAACTCAAAATGTTTACTCAAGTGTAGTATCGGCCAAAAGTTTATTACCCATTTCTCTATACCATATAGTGAACCAAACTTTCTGATGATACCATGCACTTGTAAACATGTTGATTTTATTAATGAAACCAAATTTTCCGCGAAAACTCACTGTGCCCTCAAAAGAAAAGAGGTCCATTCATTTTTTATTTCGAAATTTCGAGGCTCAATTTGAGAAAAATCAATATTTTACAAATAAATATAAGAAAAATGTATCTCAAGGATATTTAGTACATAAAAATTGGACATGATTAGTTTGAAATACCTACGATGCAAGATCTACTCATATTCTTTGTATCGAGCAATAACAAAAAATCGATGAGATAGAAACATATAAAAACTTTGCGTAAATTTCTCGAGGATGAACCAAAACCAGTTATGTACGCTTTGCTCGAATTATACGCAATTATGCATTTCAAATGCCCAAGTCAGGTCTATAATAGCACGGAACTCAAAGGTAGATATATTGATTGAAAGATAGACCAGTACTGTCGGCTTCTTTTGACTACGGGGAAAAATACCAAATTTGAAAAAAGTTGCCATCAAGTATCAACAAGACACCAAACTGTGATAATGGCAAATTGATAGTAATTCTCGTTATAATTTCGTTCAAAATATCCAAAATAAATTATTTTTTGACGAGACTACGACTGTCGTTTCTATATAGTACACTTTACAATTTCTGAAAAATCAAAAAATGCACGATAGAATTTGATCGTTATCATCTAGGATTCTTTTTAACAACTTATGTAAGTACATATTTGAAAATTCAGGAATTCTGCAGGATAAAACGGCTGAGTTAAGTCAGATCAGACAACGGAGAAATCTCGAATCTGAAACATTTGAGTAACCTAGAAAGTCCAGAGAAAAAGGGAATATTAAGAACTTGTTTGATTTACGGAATTAAATTTTTTTTCCAAGTTCGTTTATTTGGTAGGCTCAGGCTGTATAACACTTTACGGACCAATTTCTTGGATATATACAATCAATGTCATTTTTCAGAGTAAGAGAGGGTTAGGAGCCAGCGTACTCGTGGTGACTCGAGGTTGTTTACAAATTTAAGGATGGAGAGTAGGATTCGGAATCAAGGAATTTCGCTGCTCATCCGGGCATTTGGCAAGGGACGATGTGTTAATTAAAATATTAAAGATATTCTGAAAGTTTTGGTCTTGATAATGTTCTGAATCTAAAGGAATTGAATCAGCTCCAGAATCTGAAAAAATGTGTAAAATCTGGAGCATCTTTTAAGGAGGAAACGCCTGTGAAACATCTTAGAGAGCGAGTAAACGCGATGAACGATGCGACGCAGACGCGATCACGTAAAATAATAACAATCATTATCAGTACTACGTCAAGACATTGTTTGAACGGATCTCCTCGAGTCGCAAAGATTTCGCTTTAATTATTAGTTTATAATGTCTAAATTCGCAATTATCGGTTATTGAATTGAAAATACCGCGCTTTGTTTTGCATTGATACCTCGGTCGAATCGCGTCGATTTTATTTGGTAGTGATATTTCATCGCTTTGCTACCTTCTGTCGCAATTCCATTTGGTGGTCCATTGTTTGCTTGCTGCTGCTATCACACATCGAGTGTAAACAAAGTGACAAACTATACTGCTGCTATCCCATCACAGAATAGACCAGAATAGAACCAGACCAGGAGATGGCAAAGTGCTCAGCTCTCACTGCATTACCCAGTCTTCTCGTTGCGGTAAAATACCTGCGCAAAATGCATGAAATCGTCTATGAAATGTGTTGGATTATCGGCAAATCAACATAAGGTACTGCGCGATTTCCCGGTGCGGAATGGTTTTGCCCTGCTTGCAAAACTCACCTGTCGATTTCGAGAACGTCTAGTAACCAGGCACTGAATAATTCTGGTCAGACTTGTATCGATTCTCGATTTTCGGCGCACAAAAGATGTGGCCCTGCGTCGCTTCTTACTGAAGGACGTCGCTCATAACTGCAAAAAAACGTCACACTCTCTTCCAACCAATGCCAATTCAAGAATTGAAGACGGCATAAACAACCCTACAGTTTGAATTTACACAATGTTTTCGGCTCCTTCATCGGTGACCTGGTGATTCATCCGAAGCTAAAAGAGATAGAACCGCAGTACCAATCTTCTACTCATCCAGCCCACCGATCCGGAAAGAAACGAAAGTTGACGTTCCGGTTAGTACATCAGTTCATCAAATTATACAGTTCATTCCGATCCAAATAATCTACCAGTTAGCTCAGCTGATACATCGACACCAATGCCATTTCCGCTGCCCTCTAACTGGAGTATCGCATCAGCCAACGCGCTTCCGTTGAAACCATTCCATCAACGCCGCCCAGACTATAGCACCAGCCAAACCTCCTCCAACCACTAGTTCAACTACAGAACGCCACATAACGCCTGCCACTCCCAACGCCACCACCAGCTCGCCACCGATCAATGCACTCAGACCCAGTCCGGTGTCATTCCGCCTCAACGACTCATGTCTCATCTCTCATCAGCAACTGTCGCCTGTCAAACTTCGCAGTTTCATCAACGAACCACATCTGAAGAACCAGTATACCACTCAATATCATCAAACACAGTGGATATCGCCGTCAAGCTCCTGATGTCACCAATATCGCTGCTGGCTCAAGAAATCAAAGACCAGAAAACTGATTTCGCAAACAACCAATAGATGATAACACCGCCGGTCTCGTACAAATAAATACCGTATATAACTCAAGTAATCGAGTGTGGATCTCTGCATGTTAGCCAGGATCTCTGTCAGGATGTCTCTATTTAAGCTACTGCTCCACTTGTTAAACACGTTCGGCATCATTCCAAATTACAAATACACATTAGGAAGAACGATCCTTAAATTCATCCCAGTCAGTAAAAACTCGCTATAAATTATGGAAAACGGACTCTCGAAAATGAAGGATCATCTAGAATCTATCGACGAAACGTTGTTTCTGAATCTGGACACTGATTCAGTGGTCTACTTCGTTGTAACAAATGCCATAGATCTATGTACTCCAAAATCAGTTAGTAAGTCACCTAAACATCCTCCCTGGACAAACAAAGCTTTAAAAAACTAAAGTCACTTAAAAGATCCGCTCTCAGAAGGCATACCAAGTATAATAACCATTTAACGAAATCGCATTCACACATCTGCAAATAAGTGTAAACGCCTGAATAAGAAGTTCTACCAAGCTTATTTACACCGGATTCAGTGTAGCCTGAAGAAGAATCCTAAGAAGTTCTGGTCCTACATTGATGAACAACGGAAAAAAAGGTCTTCTGTCTACAATGAATTTGTACGAGAAACAAGCTTCTATATTGCCAGCTGTATGTCAACTGCTGCAAAAGTTTGCCTCGGCTTTCGTTGATGAGCAGCAGAGCATCAACACGTGTTGATGCTGCTTCAAAATCCTCAACGTGCTGCTGTTGGTCTCATCCGAAATCCCTGCAACGCCATCGAAGAAGCTCTCAAAAAGCCTGTAATCCTGGTCCAGATAATTCAATCACATCGAAAAGATGCAGCCGTTCCTTCGGGGCCTTTATCAATTATTTAAACCGCTCTATTCGCACTGGATCATTTCCCAAAACTTGGAAAAAATCTTTCGTTTTCCCTGTATTCAAAAAGGTAAAAGGAACGATGTTACAAACTACCTGGTATAGCAGCCTTGTGTGCCACATTAAAACTATTCGAGCTTATTGTTCTGGACTTTATCAACGCACACTGATTATGTTCCACAGGACCAGATGGATTCGTAACGAAACGATCGACTTCGACGAACCTTGTTGCATACACATCGCTTATCATCAAGCACACAAACAGTGGATGCAATATACAGATTTCTCAGCTGCGTTTGACAAATCAACCACAAAATTATAATTTCTGGATCACTCTTGGACTGGCTTAATTCTCCATGAACGGTCTCTATGTCGGTTAAAATAGAGAAGCTACCTCTGTACCATTTCTCGTTGCTTCTGGTGTCCCACAAGGTAATCATATTGGGCCTATTTACTTTACTACGATGTTAACCTTCAACTCAAATGCCAAAAATCTTCATACGCTGATGATTTTAAGCTTTTGCTGGATGTGCGATACAGGATGCTGCTACTCTGCAAAATGAGATCGATAACTTTAAAACTGCACCATCAATCGTATGTGTTTGAACCTTCTAAATGCTCGGTTATATCGTTCACAAGAAAGCACTCTCGTTCGTTTTGATTACTTATTGAAATCTATAAATAGGGTTTCGTCCATCAAAGACCATGCGTTATTTTGGAACGAAATTGAACTTTAAAGAACACATTGGTTACATTCTTCTAAAGCGTCTAAGACCTTAGGGTTCATTTAGCTGACTAAATACTTCAAAGATATTCACTGTCTGAAAACTTTGTTCTGTTCATTAGTTCGTTCCACACTCGAATATTCAGTTGTCATATGGGTGCTCGCAAATGGAATTCAACAAATTGAATCCATACAGCGTAAATTTGTTCGTTATGCCTCCGTCATCTCCCTGGAACGACCAATCAACCTTCCCAGATATCAAGATAGATGCATGATTGATTGATCTCAGCTTCTAGAAGACCGCCGGAATATCATCAACCGCTTTGTGATGAGTTGCAGTCCAGTAGATTGTCCTAGTGTTTACCTCTTCAATATTGGCATACAACGACGCCCTCTCCGTTCGTATCAGTTCCTCCGTATTCCTACTTCTCGTACTAACTACAGTTATAACGCACCACGTAAATATGTTCGTTTATTCAATCGCTGTTATCATGTCTTTGACTTCAACTCTGTTCTCTTTGTGAAAATGAAGTTTAGTGATATATTTGGAAACTGATAAACTGAAAATTGTCTCTCAATGTATTTATTATTGTACTATAGTTGAGTGTAGTTTATGTCATTAATTATTTAGTTAGTAAGACCATCATTTGGAATGTATTTGTATTCTGTTGATGAGAAAAGATGAGGAGGTTTGCGCCCATTGGTGAGAGAACCTAAGTTAGCTCTACTCAAATGGGCTTTCCTCTCCTAAAAAAGGCTGTCAAGTTGCATCGTCGTCGTCGTCAAGTCGCGTTTACTCTGGCCTGTCCAATAACCTTCCGCAACTCGCTTCAACTTTCATAACACGAGAACTCGCGTGTTGTAAAAATCAACAATACGAAAATCCGTTATATTGAAGTCAATTAAAATGATATCAACGTATTTTTGACGTAGAACTACGTCTGTCTTTTCTATATTGGGGTACACTTTATCGATTGCAAAAATTGAAACGCACGAAAATATGATAGACTTGATCGTTAATATCTCAGCCTTTTCTCGATAGATTTTCAATTTTCTTGAACCATTCGATCAGGGAAGAGTCAACGCTTCATATCCGATTTACACTGAAGTCGTTTATTACGCGGTTATTTTTACAGGAATCGATTTTTATGCGATTTTTTCACTCGAATTTCTGAATTTCCGCGGTTCATTCGAGACATATTTTGGGATTTACGCGTTTTTGTTGTTTTAATTTTACGGCCCTTATCCTCCCGTAAACACCGACTCTAGTGTGTAACAATATCTATGTATGAATATTAACTATTAAAAACTTGCTAACAGTTTAGCACTGGATTCAGTGAATCAGTCAATCTCGTAAGCGTATCGCAAGCTTATTGTTCCATAGCACTACGTTCCAACTGGAACCTTCGCTTTTCAACGTAATCTATAAACATTTTTTAGTTATTAATTGAAAGCTTTTATGTCCGCCATTAGGGCTTTAGCTAGCGCAGTTCGTTTATGCTAACCCTAAACGTGTTTTCCTTGAAAGTTGGGGCGTTTGACGGTAGCTCATGCTTACCTGTTGATGCCAGTAGAGGTCTCGGAATCTTCTTCGCTGCTGCAGTGAATGCGTTCTGTAAACTTTCTTTGGCTCGTTTTGCTGATTCGTAGGTGTCTGCCGGAGTAAACCTGTCTTCTGTAATGAGCACCAGGGTTTAAGCATACTTAGCGAGGGTGCTAGTCCTGTACCAGTTTGCGTCGCTGATGGTTGCAGCTGTACACTATCAGCCAGATGCTTTTCTAATTTTAATTGATCATCTTAAATGTAAACCTAACTAATACCAATTTAATGTCAATGAAGTTCAATGGGATGTTTGGCATTATGTGTTGGTATGTGGAAAATAACTTCAAAAGTAGCATTTATCAATGCTTCGAATCGAGATACAATTATTGATTCTTATTCTCTAGCGAGTTTTTATCAATTGGTAATTTGAATATTATGCATCTCGAGATAAAATAGAATACTGCGGCTTCCTGCTGGTTGCTTACAGGTAATCGCAACGGTCACTAAACAAGACAGAGTAATGAAAATCTTACCCACCGTATGCACTTGTCATAAAACTCTCCAAGTACTCAATGACTCCGCTTGCATCTCACTAATACAATCGAACACTGCTGTCATTTCGCGAAAGCACGTGGTTTTGTTTTGAGCGGCAGAATTGCCTATCTTTTAACACGGCGGCTAACTTGATTACCTTCGCAGTCGAGCCTGCGAGTGTAAGACCACCGCAGCATTCTAAAAAAAGATAAGCGCGCCAATATGTGACCGCTTGAGAGTGTTGTTCATTCTCGATTATTTGAAAATTTTATTTTTATCTTCCTTTTCAAATGTTGGTCAAAATTTTCATCACCAGTTTCGTAATGCACTCAATCTCAGGAGCATAGGATAAACAACGAAAGCAGATTCAACCTGGGCTGAAAACGCTTCTTTGATCTCATCGCACAGAATAGTCAAAGACCTGTACATTACATACAGCTACGTAGTTCAACGTCACCTTTGCGTACAACCCGATTGGGCTGCACCTTTGAGTTTTTTCGGGAAAATAATAAAGGTATATACTCTCATAGAGGACATTTTAAGAGAGTTCAAAGGATCTTCTGCTGGTTCTCTGGAAGATCCGGAACCAACGGAACCGGTGAAAAGTATAAATATTCTCAATAAATGGTGCGGTGTTTCTTATAACATTCAAAATCCTGGCTTAGTAGTGAAAAAAATCTATATCCATCTTTAATCCATGCGGCTATGAGTATTTGGAATTCTGCCACTAGCGGCGCTAGTGTATATAAAACAGTTTGGTTGTATCTCGGATCTTTGGGATTTAGAAATTTCGTCGTCTACAAAGTTTGAGAATAGGAAACCAATATGTTGAGAAGCTCTTTAGTTCAGAATTCAGCGCGTATGGCGGCGCTAGTGTATATGAGTTATAAGATTGGTTCGATATCTCGGATTTGGAATTGAAAGTTACCGTCTTCTACGAAATTGTGTGATTGTAAACCACTATGTTGAAAAATTGTGAAGTTTAAAATTTATTCTTAGAGTAGTGCTATGCTGTGAGAGCACCAGTTTGATATATCTGTTGTTGATGATTTGCTGACAGTTCTTCTCGAACCTACACCGAATGGAGTATCCTTCTCCACTGGACTCAATCCTGGGCCAATCGCCTTAGTCGCCCTGAATATTGAGCGCCCTCAGGTCATCTTCAACTGAAAAAGCCATCGTGTGAGCGTCCTTCCAAGAAGCCTGCGCCTCTTCCGTCTACTAAATATTATCTTCGCTTGACGTTCTTCTGCACAACGTGACCAGCCCAAGTAGCTCGCCGTGTTTTATGAGCAATAATATCCAGCCCTTTATACACCTGGTACAATTCGTGATTTCAGCGACGCCGCCATACCGCTTCTCCTGTTTACCGCGAGTATTGTCTGCAGCCTACGCTCAAACACTCGAAAGTACTCGATCAGCTCCTTTAACGTCCATGTTTCATGGCCGCTATCAAACCACCGGAAGAATCAGAATAGTATACAGCATTTCAGTATGACGTCACAGCCCATCATTTTCATTGAATCGTGACGTCATGCTTGTTTAGACACGTTAGACAGTTCGTTTGGAGACGGAGGATTTATCTTCGCTCATCTATATATTCCATATCTATACAGTTACGAAGTCCGTAATAAGCCCTATTTGCAGCTGCAATACGCCTTTCACCTCGGTAAAACATTATTGCTCGTCACTAATGTTCCAAGATACACAAATTCTTCTCCACTTCAAATTTTTCACATCCTGCCATTTCACACCACCACCACTAATGGACCCACGTAGATTCTAGCGACCATGTACTTCATTTTGCTGATATTGATCGTGAGTCAACTCGCTGCTCCCTCTTTGGCCCAAAGCCTTTTCACGGCAAGCGATTAATCCCGATAATATCGATATTGTCCCCAAATCAGGAGCATATACGATCTTGTGATAGGTATTCGAGTGCATCACCTGCTTTAATCCATCTATGGTAACAAATGACGTCGATATTTCATCCGCAATCCTTACACTTGATTTCGATCCGTCCAACGTTATACGAATCAGCGTATCAGTTTCACCGAAAACCATGTTCAAGCATAATTTCCATAATTCATTCCGTTTCACTGAATCGTACGCCGCCTCGAATTCAATAAACAAATGAATATGTGTTGTACTCCCGTAATTTATCAAGGATTTGTCTCAGGGTCAGGGTAAACATTTGATCCGTCGTTGATCGGCCCTCCTGAAAACCTGCTTGGTATTCGCCGACGAAGGACTCTTCAACGGTCGCATTGTTGAACAGAATACGGGACATAATTTTGTACGCCGAATTAGGAGGGCTATTCCTCGGTAATTGGCGCACTCCAGTCGGTGCCCTTTCTTAAAGAGAGGACAAATGTGGCCGTCCAACCAGTAGTAGAACTTTCCTCGGCTTCCCATATTTTCGACATAATATGGTGCAGAACTTCATAAAGCTGTGGCTGCCATGTTTGAGGTTCAGCCGAGCAGTTCTTTTCCCGCAGCCTTATTGTTTCTAGCTTTTAACAGCTTCTTAACCTCATCTAGTGTAGGAACTCCATAGCTTGTCCATCGTCGTTATATTTATACTGTTCATCGATGCACCTCACTTCCACTATTCAAAACAGTCTCGAAGTGTTGCTTCCACCTGGCAGCCATTTCGGTGAGATCTGTCAGCAAATTCCTTCTTGGTCGTCGCATACGACGGGAGATGGCGCTGTCTTTCCGCACGCCATTGACAGACTCATAAAACCTCCGCCTATCGTTCTGCTCCTTTTTCCTGCGCCTCACTAATAACTTGTTCTTCGTACTCTTTTTCTTCCTGCGGTGGGTTCGTTTTCGGCTTCTCTTGCTTCCTTGTACCGATCTCTATTCGATCGGTACCGACACCAACATCGGCTTCTTCAACGTTCCTCTGTCTGTCACTCTCTGACACTCCACATCGAACAACCGTCCTGGGTCGCCTCTGCAGGCCACCACTTCTCGTGCTGTTGTGTTCACCGCTCCATGGATCGATCCCATATATCGTTGATGTTGTCGCCAACGTTGATTGCACTTATCCGTTCGTCGAGCTTCTGTCGGTACCGCCGATACTCCTTCCGCCGACAATCGCTGGATAGTAAGCATCGTTCGCTGTGATCTTTCGTTCGATACAGTTGAAACCATGATCACTGACAACGAGGTAGTGATCAGAGTCAATGTTCGGACCTCTGAATGTCCTGACATTTCAGGTACCGAGTTTCCAATCATAGTCCTTATTTCGTTGCCGGGTCCGCCAAAAATAACGTGCCTTTTTCTTCTATCTCCATTTTCGTGGTACGTGAGAGGCTTCATAAGGTACCTTACCGGGGTCGTGTTACCTACATCGCGCAGGGCTGCCACTCAGGTATAGCTGAGGCGATACAGCATTTCGTTGATCAGCCGCTGGGTACCAGGAGACGTTGTTTGAGCCGCACCTCCGTGAACAGACGCTCGAGACGTACCTTCTCACTCTAGCTGATGTCAGAAAGAGCATGCCGGTTGCACTACCAGCTAAGTATACAACCCTTAGCTGGCGGTCTATTGTCATCGGACGACCCGTGGAAGCTTGAGATAGAAACTAGTGGGGACCAGAGCTCTGTTGAGCGCTCCTTCCTTGATGTCCCAGTGCACCTGATCCCTTTATTAAATTGTATTTACCCGAGCCTTCTATCCAATTACTTTTATTATCTTCTCAATTGATAAAGAACTAATTTTTTTAGGAATACATGCTGGTTTAGTGCAAATTGATTAACTGACTAAAAAGATATCTCATTTTCCCTCAATGTGTTGTACTTTTTACAACGATGCGAATCCCGGCAGGTTAATATTGAAAAAGACAATTGCATTATCTGCAAACGCACGGCCACATAGTAGATAAAAAAATTATCTCAAAAATATTTTGGAAATCTATAGATTTTAGAGTATTTGTTTTATTGAAATCTGGAGATTAGCTGGGTGAGGCAGATTTGGGGCCTTGTGGGGAAAATCTGTTTTGAAACGATTTGATACCCTTTCAATTTATGTAATGTCATTATGCATTGGATTGGCCTAAAGAAAATCTGATCACTTTAATTTAAAACCAATTTGGGTTTTTTTTGTTTACACATGCAAAGTATCCATATTGATCTATGCGATGAACGTCAACCTGTTTTTAACGAAACCTACGATGTTTTAAATGGATGATCCAATTGTTCAGCCTTGAGTTATAAAAAGTTGGAGCCGAGTCTCTTTATATATAACACTATGGGTCTCCGGGTTTTCTATAAAGTTCTGTTTCAGTTACTTAGTAAACGAGAAAGGCAAAAAAATCAAAAACAATAAGTTCCAAGTAACAAAACTGCTTATAAACATGTGTATTTCATGGAAAATTCAGTACAAACGAAACGATAAAAAAACTGAAGTATTGTTGTATCTTTCTCTTGAAAGCGGGAAATATTTCCTTCATTCGATGTTTCATTAAAAGACTTCTCAGGTCAGGGTAAAACATTTCAAATGTTCGTCTAGAAATAAACTTGTTTTGAAGTTCAAGTATAAAGAAAGAATCAAAAGAAACGTAACAAGCCAAGTGTCGAACGAGCAGAAAAGATTGATGACTGGAAGGAATTTATCTCCATCATATGCAGTTATAGTCACCACAGTACTCAACGGTAACGACCGCCATAATCCACCATTTCAATAGAATCACTTTTCCTTCTCAACGTGCACTTGACATTGTTTCGTTCCGAATGTCATACTCTCCATTACGGGGCAGGGCATGCGAGCAGCCAGTGTTGCAACTTGGAAATAGGGTAACTGGTAATAATGCAACTTTTGGACCCATATAATAAGAGTTTGTTTGTGTCAGGGTCTATTGTATATATAGTTACGCAAAGAGTGAAAGGAATCTACCTAGAAAGATCCCTTATCATCAAAACTTTTGATTGTGTTTTTCCCTCCTAGCGTTACGTTGCGTTGTAATATTGAGTGAAGAAAATTCGATGGCGTCAGTAGCGGTCCGAGCAGCAGCCGTCGACAGGTGGAAAATGTATTCACTACCATGTACAAATGAACACTACGTGAAGATCACAAAACTTCATGTGATTGTCATGTACACATGAGTGCAAATAATAGAGGTATTGCGAAAAGAGAAAAATTCTAATTTGCGGAGCAAAGAAGAAGAAGCAGACTGAGTGTCGGAAACTTCAAAATGGCATACCTGTACGAAAAGTGTATATTTCTTGATATCAAGAATATTCGAGAAATCTAAAATGTTTCAAAATCACATAAATATATGACAAAATGCCTTCAAAGTATCATAAAACTTGTTTAAAAATATAGCGGCATGTAACACTTGTTTAAAGTTGCATATTCCGTTGAATTTAATAATCAACATTCACGAAAAATAAACCAAAAATTTTACCGTGCAACAAGTGATTTGACGTTTGCGGAACAGCTTTCCGACAGTCGACCGTCGGACCCCGGTTCGAATTTTTCAATCTTCTCGCAATAATAAACTATAGAGGACGCTTGTCGCTGTCGTCACTGGCGAAACATCTTTTGCTGGCGAGGATAGGGCACTAAATGTCAACAAAGGAAAAATCAGAACGTTTTGACGAATAGGACCAACATGTTTGGGGACGATAAAAAGGGAACCAGCGACAATCGTCCTCTATAGTTTATTACCTCATTGCAAATGGAAATCACGTGCTTGTTACCGTTCATAATGATATTGTTACTAATGTTCACAGATGAAAATCATCAAGTGCGTTTCGCTTGGAAGGCTCATGTATACTTTTTCTGGCGGGCTGGTTAATTATTTTTATCTTGTGAAATTTTTCTACTCTCTAACCAATTGTTCAAATCATAAATTTGGAGAGAAAAAATCGCTTCGCATGCCAACAAACGGTGCTCGCCCAACTTTACAATACTTCTCTCCCCCTCAAATAGGCAGCAATTCTTCGCCAGGTGGGAAATAAACGCCAGGCTCGAAGGAGAGCCTGCTGTTTGTAGATAATACCACAGATATGCTGTGTCACGAGGTCGATTTAGGTACATTGGGACGCCGCCGCAACAACGCAACGTTGTTTACGACCTACCCAATCACTGGGACGGAAACCACGCGATGCGTCACGTCGCCGATAGATAATTATCCAGTTAGCCGGACTATGGCGTTTGACTGTGTCGGTGTCTCACGTCCGTCGTTTTGCGATTATTGAGAGTTGTTTGCACTCTTCCAGCTAGTTTTGGTAATCATCAGGTTGGTCCGTTTGCAACACGTAGTAGACACGCTCTATTGTCCGATATGCTCCCCTGGACGTCTGATCAAATCTATTCTGAACATTGTTGTTGGGGCTGTGTATAAACGTGCTGGGAAAATCTGCAGATGTAACGCCCAAGGTCTGTTAATTGGAGGACTGTATCTACGATGCGCCTAACGGAAGGTGCACGGGAGCTATAGTAGCCTATGTTCATTTCTGGTTGATTCTGCTGACTATTATCGGGATCAGGACTGCCGTATAACGTGGAACATGTCTGAGTCGGTGCAGCCGAAATCAGACTAGTGCAGACGGATATAATTTATTAAGCTTATCAAACTCGTTTACGCCCTCGACGGAAAAATTTGGTCTTATCGAAAGCGACGAAACAATCTCCTGAATTTATTACCAATTTATGAACATGGTGATGAGATTAACCATACTATAATAATAGGAGAATATTATGCAATTCATGTGATTAACTTATGGACATTCAATGGTGTACCAAGGAGGCTTTCTTGGGAAACCCTTTCAGTATTCTCTAGTATATATCGGTATTAAGACTAGACCTATTTATTATATGGCATACAATATTTAAATGGATCTTTCCGCATTTGGATAGAACGTAATGATTTTGTTTCTTTTTGAGTGGAGTCTTTACTACACCTGATGTGTCGAAATACAATTAAAAATAAACCAAGTCATAATACTAAAAACATGTTTTTAAACATTTTCCGAGTCATACTCTGTTTTCAATTTCAGTAGCTTCTAATCCATCCTCACAGTATAGTAACAGTATCTATACGATGTAGCACGGTTTGGTTCCATCCCATCAATCAATATAGCCTTGTAGTGGCTATCCGATTATAATTTAATTGCATTGCCAACAATGTTAGTACCCATTTGCAGGCTTTATTCGAAGAGAAACTCGCCTTAAAGTAGTTTTTATTTTTCAGGATAGACCAATAGAATTTTCAATAAATATCCAACAACTTGGATCCTACGATTTGAGGTGATGATTTATTATCTTACGATAAACAATAATTGCCACAATGTAAAATATGAAACTATGCAAAAGAACGCATGATCGAAACATTAATTCAAATAATCAGTAAGCGTCATAATATAATTAACAGATGAATCGAAAAGTCAGCTGATTTTACCAAATAATATGGATTGAAAACTATTTTCGCATGCCAAGATTCAAACTTACGCAACGTGTCAGCAAGTCCTTAAAACAATCAAATAATAACTATGGGAAGGCATGTATAAACAGAACATGATGAGGATTATTTTGCTCGATTCGTTTATTAATTATTAATGGTGAAACAATTTCATGGAGCTTTATCATTAAGCTTACATCGACAAAATTTACATCATGCCGTCGGCACGTCAATCTAGAATAAGATCGCCTGATACGGCGCTTTAGGCCACGATTATTTGAGCCAGCGACATATACATTCCCCATATACATGTAAAAAGTCTTCCACATCCTATCTTCTAATGGAAGCCGCTAGCTATATTGACGAAAAATCAGGTAGTAGAGACTAATTTTTGCCGAATCATCCCTCTGAGTATAAGGGGTCCCATACCCGCTCCGACATTTTGAACAACTTTGACTCCGCCCCCAGCAAATTTGATTCGGTCGGAGTAATGTCGGACCGTCAGTGGGCAAGTTGTACGACTGTTGGACAGACAGGTCAATTCAAAAATTTCATCGTAGAGCGACGGGATCATTTATTATGATTTTTATCATTTATTATCGAACATTGAGTACGGAATTGATGTTGTGACCACATACGGACCATTTTGCCCACAGGATGGTTCCCTGGAAGATCCGGAATATCCGTAAAAATAATCTTCATGAATGTAAAAATGAACAATTCTTAAATTTCATCATGGAACGCCAGGATTTTTTAATATCATATCTAGTCGAACCCTGAGTGTGGAATTGATGTTGTGATCCATACGCGGACCATTGTGGTCACCAAGTTGGCTACACGAAGATCCGGAACATGCATAAAAATGATCAATTCTTTCATTTCATCATGGAGCGCTGAAATTTTTTTTGAATAATTTGTTGTCAAACCCTGATTATGGAATAGGACCACACATGGACCATTGCAGCCACCAGGTGGACCAATGGATCCAGAACATTCGCAAAAATGTTTGATTCGCAAAATTTTTTTATTGCTCTAACCGAAGGCGGGAGGAATTCCTGGAGAAACTTCCGGAGAAATTCCTGGAGGAACTTCCGGAGGAATTCCTGGTGGAACTTCCGGAGGATTTGCGTGGAACTTCGGAAAAATTCCTGGAGGAACTTCGGAGATCCTGGGAACTTCGAGGAATTCCTGGGAACTTCCGGAGGAATTCCTGGAGGAACTGCGAGGAATTCTGGAGGAACTTCGGAGATTTTCCTGGAGGAACTTCCGGAGGAATTCCTGGAGGAACTTCGGAGGAATTCCTGAGGAACTTCGGGAATTCCTGGAGGAACTTCCGGAGGAATTCCTGGAGGAACTTCCGGGAATTCTGAGGAACTTCCGATCCTGAGGAACTTCGGAGAATTCCTGAGGAACTCAGAATTCTGGAGATCCGAGGAATTCCTGGAGGAACTTCCGGAGGAATTCTGGAGAATCGGAGGAATTCCTAGAGGAACTTCGGAAGAATTCTGAAGGAACTTCGGAATTCTGAACTTCCGGAGGAATTCTGGAGGAACTTCCGGGAATTCCTGAGGAAACGAGGAATTCCTGGAGAACTCCGGAGGAATTCCTGGAGGAACTTCCGGAGGAACTTCGGAGGAATTCGAGGAACTCGGAGAATTCTGGAGGAACTCGAAATTCCTGGAGGAACTCGGAGGAATTCCGGAGAACTTCCGGAGGAATTCTGGAGAACTTCCGAGGAATTCGGAGGAACCTGGAGGAATTCCTGGAGGAACTCTGGAGGAACGGATTCCGGAGGAGTTCCTGGAGGAACTTCCGGAGGAATTCCTGGAGGAACTTCCGGAGGAATTCAGGAGCTGGAACTTCCGGAGGAATTCCTGGAGGAACTTCCTGGAGGAATTCCTGGAGAACTCCGAGGAATTCCTGGAGGAACTTCCGGAGGAATTCTGGAGTGAATCGAGGAATTCTGAGAACTTCGGAGGAATTCCTGGAGGACCTTCCGGAGGAATTCCTGGAGGGTCAACCGGAGGAATTCCTGGAGGAACTTCGGAGGAATTCTGGAGGAACTTCGGAGGAATTCCTGGAGGAACTTCCGGAGGACATTCCTGGAGGAACTTCCGAGGAATTCCTGGAGGAACTTCCGGAGGAATTCCTGGAGGAACTTCCGGAGGAATCTGGAGGAACTTCGGAGGAATTCTGAGGAACTTCCGGAGGAATTCTGGAGGAACTTCCGGAGGAATTCCTAGAGGAACTTCCGAGGAGAATTCCTGGAGGAACTTCCGGAGGAATTCCTGAGGAACTTCGAGGAATTCCTGGAGGAACTTCCGGAGGAATTCTGGAGGAACTTCCGGAGGAATTCCTGGAGGAACTCCGGGAGAATTCCTGGAGGAACTTCCGAGGAATTCCTGAGAACCGGAGGAATTCGAGGAACTTCCGAGAGGAATTCCTGGAGGAACTCCGGAGGAATTCCCTGGAGGAACTTCCGAGGAATTCCTGGAGGAACTTCCGGAGGAATTCCTGGAGGAACTTCCGGAGGAATTCCTGGAGGAACTTCCGGAGGATTCCTGGAGGAACTTCGGAGGAATTCCTGGAGGAACTTCGGGAATTTCGGAGGAACTTAGGAATTCTGAGGAACTCCGGAGGAGACTGAGGAACTTCCGGAGGAGAATTCCTGAGAGAACTTCGGAGGAATTCCTGAGAACTTCCGGAGGAATTCCTGGAGAACTTCCGGAGGGAATTCTGGAGGAACTTCCGGAGGAATTCCTGGAGAACATTCCGGATGAATTTCTGGAGGAACCGGAGGAATTCAGAACCTGGAGAAGAACTTCCGAGGACCCTGGAGGAACTCCGAGGAATTCCTGGAGATTAGGAAATTCCTGGAGGAAATTCCTGAACTTGGAGGAACTTCCGGAGGAATTCCTGGAGGAACCTCCAGAGGAATTTCTGGAGGAACTCGGAGGAATTCTGGAACTTCTGGAGGAATCTGAGGAACTTCCGAGGAATTCCTGGAGGAACTTCCGGAGGAATTCTGGAGGAACTTCCGAGGAATTCTGAGGAACTTCCGGAGGAATTCCTGGAGGAATCTCCGGAGGAATTGGAGGAACATCCGGAGGAATTCCTGAGAGAACTTCCGGAGAATTCTGGAGGAACTTCCAGGAGGAATTCCTGGAGAACTCGAGGAATTCCTGGAGGAACTTCCGGAGGAATTCCTGGAGGAACTTCCGGGAATTCCTGAGAACTTCCGGAGGATTGAGGACTTCGAGAATCTGGGAACGAGAAATCCTGAGGAACTCCGGAGGAACTTCCTGAGGAACCTGAGGAATTCCCTGGAGGAACTCTCCAGAGGAATTTCGGAGGAACTTCCGAGGAATTTCTGGAGGAACTTCCGGAGGAATTCTGGAGGAACTTCGAGGAATTCTGGAATGGAATCTGGAGGAACTTCCGGAGAATTCCTGAGGAACTTCCGAGGAATTCCTGGAGGAACTTCAGAGGAATTCGGAGGAACTTCCGGAGGAATTCCGGAGGAACCTGGAGGAATTCCTGAGGAACTTCCGGAGAATTCTTGAGGAACTTCCGAGGAATTCCGGAGGAACTTCGGAATTCCTGGAGGAACTTCCGAGGAATCTATTGAACTCCGGAGAATTTCTGGGAACTTCGAGGAATTCTGGAGGAACTCTGGAGACTTTGGAACTTCGGAGACCTCGAGGAACTTCGAGATTCTGAGGAACTTCGGAGGAATTCCTGGGAATCCTGAGGAATTCTGGTGAACCGAGAATTCCTGGAGGAATCTGGAGGAATTCCTGGAGGAACTTCCGGAGGAATTCCTGAGGAACTTCCGGAGATTCCGGAGGAATTCCTGGAGGAATTCTCAGAGGAACTCGGAGGAATTCTGAGGAATTCCTGGAGGATCCCCGGAATTCAGTGAATTCCAGAGGAACTTCCGGAGGAATTCCTGGGAGAACTCTGGAGGGACCTGAGGAACTCTGGGAATTCGGGAACTCGAGGATTTCTGGAGGAACCTGGAGGAATTCCTGGAGGACCGAGGAATTCTGGAGGAACTCGGAGGAATTCCTGAGGAACTTCCGGAGGAATTCCGAGGAACTTCCGGAGGGAATTCCTGGAGGAACTTCGGAGGAATTTCTGAAGGAACTTCCTGGAGGAATTCCTGGAGGAACTTCCGGAGGAATTCTGGAGAACTTCCGACTGGAGAACATTCTGAGGAACTCTGAGGATTCCTTGAGAATCGGAGGAACTTCCGGAGGAATTCTTGAAACTTCCGGAGAATCTGGAGAAACTTTCGGAGGAATTCCTGGAGGAATCTCCGGAGGAATTCCTGGAGGAACTTCCGAGGAATTCCTGAGGAACTTCCGGAGGAATTCCTGAGGAACTTCCGAGGAATTCCTGAGGAACTTCCGGAGGAATTCGCAGAACTTCCGGAGGAATCCGGAGGACTCGAGAATTCCTGGAGAACTTCCGAGGAATTCCTGGAGGAACTTCCGGAGGAATTCCCTGGAGGAACTTCGAGGAATTCTCGGAGGAACTTCCGAGGAATTCTGGAGGAACTTCCGAGGAATTCCTGGAGGAACTTCCGAGGAATTCCCTGGAGGAACTCGAGGAATTCCTGGAGGAACTTCCGGAGGAATTCTGGAGGAACTCGGAGGAATTCCTGGAGGAACTTCCGAGGAATTCGAGGAACTTCCGAGGAATTCCTGGAGGAACTTCCGGAGGAATCGAGGAATCCGGAGGAATTCGAATAGGCTTCCGAGAAATCTGAAGAACTTCCGGAGGAATTCCTGAAGAACTTCCGGAGGAATTCCTAGAGGAACTTCGGAGAAATTCAGAGGAACTTTCGAGGAATTCCTGGAGGAACTTCGAGGAATTCCTGAGGAACTTCCGGAGGAATTCCTGAGAGAACTCAGTTCCGAGGAGGAATTCCTGGAGGGAACTTCCCGGAGGAATTCCTGAGGAACTTCCGGAGGAATTCCTGGAGGAACTTCCGGAGGAATTCCTGGGAAGCTCGAGGAATTCCTGGAGGAATCCGGAGAATTCCTGAAAACTCGAGAAATTCCTTGAGGAACTTCCGGAGGAATTCGGAAACTCCGAGGAATTCCTGAGGAACATCCCGAGAAATTCCTGAGGAACGGATTCGAGGAATTCCTGGAGGAACTTCCGGAGGAATTCCTGGAGGAACTTCCTGAGGAACTTCCGGAGGAATTTGAGGAATTCGAGGAATTCCTGGAGGAATCTTCGGAGGAATTCCTGGAGGAAACTTCCTGGAGGAATTCCTGAGGAACTTCCGGAGGAATTCGAGGAATTCCTGGAGGAATTCCTTAAACTTCCGGAGAATCCTGGGGAACTTCCGAGAATCTGTTGAACTTCCGAGGAATTCCTGTTGAACTCCGAATTCTGTGCCCGGAGGAATTCCTGTTGAACTTCCGAGAAATTCTCGACACCGAGTATTCCTGGATTAACTTCCAGAGGAATTCCTGAATTAACTCCGGATGAATTCGTGGAGGAACTTCCGAGGAATTCCTGGAGGAAATCGAGGAACATCCAGAGGAACCTGAGGAACTTCCTATCATGCCTCTTCTTAATTTGGCAGGTCGTGGCACGTTTACACTGCGCAATCCGTTGCGCTTGACCTCAAAGGAGTTTTTTTAAACAGTGTTCCAACCCAAAATCTGGGCAGAAGGATCACTAATCACAAAACGATGTGGTTCCGAAGAACGCTAACTACGAACAAGCGGCAGAGTCCAAATGTGCTTTATCAATATGTTGTGCTACATTTTCGTCATTGCGTACATACAAAGTGGTTTATTCTTACCGGTTAAAACGTGAGGTATTGATCCGTGACAAATATAATTTATTGAGCATGAGAGTCGATGCTTGCTCTGCACAAGCATTGAAATAAGTAATTTGATCCGAACGCTTGGGTGAAATTGCTGTTAAGTGAGTTTTGTCAATCGTTAATAAGTGTATATGACACTTCCTTTTACAAAAAAAATTGAAGTGAAATGAAATATTTTATTTTTTGACAAAATTTTGGCACTGATTTTTTTTTCTTTTCTTTTTTTTTGTTTTGGGTTTATTCTTTACTGCTTTACAATTCTATTTTTATGAATTACTGTTTGTTTGTTTGTGTTTTCATTACTAATAATAGTACAATTTGGGCTGTTGATTTCTTTTACAATATATGGGCTAGTATGATGTGGCTAATTTTTACGATTTTCTTTGTAATATAAATGGTCACCGATTCTCAGATCTATTGGATTAATTTTCCGTTTACTACTTTTTGTCTACTTTCTTTTCGCTCAGCAAATTGTCTCTAGCTAATGTGTTATATTCAGTTTAAATTTAATTCGTTGTAATATTCCTCAAGTTATAAATCGTCATGGTTTGACGTTTTCGAAAAATCAATTGGTAAATTTTTTATGTCCAAATACTAATTCAAACGGTGTAAAACTGTGCTCGATATGGGTTGTGTTGTAGCTGAATGTATAAAATTGAATCCAATCATCCGTCATCTTTGTGATCATTGAAAACATCGCAGATACTCTTCAAGCATCTAAGATTTCTTTCAATGCTCCAACGTCAGGGTGATACCTGTTGAAAATTTTTGTTTTATAGATAAAAGTTGACAAATTTGATCAAGGACTTCGTTTATACTACTTGCTTGATCTGTTCTAAATTCAAAATATTTCCGTAAATCAGAATAAATGTTCGACAAGCGCCTTCGCCATATTAAGGCTTCTTTGTAGGTATTGAAACAACTACGTATTTGGTTAGATTGCATTGTAGTGTTAGAATATAATGGTTACCGTTTCGTTCTTATGAACGGTCCAACTGTATCCGCTGAAAGAACTTCAAAGGTTTTGATGGTGTGGTAGTAATAACTTTGATTTCTTTTAGTGATGTCGGTGAATGACTTTATTGATTTTGCACATATTGCAAGACTTGACAAAATTATCAACATCTGTTCATTTTCTCATTTGTATACTTCTCTTATTTTAGCATATTCTGAATGGTCCAATATGACCTGACGTCGGAGGGTCATATGGAAATTTCTGCAAGAACTTTCTTGATTTTTTCCTGTGTTGTCAGCAGTTTTGAAGGATTGAATAATATTTCGCATGTCTGGAAATGCTCTGTTAGGATTTCCTTGAATGTACACAGATTTTGAAAAGTTTATCTTCAGTGAAGCCACGATTTTTCTTCATATTTTATTAAAATCTCTCAACTTCAGAGAGCATACTGGCATTGCCGAATTATTCAGGAGTAATTTCAATATCGCATATTTTGCATAATTATTGTGTATACTTAACTTACTTGGTTCGTGCACTTGCAACCCGACTATGAGATTTTTCTAGCTCCAGAGGGATTTTTCAGCTTGCAGCATTAAGGTGATCAATCTTGTTACTTGGTTCTTCGATCTTAACCATTTACTATTTGATTGTGGAACCCTGTTGTTTTCTTTGCCATGCCTAGTATTGACTATTAAACTGATGAATTTTTTCAGTTCACTCTGAATTTGAAGGAATGCAGCGAAATGCGTCTGTCCACATTACTGGCTCGGAAACATATTCAATTAAAATCGAACTCCAAATCTGTTTATCAGCGCATTCTTAAGCTGGTAAGTATCTCATGCCGAAGATATACTAGTGGCTTATGATCCGCATCGAACTATAAACTTTTTTCCGTGTAAATAATCTTTTAAAATGATTGATACCCAATGTGGCCGTTAGCTCTTTTTCAATTGTTGGTTTGTTACTTTCACCTTTTGTGAAGCTTTGCTTAGCGTAGGCGATTGTAAACTGATTATGTTGTTGTGATAAGAATGGCCCCACACGCTTTAAAGGCATCCGTAGTAAGGACAAATTTTCAAAAGTTCAGCAGTAAAATTGTCGGAGATATCAGTAATCAGTTTAACCCCCAGCAATACGTAACCGAACGAAGCAATGAGTGGCAGGTCGGTCAGGTCGGTCAGATCCAGTCCAGGTCAGTCCAGGTCAGTCCAGATCCAGTCCAGGTCAGTCAGGTCAGTCCAGGTCCAGTCCAGATCGGTCAGGTCGGTCCAGGTCAGTCCAGGTCCAGTCCAGATCAGTCCAGGTCAGTCAAAGTCAGATCAGTCAGGTCGGTCAGTCAGTCCAGGTCGTCAGTCCAGATCCAGTCAGGTCAGTCAGTCAGTCCAGATCCAGTCCAGTCAGTCCAGTCCGGTCCAGGTCAGTCAGTCAGTCCAGGATCCAGTCCAGGTCAGTCCAGGTCAGTCCAGATCCAGTCCAGATCCAGTCAAGTCAGTCCAGATCAGTCCAGTCAGTCCAGATCAGTCCAGATCCAGTCCAGGTCAGTCCAGGTCAGTCCAGATCCAGTCGATCCAGTCAGATCGGTCAGGTCAGTCAGATCCAGTCAGGTCAGTCCAGATCGGTCAGATCCAGTCAGTCCAGTCAGGTCAGTCCAGTCAGTCCAGATCCAGTCCAGGTCAGTCCAGGTCAGTCCAGTCCAGTCAGGTCAGTCAGATCCAGTCCAGGTCGGTCCAGATCAGTCCAGGTCCAGTCCAGGTCAGTCCAGTCAGGTCCAGTCCAGGTCAGTCCAGATCCAGTCAGTCAGGTCAGTCCAGGTCCGGTCCAGGTCAGTCCAGATCCAGTCCAGGTCAGTCCAGATCGGTCAGGTCGGTCAAGTCAGTCAGGTCCAGTCCAGATCCAGTCAGGTCAGTCCAGGTCGGTCCAGTCCAGGTCAGGTCCAGTCCAGTCAGTCAGATCCAGGTCATCGGTCCAGGTCAGTCCAGGTCAGTCCAGATCAGTCAGGTCAGTCAGTCCAGTCCAGATCCAGTCAGTCCAGTCAGGTCAGTCAGTCCAGTCCAGGTCAGGTCAGTCCGATCCAGTCAGGTCAGGTCAGATCCAGTCAGTCAGGTCAGTCAGTCAGGTCAGTCCAGATCCAGTCAGATCGGTCAGGTCAGTCCAGATCCAGTCCAGATCCAGTCCAGTCAGTCAAGATCGGTCCAGTCCGATCAGTCAGATCCAGTCCAGTCAGTCAGGTCAGTCCGGTCAGTCAGATCCAGTCAAAATCAGTCCAGATCCAGTCCGATCCGGTCAAGTCAGTCAGGTCAGTCCAAGTCAGTCCAGGTCAGTCCCAAATCGATCCAAATTCAGTCAGATCCAATCCAAAGATCCAGATCCAGTCAGGTCAGTTGATCGATCAGTCAGATCCAGTCCAGATCCAGTCCAGATCCAGTCTAAGTCAGATCCAGTTCAGGTCAGTCCAAGTCAATCCGATCGATCAGATCCAGTCCAGATCCAGTCGAGGGATCCAGTTCAAGTCAGTCATATTTGAATTCAGTCAGATCAGGTCAGTTCAGTCAGTCCAGGTCAGTCCAGGTCGATCCGTACGGTCCAGATCCGTTCGATCCAGTCAGTCGGTCAATCCAGTCTCTCCAGATCCTGTGCATTCCAGTCCAAGTCAATCCAGGTGGTCCAGGTCAGTCAAGGTCAGGTCAAGATCAGGCAAGACCGGTCCAAGTCCAGTCCAAGATCAGTCAAAGTCCAGTCCAGTCCGTCCAGTCAAGGTCAGTCCAAGTCAGTCCAGGTCGGTCAAGATCGAGTCCAGATCAGTCCAGATCCGGTCCAGATCCAGTCCCAAGTCGGTCAGGATACAGTCGATCCAGGTTCAGTCCAGGTCAGCCAGTCCAGATCCAGTCAAGATGCAATTAGATTTGATCTAGGTCCAGGTCAGATCCAGTCAGAACAGTCTAATTCGGATTCAGGTGGTCAGTCCAGGTCAGTCCAGGTCAGTCCAGGTGCAGTCCAGATCAGTCCAGTCCAGTCAGGTCAGGTCAGATCAGTCCAGGTCAGTCCCAGGTATCCAGTCTGGATCGGACTAAGTCAGTCCAGGTTCAGTCCAGATCAGTCAAGTTCAATCCAGATCAGTCCAAGATCCAGTCATGTCCAGTCAAGTCCAGATCCAGATCCAGTTCGGATCGAGTCCTAAAGACCAGTCCAGGTCAGTCAGGTCAGTCCAGATCAGGTCCAGATCAGTCCAGATTGATCCAGATCCAGTCCAAGTCCAGTCGGTTCCAGGTCAGTCCAGAGTCCAGTCCAGGTCCAGTCCAGATCCAGTCAATTAGATCGGTCAGGTCAGTCCAGGTCGAAGTCAAGTCAATCAGGTCAGATCTGATCCAAGTCCAGTCCAGAGTCAAAGTGGAGTCCAGGTCCAGGTCGGTCAGGTCATTCGGGTCGAGTCCAGATCCCGGTTCAGGTCAGTCAGATCGGTCAGTCGGTCAAGTCAGTCCGTCCAGTCAGTCGGTCCAGGTCAGTCCAGATCCGGTCAGTCAGTCAGGTCAGTCAAGATCCGGTCGGTCCAGGTCAGTCCAGATCGGTCGAGGTCAGTTCAGGTCAGGTCAGTCCAGATCAAGTCCAGGTCAGTCAGGTCCAGTTTAGATCGGTCAGGATTCAGTCAGGTCAGTCAGGTCAGTCCCAGATCCAGTCCAGATCCGGTCGGATTCCAGTCAAGGTCAGTCAGTCAGGTCAGTCCAAGATCCAGTCCAGGTCCAGTCCAGTCAGGTCAGTCGGTCCAGTCCAGATACGGTCAGGTCAAGTACAGGTCAGTTCAAAGATCCAGTCAGTCCAGTGAAGATCCAGTTCAAGATCGGTCAGATCAAGTCCAGATCCTGTCAGGTCCAGTCCAGGTCAGTCCAGGTCGGTCAGATCCTGTCCAGGTCCAGTCCAGGTCAGTCCAGATCCAGGTCAGTCCAGTACCAGGTCAGGTCAGGTCAGTCCAGGTCCAGTCAGATCAGTCAGTCAGGTCGGTCCCAGGTCAGTCAGGTCCGGTTCAGGTCCAGTCCAGATCCAGTCCAGATCCCAGTCCAGGTCGGTCCAGTCAGTCGGTCCAGTCAAGGATTGGTTGGGTTGGTCAGGTCAGTCAGATCCAGTCAAGTCGGTCAGAATGTCGGATCCAGACTAGATCCCGATCGGTTCAGGTCCGTTGATCCAGATTCGGTCCAGGTCAGTGGAGTGCGGTCCAGTCAGTCCAGTCCAGTCGTCAGTCCGATCCCGGTTCAAGTCAGTCCAGGTCTTGTTCAGATCGTTTAATTGATCAAATTGATCCCAAACAGTCCGTTGATCCAGATCAGGTCAGGTCAGGTAAGATCCAGGTCAGTCAGATCCGTCCAGGTCAGTCCAAGGTCCAGATCAGGTCAGTCCAATTCCGGTCCAGTTCAGTCCAGGACCGATTGATCCAGGTCAGGTCAGGTCAGTCCAGGTCAGTCCCAGGTCCAGATGTCGTCAGGATCCGGACTGGTCAGTCCAGGTCAGGTTCGGTCAGTCTGAGTTCAGTCAAGATCCAGTCCAG
Organism: Armigeres subalbatus; assembly: GCF_024139115.2. Taxonomy (NCBI): domain Eukaryota; kingdom Metazoa; phylum Arthropoda; class Insecta; order Diptera; family Culicidae; genus Armigeres; species Armigeres subalbatus. Next base: position 198,388,891 of record NC_085139.1, read on the forward strand.
GATCCAGTCTGGAATCAGGTCAGGTCGGTTCGGATCCGGCCTAAAACGGTCCAGATCAGGTCAGTCAAGATCCAGTCCAGATCAGTCCAGTCCAGTCAGTCCAGTCAGTCAGTCCAGATCCAGTCCAGATCAGTCCAGGTCAGTCCAAGATCCAGTCGGTTTCGGTCAAGTCCAGTCCAGGTCAATCCAGGTCAGTCCAGGTCAGTCCAGATCGGTCAGGTCAGTCAGATCCAGGTCAGGTCAGTCAGATCCAGTCAAAGTCAGTCGGAGTCAGTCCAGATCGAGTCCAGGTCAGTCCGATCAGGTGGAGTCCAGTGGAGTCAATTCCAGATCCAGTCGAGGTCCAGTCGGAAGTCGGTCCAGTCAATCGGTCAGATCCGGTCCGTTGATCCCAGGTCAAGTCCAGATCAATCAAGTCAGTCCAGATCCAGTCCAGATCCAGTCCAGATCCAATTGAGTCAGTCCAGATCCAATCCAGATCCAGTCAAGTCAGTCCAGATCAGTCAGAGTCAGTCCGATCCGGTCCAAGTCCAGTCCAGATCCAGTCAAGTCCAGTCCAGATCCAGTCAGGTCAATCAAGTCAGTCAGATCCAGTCCAGGTCTGATCCCAGATCCAGTCCAAGATCGGTCAGGTCAGGTCGGTCAGATCCAGTTAGTATAGTCCAGGTCAGTCCAGAGTCAGTCCAGGTCGGTGGAGTCAGTTCAGGTCGGTCAAGTCAGTCAGTCAGTCAAGTCGGTCAGATCGGTCAGATCGAGTCGGTCCAGAATTACCGGTCAAGATCGGTACAGATCCAGTCCAGATCCAGTTTAGATCAGTCAGGTCGGTCAAGATCCAGTACAGTCAGTCCTGATCAGTCCAGTCGGTCAGGTCGGTCCAGGTCAGATCGGTCCAAGTCAGTCAGGTCGGTCAAGTCGGTCAGATCCAGTCCAGGTCAGTCCAGTCAGTCCAGGTCAGTCCAGGTCGGTTCCAGGATCGGTCCAGGTCGGTCGGGATCAAAGGTCCAGTCCAGTCCAGATCAGTCAAGATCAGGTCAGTCAATCCAGATCAGTCCAGATCCAGTCCAGGTCAGTCAAGATCAGTTTCAGGTCGAGTCCAGTCAGTCAGATCAGTCAGTCCAGTCAGGTCCAGTCTAAGTCGGTCAGTCAGTCCAGATTGGTCAGTCAGTCCAGTCCATGTCAGTCCAGATCCAGTCAGTCCAGTCAGATTAAAGATCCCGATTTGAGATCCAGTCCAGATCCAGTCCCAAGTCAGTCCAAGGTCCAGTCAGGTCAGTCCAGGTCCAGTCATCCAGTCCAGATCCAGGTCAGGTCAGTCCAGATCCAGTCCAGATCCAGTCAGATCCAGATCCGGATCCGGTCAGTCAGTCCAGGTCAGTCAGGTCAGTCAGGAATCGGTCCAGGTCAGTCCAAAGTCCAGTCCAGGTCCAGTCCAGGTCAGTCCAGATCCAGTCCAGGTCCAGTCCAGGTCCAGTCAGTCGGTCAGTCCAGTCAGTCCAGTCGGTCCAGGTCAGTCCAGGTCGATTAGGTCCAGTCCAGGTCAGTCAGGTCCAGTCTGATCAAGTCCGGTCCAGTCCAGGTCAGTCCAGTCGGTCAAGGTCGGTCAGTCGGTTCAGGTCCGGTTCCAGATCGGTCAGGTCCGGTCAGTCCAGATCCAGTCAAGATCCAGGTCCAGTCCAGGTCGGATTTCAAATCCAGTCCAAGGTCAGGAGTCGGTCCAGGTCAGGAGTCAGGTCAGTCTGGTCGATCCGAGTCTAGAGTCGGTCAGGTCCAGGTCCGGTCCAGATCCGATCAAGTGGGTCATGGTGCAGGTCCAGTCAGGTCCGTCAGTCCGGTCCAGGTCAGGCCCCAGGTCCAAGTCCGGTCGGATCCAGGTCGGTCGGTTCAGATCCAGATCCAGTCAAGATTCAGACAGATCCAGTCCAGGTCAGTCCAGTCAGTCCAGATCCAGTCCAGGTTCGGTCCAAGTCGGTCAGGTCAGATCCGTCAGATACCAGTCCAGATCCCAATTCTGGATCCAGTCAAGATCGGTCCAGATCCAGTCCAGGTCCAAGTCAGTTCAAAGTCAGTCCAAGTCCAGGTCAGATCCAGTCAGTCCAGTCCAGTCCAGGTCAGTCCAGATCAAGTTAAGGTCGGTCCAGGTCGGATCCAGGTCAACTCGGGTCGATCATGTTCAGTCAGGAGTGCCGGTCATGATGCGATCAGGTCAGTCAGATCGATCCAGGTCGGTCATTGAGATCCATTGATCCGGTCGATCCAATCCCGGTCCAGTTTCCAGGTCAGTCCAAGTCGGTCATTTCCAAGTCCAGTCGGATCGGTGGAGGTCGGTCCAGGTCCAGTCCAGGTCAGTCACGTTCGGTCGATTCAGTCCAAGGTCAATCCAAGATCCAGTCGAGGTCTGATCAGGTCAGTCCAGTCCAGTCAATCCGTGTCGTCTGGATCTTGGTTCAAGTCAGTCCAGTCGGTCGTCAGTCGGTCAGATCCAGTCCAGGTCCAGTCCAGGTCCAGGTCCAGATCCAGTCAGATCCAGATCCAGTTGATCGGCCTAAAGCCAGTCAGGTCAGTCAGAGTCAGTCAAGTCAGGTCAGTCCAGTCAGTCAGTCAGGTCCGGTCCGTCCAGATCCAGTCCAGGTCAGGTCGGTCAGATCCAGTCCAGTTCAGGTCCAGGTCCAGTCAGGTCAGTCCAGGTCCAGTCCAGATCGGTCAGTCCAGTCCAGTCAGTCAGGTCCAGTCCAGATCAGTCAAGGTCCAGATCCAGATCCGGTCAGATCAGTCCAGGAGTCCAGGTCAGTCCAGGTCAGTCCAGTCCAGTCCAGATCCAGTCCAGTTCGTTCAGTCCAGATCCAGATTCAGTCGGTCAGTCAGTCCAGGTCAGTCAGTCAGTCCAGATCGGTCAGGTCGGTCAAGTCAGTCCAGTCGATCCAGGTCAGTCTCCGGTTCGATCCAGGAGTCAGGTCAAGTCAGGTCAGTCCAGGTCCAGTCAGGTCGGTCGGCTGCGGTCGATCAGTCCAGGTCGGTGGAGTCGGTCCAGGTCCAGTCCAGTCCAGTCCAGGTCAGTCGGTCAGGCCGGTCCAGATCATTTGGGATCCAGGTCGGTCGGTTAAAGGTCAGTCCGATCCAGTCCAGATCCAGTACCAGATCGGTACAGTCAGTCAGGTCAGTCCAGATCAGTCCAGGTCAGATCCGTCAGGTCAGGTCCGGTCCCAGATCCAGTCCAGGTCAGTCCAGGTCCAGTCCAGGTCAGTCCAGATCAGTCCAGTTCAGTCAAGATCAGTCCAGGTCGGTCAGATCCAGTCCAGTCGGGTCGGTCAGTCAGATCAGTCGGTCAGGTCAGTCCAGGTCCAGTCCAGTCGATCAGTCCAAGGTCAGTCCAGGTCAGTCCAGATCCCGATTCCAGGTCAATTCCAGGTCAGTCGAGTCCAGATCGGTCCAGGTCCTCAGTCGAGTCCAAGTCAGTAGGTCCAGTGGGATCAGTTAAGGTCAGTTGAGTCAGATCAAGTCCATTGGGTCAGTCCAGATCCAGTCAGGTCCAGTCAGATTTCAATTTAGGTCAGTCCAAGGTCAAGATCGAGTCCAGTCAGTCCCGGTCGATTCAGGTCCAGTTAGTCGGTCAGGTCAGTCAGGTCAGTCCAGATGCCAGTCCAGGTCAGGTCCAGGTCAGTCAGGTCAGTCCAGGTCAGTCAGATCCAGTCAGGTCAGTCCAGATCCAGTCCAGTCCAGGATCCAGTCAGTCCAGATCCAGTCTGTCAGAGTCAGTCCAGGTCAGTCCAGGTCAGTCCAGATCCGAGTCCAGATCCAGTCAGGTCGGTCCAAGTCAGGTCCAGTCAGTCAAGTCGGTCAAGTCAGTCAGATCCAGTCCAGTCGAGTCAAATTCAATTGATCGGTCCAGTCCGTCAGTCAGGTCGATCCCAGATCGGTTCCAGGTCGAGTTTGCAGGTCAGGTCAGGTCAGTTCAAGGTCGGTCCAGGTCAGTCCAGGTCAGTCCGGTTTCAGGTCGGTCAAGGTCAAATTCCAGGTCCAGGTCAGTCCAGGTCCAGGTCCAGGTCTAGAGTCCAGGTCCAGTCCAGATCCAGTCAGATCAGGAATTAGTCGGTCAGTCCAATGCGGTCCAGATCGGTCAGATCCAGTCCAGATCAGTCAGGCCGGATCCAAGTCATTTTACAGATTAAGTCCAGATCCGGTCGGTTCAGGTCGATCCAGATCAGTCCAGGTTCGTTCCCGATCCGGTCAAGATCAGTCCAGATCCAGTCGAGTCAGTCCAGATCGGTCAGTCCAGGTTCAGGTCAGATCGGTCAGGTACAGATCAGGTCAATTCTGGATCAATTCGGTCAGGTCGGGTCGTTAGATCAGTCCAGGTCGAGTCCAGTTCCAGATCAGTCAATCGTCCATTCAGTCAGTCAAGATCCGGTCCAGATCGAGTCCAGATCCGAGTCCAGATCAGTCCAGGTCAGTCCAGATCCAGGTCAGGTCCAGATCGGGATCGATCTGGCTCCAGGTCCAGTCAGGTCAGTCAGTCAGATGCGAGTCATGGTACAGATCAGTCAGGTCAGTTCCAAGTCGTCCAGGTCAGCCAAGTCCGTCCAGCTGGTCCGAGGTCAAGGTCGGTCGGTCGGGTTCCAGTCCAGATCAGTCCAGTTGAGTCGGTCCAGATCAGTCCAAGTTCAGTCCGATCAGTCCAAATTCGGTCAGATCCAGTCAGGTCAGTCGGTCAGTCAGGTCAGGTGATTGGTCCAATCAGTCAGTCAGTCCAAATCCAGTCTGATCCAGTCCAGGTTCAGTCCCGTCGAATAAAATTCAGCTCAGATCAGGTAAATTTGAGTCAAATCAAAATCAAAGTCCAGTCAGTTCAGAGCTCCAATCAGCCACATGCATTTTCAGATAAATAACCTTTCTGAAACAACCATTTCGAAGCCAGACGGCGTTTTCTTTTTAAGACTTTATAACCAGCCGAACGACTTTTCAAGAAAAATTATCTGTTTGGTCATTTAGGCGATAAGTTGTTTGAGCGAACAAAACCCATTTTGGTCAAATCTCAAACGGCCGAATCTGCCATTTGCCCAAAATAGTCGTTTGGAAAAGACGGGGCCATTTGACTGAAAGTTTGTTGGACCTAAAATGTGGTTCAGGCCGAAAATCCGGAAAGAAATTTCCTAATCTTCTTATTGGCATTACATCCCACACTGCGTACAGAGCCGCCTCGTGCAGTTTAGTGTTCATTAAGCACTTCAACAGTTATCAGGGTTTGAATCCTAAAGAAAACGAACAAGTCTCTCTCTTATCATCTCTGTATACATATACGATATGTAGCATACCGCGAGAGACTTTTTTCGCAAGCTGTCATGATAAAGAACTGATTCGGCTATACCCCATGATAAATTTCTTTTAGAAAGCTCCAAATGCGAGGAGCACTGGCTCTGATGATGCATTTCAACTTGTTCTACACAACTTGGTAGTAACCACACGAAAGGAGCGAAAACAAAGCTAGATATTTTTTCTGTGGGGCTGCCTATCCGATTCTGTTTTTTCGCACTTGTATACAAGCTTCGGTGATTCGGAACAGTTTTTGCTTCTCTTTTATCGTTGTTCGTTATCTATTGAGAGCGATTTCTGCAAACCCTGACAGTTTTAACCTGCGAGGATTCTAAGCCATGTTACCATTTTTGCATTCGTATATCATGAGGCTAACAAGATGATACTTTTATGCCCAGGGAAATCGAGACAATATCCAATCCGAAAATTGCCTAAACCGGCACCGGAATCGACCCTTCTACCCTCAGCATGGTCTTGCTTTTGTAGCCACGCGTCTTACCGCAGGATGGCCAGAAATTTCCTAATGATGAAGTTCATTGGATAATCCTATATTTGACTCCATAACTCCAGCCCCACTGATAAGCAAAGCATATTTCTCGGTGATATTTTTCTCGAAAGTTCCTTTTCCTGACGAACACGATATTGATCATGTTGGTCAAGGATCAGCTTCTTCTGAACCTGTTTTCGTCCTTGAGTTATATCAATTATAATTGAATCTTGGTCGATCGTGGCGTTCGTAGGTTCTTCCAAGACACACTGAGCACTATAGCAACTTTAACGACTAGAACGTTCGCAGATCACCATGTCAGTCACGTTGTTGGGGATCTGTTCTGTCACACGTTGAGAAGAGTATTTATCGATGCCAACAGCGTTTTACAGTCTTTTGGCGAAACCTCAACACGATTCGAAAGTTTACAAAATCCTCATCAATCATCTGATATCTGTGAACATAGCTGATTGAATTGAACACGTATTAGCCGTCTGTATGAAATATAGAGTAGTAAGTAGTAGTTTTCTCAAATTCTGTGACAAGTTTACATAATCCTGAAAGGCCTCAGTGAAACACGCAGTTTAAAAAAAATCCAAGATAAAAGACACATTGCAACTCTCTGGTCTATAAACATTTAGATTTTACTATTGCCTCAATTAACCAACAATTTCCTGAACGTATTGTTCAAATAAAAGTTCCATTAGCAAATACAGTCACGGTAACACGGTAGAACATCCTTCACCAAATTAACGGTCGATATCACTTCCGTATATAAATGCGCACAATAAAAAGAAACTGAAAGTTACGACCCAGTGCCAACATCCCGTTGCAATTGAATTAACTTTTCAGGGTAAAATGGAAAGGACACTGAAGCCTTGTTTGTGATACAACACCAGCACCGGTGTCCCCATGGCTCAACCTTGTTGGACGGTCTGTCTGTTAAATCGCCAATAAAACCCTACCAATTGAATCCTGGTTTTATTATTTCCGGCAGACCGGTCCGACCTTGCCCAGGAAGTCCAGCATGCAACAGTTGGGTTCATAATTCTGAAAGTAGAAGCCTCACAACCGGATGTCATTAGTATGTAGCGGTGAGGCGTCTTCAATAGACTATTTGCAAATCCTCAATCCCGAAAATAGGAAGTACGGATTCGGAGTTTTATTATGAGAATGCTTGATGTTGTGGGTTGGAAAATGTGATGGGTCGTCAGTAATACTCGAAACAGGTTGGGGCAGTCTCTGTTGTTGATGTGAAGCCTAGCGTTGACACACTGCAGGTGCCGATAGAAGAATGGAATATGGGTACCGTGGGAAACTGTGAGCCGTACGTTTGTTTGCTGCTTGAAAGAAAGTTAAGGGATATTAACAGATTTTTTACAATTTGTACAATTTACCTAGCAATTGAATTGAATTTTACTATGGAAGTTATTCTAAGCTAAAATGGAGCCAATCTGAATCATTATTCGAGGATCACATTTAGTTTTAATGCCCAAAGGAAAAAAAATAGTTTAATATAAAAAACTAAATTAATAGAAACTACAATTTATTGCATATTACTCAGCATCTCGGCAAAAGCGACAATAATTTTCGTAGTATTTATCTAACTCAAGCAAGCCTCATCAATAAGTTGGATAACTATTTTGTGGCTTCAATTACCTGTCATAAAATTTCAAATGGATGGATGAATAGGTTTTGATAAATAACTGCTATTTCTTTTCCATCAATTCATCAGATGAATTATGATGCCATAGGACATGGATTAGGAAATTTCCACTTCAGATTTTTTTCTAACCTGCACTGCACAATTTACAATTGCCAAGTGTTCATGACATATAAACCGACAGAAAGATTTACACCTCACAATGAGCCCTACTAACACAGCTCCAACACTTAGGCCTGCTCCAAACCTATTCCCAACGAGCAACAACAACCACAATAAATCAACTGATATGCTACCACCCATCATACTGCCCTGCTGCCACAATAGCATCCATTTCAGTTCATTCAAAAATATATTACATTCAACGTCAAAAGATATGTAATAAACCGGCAGTGCCAATGTGAATCATTAATCCTCCTGAGCAACAACGGTATAATCAATGCAAATCACGGAAACGCGAAAGTGTATGTGTACAACAGGAATTTGCACTGTTGAGTCTCTGCCCCAAGAGGCCAAGAGAGGGAGAGAGAGAGAATTCGCCTTTCCACATCTAGTAGCGTTCACGTCACACGCATTGATGGAACAATCTCGGTTAGGATAGGACAAGCGCGTCTATCTACAGGTGAAATGAAAATCGACTGGCATCGGTCCGGTAGAATCCGAAAGCCGCAAACGATTTCAACGAGCGAGCAGTGTCTTCATATGGAGACCTTGCGCTTTTTCAAACAAAGATTTTCAGATTCTCCGCAGTACAGCATGACACGAAGTAGAGTGGCAACACAGTTGGACGTAGAATTTGGATAAATCTTTGAGTGCACTGAACTTGATATTTAAGTATCAGTGTAAGACTCACATCAGATGATGACTATATACAATATTTACTAAACACCTACCACTCTTAGAAAAAAAATGTAGTAACCATTTAAAAATCTAAAAATTTGAAAAAACTAAAAATCTAAAAAACTTGATATCTAGGAATCTAAAAATCAAAAAATCTGGGAATCTGAAAATCTGAGATCTTAAAATCTAAGAATAAAAATCTAAAATCTAAAAATCCAAAGATCTAAAGATTTAAAATCTTAAGAAATCCAAAAATCTAAAAATTGAGAAAATAAAATCAACAATTAAAAAAATAAAAAATCTAAATTCTAAGAATCTAAAAAATCTGAAAACTTTTGAAAAATCTAAATTAAAATCTAAACAAAAATCTAAAACAAATCTAAAAATCTAAAATCCGATTTTAAATGTTAAGTTTAGATAAGGAAAATATTTTAAAAAAATTATTAGGATGTTTATCAGAAAGATTAGAAGAGAAAAATTTATAATCTAAAAGCCTAAAAATTTGAAAATCTGAAAATCTAAAATCCTAAAAATCTAAGAATCTAAAAATATAAAAACCTAAAAATCCTAAAATCTGGAAATCTAAAAATCTAAAAATTAATAAATCTAAAAATCTAAAAATCTAAATATCTAAGAACCTAAAAATCTAAAATCTAAAGATCTAAAATCTAAAATCTAAAATCTAAAAATATAAAAATCTAAGAATCTAAAAATCTAAATCTAAAAAACTAAAATTCTGAAAATCTAAAATCTGAGAATCTAGAAATCTGAAAATTTGAAAATCTGAAAATCTGAAAAAAAATCTATAATCTAAAATCTCTAAAAAAATCTGAAAATATGAAAATCTGAAAATTCAAAATCTAAAAATCTAACATTTAAAAGAATCTAAAAATCTAAAATCTCAAGAATTTAAAAAATCAAAAAATTCACAAATCTAAAAATCTAAAAATCTGAAAATCTAAGAATTTAAAATCTAAAATCTAAAAATCTAAAAATCTAAGAATCTAAAATCTTAAAAAATCTAAAAATCTAAAAATCTAAAAATCTAAAAATCTAAAATCTAAAATCTAAAATCTGAAGAAATTTCTAAAATCTGAAAATCTAAAAATCTAGAAATCTAAAAATCTAACATTCCAAAATCAAAATCTGAATATTTAAAAATTTAAAAATCAAAAATCTCAAATCTGAAAATCTGAAAATCTAAAATCTAAAAATCTAAAATCTAAAATCTAAAAAAACTAAAATCTAAAAATCTGAAAATCTAAAATCTAAAATCAAAAATCTAAGAATCTAAAAATCTAAAATCTAAGAATCAATCTAAAATCTAAAGATCTAAAAATCTAAAATGTTAAAAAGATCTAAAAATCTCAAAATCTAGGAATCTAGAAATTCAAAATCTGGAAATATAAAAATCTAGAAATATAAAAAATACGAAAATCAAAAAAGAAAATCTAAAATTCTGAAAAACAAAAAATCAAAAATTTAAAAATCTAAGAATCTAAAATTTTGAAACTCTAAAAATCTAAAAATTTGAAGGTTCAAAAATCCTAAAATTTCAAAATCCAAAAATCCCGAATTCCAAAAAACTAAAAATCCAAAAATCTAGAAATCTAAAAATCTAAGAATTTAAAAATTTAAAAATCTAAAAATCTAAAAAAAAATCTTGAAATCTAAAAATCTGAAAATCTAAGAACTTAAAAATCTGAAAATCTAAAGATCTAAAAATCTTAAAATCTAAAAATCTAAAAATCTGAAAATCTGAAAATCTCAAAATCTAAAAATCTAAAAATATAAAAATCTAAAAATCTAAAAATTTTCAAATCTAAAAATCTAACATTCAAAAATCTAAAAATCTAGAAATCTAAAAATTTAAAAATCATAAAATTTCAAAAATCTAAAAATCTAAAATCCTAAAAATCTGAAGATCTAGAGATCTGAAAATCTAAAAATCTAAAATCTTAAAATCCAAGAATCTAAAAAATCTAAAAAATCTTAAAATCTAGAAAAATCTAAATCTGAAAATCTAAAAATCTGAAAAATCTAAGAAATCAAAAAATAAAAATCTAAAATCTAAAATCTTAAAATCAAAGAAAATTCAAAATCTAAAATCCAAAAATTCAAAAATCTAAAAATCTGAAAATCTAAATTCTAAATCTAAAAAATCTGAAAACCTAAGATATCTAAAAATCTGAAAATCTAGAAATCAAAGTCAAAACTAAAATCTAAAAATCTAAAAATCTAAAAATCTAAAAATCTAAAAAATCTAAAAATCAAAAATCTAAAAATCTAAAAATCTAAAAATCTAAAATCCAAAAATCTAAAATTTAAAAATCTACAAATCCAAAAATCTAAAAATCTAAAGATCTTAAAATTCAAGAAATTTTAAATCTGAAAATCTAAAAATCTTAACATCTAAACATCTAAAAATTTAAAAAAATCTAAAATCTAAAATCTAAAAAATCTAAGAATCTGAAAATCTCCAAAATCTAGAAAAAAAAAATCTAAAATCTAAAAAATCAAAATCTAAAATTCCAAAATCTGAGGATTTTAAATATTAAATTTAGATAAGAAAAAATATTTTTAAAAAATTTATTAGAATGTTAATTAGAAAGATTAGAAAAAAAGTTTAGAATCTAAAAGTTTAAAAATTTAAAAATCTAAGAACCTAAACATCTAAGAATCTAAAAATATGAAAATCTAAAAATCTTTAAATAAAAAATTATGAAAATCTTGAAATCTGAAAATAAAAAAAATCTTGAAAATCTAGAATTCTAAAAATCTAAAAATCTAAACATCTAAACATTTTAAAATCTAAAAATCTAAAAATCTAAAAATCTAAAAAATTAAAAATTAAAAAATCTAAAAATCAAAAATATTAAAAATATAAAAATTTAAAAATCTTCAAAGTCTTAAAAATCTTAAAAACCTAAAAATCTAAAAATTTAAAAATCTGAAGATCTAAAAACCTAAAAATCGAAGAATCTAAAAATATAAAAATCTGAAAATATAAAAATCAAAAAATATGAAAATCAAAAAACTAAAAATTTAAAAATCTAAAAATTTTAAAATCCGAAAATCCAAAAATCTAAAAATCAAAAAATCTAAAGATTTTAAAATCTAAAAATCTAAACATCTAAAAATCTAAAAATCAAAAACTCTAAAATTTTGAGATCTAAAAATCTAACAATCTAAAAATCTAAAAATTTGAATATCTTAAGAAATCTAAAAATTTAAAAATCAAAAAAACTTAAAATTTTAGATTTTTAGATTTTTAGATTTTTAGATTTTTAGATTTTTAGATTTTTAGATTTTTAGATTTTTAGATTTTTAGATTTTTAGATTTTTAGATTTTTAGATTTTGGAATTTTTAGATATTTAGATATTTAGATTTTAGATTTTTAATTTTTAGATTTTTTAGATTTTAGATTCATAGATTTTTAGATTTTAAATTTTAGATTTTATGATTTTTAGATTTTTAGATTTTAGATTTTAGATTTTTACAGATTTTAATTTTTAGATTTTTAGATTTTTAGATTTTAGATTTTAGATTTTTAGATTCAGATTTTTAGATTTTCAGATTTTTAATTTCCAGATATTGAATTTTGATTTTGACATTCTGAAGATTTAGATTCTTGAATTTTAATTTTTAATGTAGATTTCTGGGGATAGTTTATAATTTTTTTAGAATTTTGAATTTTGAATTTTAGATTTTTGAATTTTTGAAATTTTTTGAATTTTAGATTTTTAGATTTTGAATTTCCTCGAACTTTAGATTTTAGATTTTGGTAGATATTTATGATTTTGTTGAATTTTTAGATTTTTCAGATTTTTAATTACATGATTTGGTACAAATTTCAGACTTTAATTTTAGATTTTGAATTTTAGATTTTAACTTTTTAGATTTTGGCCTAATACAATTTTTGAATTTTAGACCCTAGAATTTTAGAATTTTTAGATTTTTGAATTTAGACATTTAGATTTTAATTTGAATTACAGATTTCAGATCTTTAGACCTTTAGACCCTTTAGTACAGACTTTAGACTTTCAGATTTTCAGACTGCAGATTTTTCAGAATTTTAGATTTTTTGAATTTTTAGATTTTCAGATTTTTAGATTTTGAATTTTTGAATTTTTAATTAAATTTTAAATTTTTTAAATTTTTGAAACTTTGAATTTTTGAATTTTTTAGATTTTTAGATTTTAGATTTTGAATTTTCAGATTTTAGATTTTTACAATTCAGATTTTTAGATTTTTAGATTTTCAGATTTTAGATTTTGAATTTTTAGATTTTTATACAGATTTTAATTTTTAGATTTTAGATTTTAGATTTTAATTTTTAGATTTTTAGATTTTTACAGATTTTAGATTTTAGATTTTAATTTTTAGATTTTGAATTTTGATTTTTAGATTTTGAATTTTTTAGATTTTTAGATTTTAGATTTTAGACCACAGATTTTAATTTTAGATTTTTAGATTTTAGAATTTTAGATTTTTAGATTTTTTACAGATTTTTAAATTTTTAGATTTTTAGATTTTAGATTTTTGAGATTTTTAGATTTTAGATTTTTAGAATTTTAGATTTTTAGATTTTTGAATTTTAAATTTTTAGATTTTTAGATTTTTTTAGATTTTTTAGATTTTTAGATTTTAGATTTTTAGATTTTTAGATTTTGAATTTTAGATTTTAGATTTTTGATTTTAGATTTTAGATTTTAGATTTTTAGATTTTAGAATTTTAATTTTAATTTTAGATTTTTAGATTTTTAATTATTTTAGATTTTAGATTTTTAGATTTTTGAATTTTAGATTACAGATTTTGATTTTAGATTTTAGATTTTTAGATTTTAGATTTTTAGATTTTGAATTTTTAGATTTTAGATTTTTAGATTTTTAAGTTTTATATTTTTTTCGATTTTTGAATTTTTAATTTTTTAAATTTTTAGATTTTTTGAATTTTCTTTAGATTTTTTAGATTTTAGATTTTTAGATTTTTAGATTTTAATTTTTAGATTTTTAGATTTTAGATTTTTAGAATTTTAGATTTTTAGATTTTTAGATTTTTAGATTTTTAGATTTTTTAGATTTTAGATTTTTAGATTTTTTTAATTTTAAATTTTAGATTTTTTAGATTTTAGATTTTTAGATTTTAGATTTTAAATTTTTAGATTTTTAGATTTTAGATTTTAGATTTAGATTTTTTAGATTTTTGATTTTTAGATTTTGGATTTCTAGATTTTTAATTTTTTAGATTTTTAGATTTTTAGACTTTTTAAATTTTAAATTTCTAGATTTTTTTAATGTTTAGATTTTTAGATTTTTAGATTTTGAATTTTAGATTTTTTGATTTTTTGATTTTTAGATGTTTAGAGTTTTGAATTTTTTAGATTTTAGATTTTTTAGATTTTGAATTTTTAGAATTTTTAGATTTTTAGATTTTTGAATTTTAGATTTTAGATTTTTGAATTTTTTAGATTTTTTAGATTTTTTAGATTTTAGATTTTTAGATTTTAGATTTTTAGATTTTTTAGATTTTAAGATTTTTAGATTTTAATTTTAGATTTTAGATTTTTTAGATTTTTAGATTTTTAATTTTAGATTTTAGATTTTTAAATTTTTTGGATTTTTAGAATTTTAGATTTTTAAATATTTCGATTTTAAGATTTTCAGATTTCTTAATTTTTAAAATGTTAGATTTTTAGATTTCTAAATATTTAGATTTATAGATTTTTAGACTTTCAGATTTCTAGATTTTGAATTTTTTTATTTTAAAATTTTTGGATTTTTAGATATTTAGATTTTTACATTCTTTGATTTTTAAATATTTAGATTTTAGAATTTTTAGATTTTTAGATTTTTTAGATTTTTAGATTTTTAGATTTTTAGATTTTAAGATTTTAGATTTCTAGATTTTTGATTCTTAGATTTTAGATTTTTAGGTTTTAGATTCTTAGATTTTATATTTTTAGATTTTAGATTTTTAGATTTTGGATTTTTAGATTTTTAGATTTTGATTTTTAGATTTTCAGATTTTAGATTTTTTAGATTTTCAGATTTTCAGATTTTAGATTTTTAAATTTTATGATTTTTTGATTTTAAGATTTTTAGAATTTTAGATTTTTAGATTTTCAGATTTTTAAATTTTCAAAATTTTAGATTTTCAAATTTCTAGATTTTTAAATTTTTAGATTTTAAAATTTTTTGATCTTTAGTTTTTATGTAGTCATCGTATTTTGCTTATTGCTCTTTTATTTTCTCATTCACCTATTTCAGTTTTCGTAATGATCATTCTCAAACGCGACACTTTTTCAAAAATTTATAGAGTCCTCGGCTGCGGTGCACCATCGTCACTGGTGTCGTCAATTCAGATGAATGTCAACTCAAGGTCATTGCCATGCACGGGGCAACCAGGCCGTCATGGTCGATGTCGGAACCACTTTCACCCGCTCCGCATGTCTGTGATGCTGTACGTAGTAAGCGCGAAATCCCATGTCGAGAGTAAATTTGAACGGCAGTGGCTCTTTTCGGTTGCTCCAGTTTTTCCAACCAACGAGCGGAGAACAACAAAATCAGTTCGAGAAGCCGGTTAACACTGTCAACCACCTATGTGGAGTATGGGAACAGCGCACGAAGAAAGCTAAACTGACTGGAAGCTGCAAGGAAATGTAGAATTGTTTCTATCTTGATACGTCGATGTAGGAGGGGTGTAATGTTGGTACATCTAAAATGGAATATGTACGACCATACATAGTTGCAACTGTCTACGGTGCAGTTGTCTACAGTTAGACAGTTGTTGTATTTAAATGTTTAACAATTTATGACCTGTTGAATTAAAATCCCGTTCTGTACACAAACGTAATAAACCAATATTTTGGAACACAAGAACTTCAAAAGTTGATTTTAGAAATCGAATGTTGCGTCTTTGGGAGTACGTGCTTTCACAAGCAAAATCTCGTATAAGCTGAGTAATAAGTAGAAGGGACCCCGATAATTATTGAACAATACTCAATATACTTATATTGGTCCACTACTGTCGCTGTCTTATCATCGACTGACTTCCCCTAATATCAAATTACAATAAAGGTGGTCCCACGAACCAATCAGATTCATATTGCACATGGAACGGAAAGTGAAATTTTATTTTCTCGAATAGAGACAAAATCAGATATTGCAGATTAGGGTTGCATTGAAGCATTTTAGTTCCAAAATCTGTATGCTACCTATTCTTCGGACTTCACAGAAATTTACAATAAGAAGTTCATATTATAGAATGGCGCAGTATAACCTCCTGGAAAGCTTAAAATCATCCAATAATTATGTACAGAACTCATCCAACGACTTGTAAAGTGTTGAGATTCAATAATAGGGTATAATAATGGTATTATGACAATAATATGGATTGTGACTTGATATTTCTAAATCTACTGTAATTCGAAGCAGTAACGTACACAGTTTTAATGTTTATTTCGATGTAAGCAAGAAAGGTTAGTCGTTGGCAAAATTGATGCTTAACTTCAATATTCAAATTTGGCTCTGTTCTATTTTCAAGTAACATCAGTAGCAAAACATTGTACATGAATTATTGGTCGCTTCAGATTTCAAGATCATAAACAATTACATTCACACGATCTAAAATTTTCTAGTAAATAGACAAAGCTTTCTGTAGAATACCAAAAAATAAAAGCACAATTTCAGCAAAGTGGAATCTCCAACAGCACCTTTCAACTAATTCGCAGGAAAAATGTTAACGAAACATTAGTTCGTTCAGCACTCAAGCGAATCGGTAGCAGAGAACGTGGATGCTTAATCTAATTTTCCTTTTGCACTGTATTTCAACGACTCTATCTGTACCGGCCAAGCAGCTGATGCTGTTTTGTACCACGCGGCTCCATTATGCGTGTTCAATTCCACGGAAATGGAACACTTAAAACTTTTACCTTACAGAGCTGTCTCTATATATTATTCGGTTGGAAATCCACGTGGGTCGTGGATACAGCGCAACGCCAAGAATAATTTTGTGGTGTGCTGTGAGAACTGCTTCGCAAACATTGAATAGGGTCGAGCGAAATGTGGGAATTATCAAACCGTTTGAAGCACCAGTCTGTATCGTCTTGGATGATGCTCGCGGAATGGGTAAAGGATTTCGTTTCGATTCGGTATAACCTAAACAGGTGGCGTGGCAATTAGGTGATGGATGTGAGAGTTTGATGAATCGCGGTTTGGCAACTTTTGCTGCATTTGATGTCTATTTCGTATGCCATGGGATATTGCTGGGAAATAAAGTTTCCTCATTTGTGACTAATGTTGTTTCTTATTACCAGATATTGAATATAAAAATGACGCAGGACAAATGACTGGGCAATGCGTAACACAGGAACAGGATATGACGCATAAAATGTTCCTTTACCCAGTACTAGCTGGGATATGGCCGAAAGACGGTTGGATATCCAAACAGAGAGGAAATTGGAGTTGCGCTTCTTCTAAGGATGTCATCCTTGCAATATTCTTAATAGCAATTGGGACTTGTTATATAACGAAGCTATACACAAACGGTATTATGAAGATAAGATGTAAAAAACATATTGACTTTTTCCAGATACTTTTGATTTTAAAATTGGTTTGGCAAATTATGAAAAGTACACAAGTAAACAAGGGCAAAACTAGTCTTCAGAAAAAAGGGTATTTGACATTTATTGCAGTCGTTAACATCGTATTGTTTCAATGAAAACAGAATCCAGCCTTGAAATTCAATAGCAAATAATCAAAACGACTTATCAGCATTTGTACACAAAGATTCAAATGTGATTTGACGAATCTGATAGCACTCCCACGCAAACCAACACCACTCACAGGTAGTCCAAACCTTCACCTGCCTATTGATAGTGTTGGTTTGCGTGGGAGTGCTATCAGATTCGTCAAATCAACGTTTGATTCTTTGCTCACGAGAGCAGATAAATCGTTTAGGAAAAAACGTTGACGTAATTTTAAAATATGCTTGAAAATGATATTATGCAATAATAAAATCAAAATGTTTGCAACCTTTTTTAGAATCATTAGATATGGAATGGATATCGATTGGATTTGGATTGGATTTGGATTGGATTTGGATTGGATTTGGATTGGATTTGGATTGGATTTGGATTGGATTTGGATTGGATTTGGATTGGATTTGGATTGGATTTGGATTGGATTTGGATAGGATTTGGATTGGATTTGGATTGGATTTGGATTGGATTTGGATTGGATTTGGATTTGGATTGGATTTGGATTGGTTGGATTGGTTTGGATTTGTTTGGATTGGTTTGGATTGGTTTGGATTGGTTTGGATTGGTTTGGTTGGTTTGGATTGGTTTGGTTGGTTTGGATTGGTTTGGATTGGTTTGGATTGGTTTGGTTGGTTTGGATTGGTTTGGATTGGTTTGGATTGGTTTGGTTGGTTTGGATTGGTTTGGATTGGTTTGGATTGGTTTGGATTGGTTTGGATTGGTTTGGATTGGTTTGGATTGGTTTGGATTGGTTTGGTTGGTTTGGATTGGTTTGGTTGGTTTGGATTGGTTTGGTTGGTTTGGATTGGTTTGGTTGGTTTGGTTGGTTTGGATTGGTTTGGATTGGTTTGGATTGGTTTGGATTGGTTTGGATTGGTTTGGATTGGTTTGGTTGGTTTGGATTGGTTTGGATTGGTTTGGATTGGTTTGGATTGGTTTGGATTGGTTTGGTTGGTTTGGATTGGTTTGGTTGGTTTGGATTGGTTTGGATTGGTTTGGTTGGTTTGGTTGGTTTGGATTGGTTTGGATTGGTTTGGATTGGTTTGGTTGGTTTGGATTGGTTTGGATTGGTTTGGATTGGTTTGGATTGGTTTGGATTGGTTTGGATTGGTTTGGATTGGTTTGGATTGGTTTGGATTGGTTTGGATTGGTTTGGATTGGTTTGGATTGGTTTGGTTGGTTTGGATTGGTTTGGATTGGTTTGGATTGGTTTGGATTGGTTTGGATTGGTTTGGATTGGTTTGGATTGGTTTGGATTGGTTTGGATTGGTTTGGTTGGTTTGGTTGGTTTGGATTGGTTTGGATTGGTTGGATTGGTTTGGATTGGTTTGGATTGGTTTGGATTGGTTTGGATTGGTTTGATTGGTTTGGATTGGTTTGGATTGGTTTGGTTGGTTTGGATTGGTTTGGTTGGTTTGGATTGGTTTGGATTGGTTTGGTTGGTTTGGATTGGTTTGGATTGGTTTGGATTGGTTTGGATTGGTTTGGATTGGTTTGGTTGGTTTGGATTGGTTTGGATTGGTTTGGATTGGTTTGGATTGGTTTGGATTGGTTTGGTTGGTTTGGTTGGTTTGGTTGGTTTGGATTGGTTTGGATTGGTTTGGATTGGTTTGGTTGGTTTGGATTGGTTTGGATTGGTTTGGTTGGTTTGGATTGGTTTGGATTGGTTTGGATTGGTTTGGTTGGTTTGGATTGGTTTGGATTGGTTTGGATTGGTTTGGATTGGTTTGGATTGGATTTGGATTGGTTTGGATTGGTTTGGTTGGTTTGGATTGGTTTGGATTGGTTTGGATTGGTTTGGTTGGTTTGGATTGGTTTGGATTGGTTTGGATTGGTTTGGATTGGTTTGGATTGGTTTGGTTGGTTTGGATTGGTTTGGATTGGTTTGGTTGGTTTGGATTGGTTTGGATTGGTTTGGATTGGTTTGGATTGGTTTGGATTGGTTTGGTTGGTTGGTTTGGATTGGTTTGGTTGGTTTGGATTGGTTTGGATTGGTTTGGATTGGTTTGGTTGGTTTGGTTGGTTTGGATTGGTTTGGTTGGTTTGGATTGGTTTGGTTGGTTTGGATTGGTTTGGATTGGTTTGGTTGGTTTGGATTGGTTTGGATTGGTTTGGATTGGTTTGGTTGGTTTGGATTGGTTTGGTTGGTTTGGTTGGTTTGGATTGGTTTGGATTGGTTTGGTTGGTTTGGATTGGTTTGGATTGGTTTGGATTGGTTTGGATTGGTTTGGATTGGTTTGGTTGGTTTGGATTGGTTTGGATTGGTTTGGATTGGTTTGGATTGGTTGGTTTGGATTGGTTTGGTTGGATTGGTTTGGATTGGTTTGGATTGGTTTGGATTGGTTTGGTTGGTTTGGATTGGTTTGGATTGGATTTGGATTGGTTTGGTTGGTTTGGATTGGTTTGGTTGGTTTGGATTGGTTTGGTTGGTTTGGTTGGTTTGGATTGGTTTGGATTGGTTTGGATTGGTTTGGTTGGTTTGGATTGGTTTGGATTGGTTTGGATTGGTTGGTTGGTTTGGTTGGTTTGGTTTGGTTTGGTTGGTTTGGATTGGTTTGGATTGGTTTGGATTGGTTTGGATTGGTTTGGATTGGTTTGGATTGGTTTGGATTGGTTTGGATTGGTTTGGATTGGTTTGGATTGGTTTGGTTGGTTTGGATTGGTTTGGATTGGTTTGGATTGGTTTGGATTGGTTTGGATTGGATTTGGATTGGTTTGGATTGGTTTGGTTGGTTTGGATTGGTTTGGATTGGTTTGGATTGGTTTGGTTGGTTTGGATTGGTTTGGATTGGTTTGGATTGGTTTGGATTGGTTTGGATTGGTTTGGATTGGTTTGGATTGGTTTGGATTGGTTTGGTTGGTTTGGATTGGTTTGGATTGGTTTGGATTGGTTTGGATTGGTTTGGTTGGTTTGGATTGGTTTGGATTGGTTTGGATTGGTTTGGATTGGTTTGGTTGGTTTGGATTGGTTTGGATTGGTTTGGATTGGTTTGGATTGGTTTGGATTGGTTTGGATTGGTTTGGATTGGTTTGGATTGGTTTGGTTGGTTTGGATTGGTTTGGATTGGTTTGGATTGGTTTGGATTGGTTTGGATTGGTTTGGTTGGTTTGGATTGGTTTGGATTGGTTTGGATTGGATTTGGATTGGTTTGGATTGGTTTGGTTGGTTTGGATTGGTTTGGATTGGTTTGGATTGGTTTGGATTGGTTTGGATTGGTTTGGATTGGTTTGGATTGGTTTGGATTGGTTGGTTTGGATTGGTTTGGATTGGTTTGGATTGGTTTGGATTGGTTTGGATTGGTTTGGATTGGTTTGGATTGGTTTGGATTGGTTTGGTTGGTTTGGATTGGTTTGGATTGGATTTGGATTGGTTTGGATTGGTTTGGATTGGTTTGGATTGGTTTGGTTGGTTTGGATTGGTTTGGATTGGTTTGGATTGGTTTGGATTGGTTTGGATTGGATTTGGTTGGTTTGGATTGGTTTGGATTGGTTTGGATTGGTTTGGATTGGTTTGGATTGGTTGGTTTGGTTGGTTGGTTGGATTGGTTTGGATTGGTTTGGATTGGTTTGGATTGGTTTGGATTGGTTTGGATTGGTTTGGATTGGTTTGGATTGGTTTGGATTGGTTTGGATTGGATTGGATTGGATTTGGATTGGATTTGGATTGGATTTGGATTGGATTTGGATTGGATTTGGATTGGATTTGGATTGGATTTGGATTGGATTTGGATTGGATTTGGATTGGATTTAGATTGGATTTGGATTGGATTTGGATCGGATTTGGATTGGATTTGGATGGGTGTTGAATTAGATTTGGATTGGATTTGGATGGGAGTTGGATTGGATTTAGTTTGAGTCTGAATTGGATAAGCACTAGATTTAGTTTGGGTCTGGATTGGATTACGATTTGATTCGAAAAGCTTTTGAACTGCTGCTACTTTGGCTTTTCAAAAACAACATGTTTCCCTTGAAAGTATTGCTTTTCTAGAAGACTCATTATATTACTTTTGGCGAAACAAATCAAAGAAGATATATTTATATGTTTATGTGTCAGTTGTCCAACGTAAGCCAAAGATGTTGATGAAGGAATCTCAGACAGTGCCCTGAGTGAACCTCTGCAGTAGTTTTCATCAAATTCAGAATCAGAATGCAGAAAATGTTAATTGAAAAAAAAATCAAAAACAATACTCTATCGTACGTCTCGCGTTCGTTGCTCAACAACATAAACGTTGCTGAAAGTTGAACATGCTGACGTGCTGTTGATTCAATGAGTTTCTTAGCTATCAACATTTTGAATGCAATCAGGATAATGAACAAATAGCTTATCTTCCTAGACGCTGTGTTTTTTTCATTTCTCAGAGTAAATTTGAAACGCTCCTCGGTATGGTTCCATTTATTCAACCCCATATTCCCCCAAAACAACCGTCTCACATCCACCCTTAATCTCCCCTCGGCACACGTGAGATGCCAGCTGTTGCCTTTCCGCCGTTCATCAGCAAGCCAGCCCAGCCAGGACCATTTCGCTCTCTTAGTGCTTTCTAAACGCGGCATCGCCTGCTCGCTGCTGCTGGTGGTGGGACTATGCCTTCATCCATCGCAGCGCGGCCCTCAGTCGCTTACGGGAAAAGGCGCAAGAAAGTCGCACCTCGGTGGACGCTCCACACCACAGTACGAAGCGGAGCCGCTTCTTCGCTAGCAAGTTGACTTGGGCAGGAAGCACGCACGCGATAGGTGGGCGGAAATCTCCGGCAGTCAGTCCCGTAGATGGTCATCATTGGGGCCGCCGTCGCCGTCGCTGTTCAGTCGCCGTGCAAATTTCGTGACGTTCACATCGATGGCCACGCGGGAGGCAAACGGAACTATTTGGCGCGTGTGTGGTGTGATCGGTGATTAGGTGGATGATTTGGGTAGACTGTGTCAACAAGTGGCAGCTGTAATGCGAAAACGTGCAGTAAATTCAAATTGTGTTATCGAGTGATTGTATTGACAAGAAGATACACTTTATGATACACAACTCATCATTTGAAGAAGCTATTTTATGTGTCATACATGGTCAAAATACATCAATACGTTTAATGTGGTAAAGTGTTAATGAATCAGTATCCAGATGCATGACAAAGTCATAACAGTGACACATTGGCAGACTGTTGCAGCCCACGGTTATCGCGTGTCGCCAAAAGCACTGACGTACTCTGACATGGGGACGCACGGTTGTTTAATTACCACGCAGCAGTAAACCGCAGGTAATAAAGGGGTACTTTTTTATAACAGCTTAACTAAACGCTATGAATATGGGTTGTTGGTTTTTATCTTTAGCGTGCACAGATCGTTCAAACTGATAGATTATATTTTAGGAAATTTCTACGGAATACAGCGCCAATTGACAGCTAAAGTTTGCAGCATAAAGAATAAACACACAGGCAATCGTTGCATCAATAGCTTCAAAGCATCATGATACGATATATGTCTAATTATTTCTTAATTATTTATGATTTATAGCTGATAACACTGATATTTGTTTTACTACGAATATACTACTTAGTTGTACAGATGATATAGAACTTCATTCACCGCTTCCTAGATACGATAAAATAAGGAAAAATGTGTCGATTATTTTCCAGCATTTTTTAGAACTATTGTTAGAAGTAAATAAAATGCACAAAAGCTGATTTGCTCAGCAATCGGAAAAACAAATGACAGAAGACAAAATTAGTTTTCAAATAGAGAAAAAAAGCGCAACCGAGCTTTTCACCAACAAAAGTAACCTTCCTATATAATTGATACTCAATATTTTCACGGTAGCTTTAAGTAAAATCCCTCTCCAGGGCATTATTAGGTATTCTGGGGATCTAATCTCCCAACAATTCTAAGAACTTTTTCTTTTGGAGCTCAAAGAAATTTCAATTCATTGGAAATTTACCGTCAAAGGGAATACTTCTTCCAAAGATTCAGTATAATTACTTTCCACACGCCATTAGGTTGAGGTTTAACAAAACAGCACCAAGCGACTTTTTGACTAACTTGTGATGTTTTGTTCAAAGAAGGAAAACGGAAAATAACTAATATCAATTCATGCGTACATTTGTTGTAGGATATCCTCTCTAATGGGCTTGAGGGATAGTCAAAACGATTTTTGATCAATTGGATTTGCTAACGGAAACTTGGAATTCTTCCCCCGAAAGTGCTGAACCATTCATCCTCCATGATTCATGGGGAATTCCCTCCAGGGGTTTTAGGAAATTACCATCCTCTACACCTCATTATTCAAGGGATTCAATCTTTCAAAAACATTGAATAATTTCTCCAATGAACCATCAGAATTGCACATTCCCACTCCTGAAATTGTGAACAGTTACTCCATGAATAGCTCTGGGGAATTCCTTCTTTTCGAACTATGAGAAAATTCTCCCGCAAAAGTTCTGGTAAACCTCTTTTCCAGAAATTTTAAAATGTCGTTCCTCAAGAAGATTTTTTTTTTTTTAATTAAAACGATATTAGCAATTTTAAAAACTACCAAATAAAAAAAAGAAAGTTTTACATGAAAAATAAAGCTTTTCGTTGAAGAAAAATAGAATAATTCTTTAAATAAATCGAAAGTCATAGATCATTGCAAACTTATCTTCATAAAAATGTTTTTTAGCAAGCCATTAAAAAGTTAAATATTGCTGTTTATTCAAAGTTGAGAATTCTTACATGCCCGTTTTCTCGCCGAATTGGAGCATGATAACTTCGGAACAAAAATATTTCAAAAACCTATATTTTAACAGAGTTGCGCATTGCTATGCAAAAGAGGCTAAAAAGTGAGTATAAAAATGAGCAAGTGCGTGTTTAAGACTAACGTACCTGACCCCCAATTGTATGGAAAACTAAATTTTCAAAATGATGGTTCTCAGAAATTTTGCATCGGAATTTGATTTACTTTTCTGCAATCGATCACAAAATGCATATATCTTCAAGGACATTGGTAATCGTTTTGAAAAAGGACATGGTTCCGTAGATATTGTTGGGAGCACTGGGGTAACCTCCCAGCCCGAAAAAATGGCCACTGCCTGATCGAGCCGGAATAACGTCTTTTGATGTGTCAAACTTCATGATTTTATAAAACAAACTCATAGGAATGTATTCTGAATGGTCTATAATTCATCTTGTCACATTCCGTTACACCCTGAAACTCCAGTTCCCTGAAGGAAGTTGCCAATTTTGATGAGTTCTAAAGCCTGGTTTGCAATTGCAATGTTTCAAACAAAATGAGTTTACAAAGCAAGTTCATTGGAATGTGTTCTGAGGCTATACGATCCATCTGGGCTCATTCCGGGACATCCTGGAATGCTGGTTCCCTGGGGGTAGTGGCCATTTTTTAATCAATCATTTTTGAAAACATTCTAAAACCTAGCATGCGACGTGCTCTGAGAGTGTCTAATCCATCTGATTTGATTTTTCATTAATTCTGAAACCTGGCTTGCAACGTGTCAAACTTCATGATTTTGCAAAACAACCAAGAAAACAAGATTCCATGGACGAATTTCGCGCTAACTCTTCTATGGGGCTGACAGCACCATCTCATAATCGAATGAAATTTAGAGGGCATAAAGATATGGTGGGGGGCAGCAGGGACTATGTCCAAGGGCTTGACGATCCCTCCCCAGGCCATCTGCGAGTTGTGGCGCCTGCCTAGGATGTGGTGGGGTTTGACAGTGGGCCCTGTTAAACCTCTATAAAAAGCTGCATGTATCCGCAAGTAGGCTCCGCCAAAGCGACCGTGTGCCGCTCAAAGCGCACAAGCGCAAGTCCTGGTGTTAGGTGGGACGCTAAACAGCCCTTACACGACGGCCCTCCGACGAGACAGGAGGTTTGCGTAGGCCCAATAAGCCGCCTTTAACAACAACCATTACGAGCGACATAGAAGATAATACGACTCGATACAATCGGCAACGACCTAGGCGACGAATAAAGGATCACGATTGGAAGCTTGGAACATGGAACTGCAAGTCGCTAGGCTTCGCAGGTTGCGATAGGATAATCTACGATGAATTACATCCCCGCAACTTCGATGTCGTAGCGCTGCAGGAAATCTGCTGGACAGGACAGAAAGTGTGGAAAAGCGGGCATCGAGCGGCTACCTTCTACCAAAGCTGTGGCACCACCAACGAGCTGGGAACCGGCTTCATAGTCCTGGGAAAGATGTGCCAACGCGTGATTGGGTTGCATCCAATTAAGGGCACTCCTGACGGAATCCAAGATTAAAAGTGCTCGCGTTTTCGGGGGCACACCACTCGATTCAGAGGCGGCGCACAACTGTCATTTTTGTTGATTTAGCTTTGCTGCGTCGTAGCATGCGTGAAATAATAAAAATGACAGTTGTGCGTTGCTTCCGTATCGAGTGGTGTGCCTCCGAAAACGCGAGCACTTTTAATCTTGGATTCCGTCAGGAGTGACCTTAACGCAAGGATGTGAAAGCTGAGGATAAAAGTCCGTTTCTTCAACTATAGCATCATCAACGTGCACTGCCCACACGTAGGGAGATCCGACGACGAGAAAGAAGCGTTCTATGCGCAGCTGGAACAGACATACGATGGATGCCCACTGCGGGACGTCAAAATCGTCATCGGTGACATGAACGCTCAGGTAGGAAGGGAGGAAATGTATAGACCGGTCATCGGACCGGATAGTCTGCATACCGTATCGAACGACAACGGCCAACGATGCATAAACTTTGCAGCCTCCCGCGGAATGGTAGTCCGAAGCACTTTCTTCCCCCGCAAGAATATTTACAAGGCCACATGGAAACTACCTAATCATGTAACGGAAAACCAAATCGACCACGTTCTAATCGACGGTAAATTCTTCTCCGACATCACGAACGTACGCACTTACCGCAGTGCGAATATTGAATCCGACCACTACCTCGTTGCAGTATGCCTGCGCTCAAAACTCTCGACAGTGATCAACACGCGTCGGAGTCGTCCGCCGCTGCTAAACATTGGGCGGCTACAAGACTTGGGCGGTAGACTAGCCCAAGACTACGCGCAGCAGCTGGAAGTGGCACTCCCAACGGAAGAGCAGCTAGGCGCAGCATCTCTTGAAGATGACTCGAGAGATATTCGATCCGCCATTGGAAGCACCGCAACCACTGCACTAGGCACGGTGGCTCCGGAAGCTCAGCAGGAAGATCGAGACCGTGAAGAGACGGAGGAACTGTACCGCGCTAATAACGCACGAAAGTTCTATGAGAAGTTGAACCGTTCACATAATGGCCACGTGCCACAGCCCGATATGCGTAGGAACATAAACGGGAACCTTCTTACAAACGAGCGTGAGGTGATCCAAAGGTGGCGGCAGCACTACGAAGAGCACCTGAATGGCGATATGGCAGACAACGGTGGCGGTATGGTAATGAACCTAGGAACACGCGCGCAGGACATGCGACTTTCGAATCTCCAGAAAATCCAGGAGGAGATCGGCCGGCTGAAAAACAACAAAGCCCCTGGAGTTGACCAACTACCAGGAGAGCTGTTGAAACACGGTGGTGAGGCACTGGCTAGAGCGCTGCACTGGGTGATTACCAAGGTTTGGGAGGATGAGGTTCTGCCGCAGGAGTGGATGGAAGGTGTCGTGTGTCCCATCTACAAAAAGGGCGATAAGCTGGATTGTAGCAACTACCGCGCAATCACATTGCTGAACGCCACCTACAAGGTACTCTCCCAAATTTTATGCCGCCGAATAACACCAATTGCAAGAGAGTTCGTGGGGCAGTCCCAGGCGGGATTTATGGGTGAACGCTCTTGACACGAGTGACACAAGTGGTACGATTTTCACGAAGTCCGTCCAGTTATGGCACATCATGGCACGTAACTTTGAGAGGAAGCCTACATCAGACTGAAAAGCGATGCTAAACGGAATGGACTAGTCATCAACACGTCGAAGACGAAGTACATGATAGGAAGATGCTCAAGAGAGGTCAATGTAAGCCACCCACCACGAGTTTCTATCGGTGGTGACGAAATCGAGGTGGTTGAAGAATTCGTGTACTTGGGCTCACTGGTGACCGCCGATAACGATACCAGCAGAGAAATTTGGAGGCGCATAGTGGCTGGAAATCGCACGTACTTTGGACTCCGCAAGACAAGAGTTCGCCGCCACACCAAACTGACTATCTACAAAACGCTCATAAGACCGGTAGTTCTCTACGGACACGAGACCTGAACGATGCTCGTGGAGGTCCAACGCGCACTGGGAGTTTTTGAAAGGAAAGTGTTGCATACCATCTATGGTGGAGTGCAGATGGCGGACGGTACGTGGATTTCTAGGCTACTAGACCATTTTTGGACTATAACAAACACATTAACAACAAGAGAAGACATTTGTTTTGTTGTCGTTTTTCATAGCAACGAGCTTTTTTTAATCTAGTGCCCATTTCAATTTTCCTTCAATTCCTCGATATCTCCTTATCTCGATGATCCCTTCAATATTGAGATGTGGAGAGGCGACTGTATATGCTGCTTAAGTAAGTTTAATCCAAACGTTCTAGGTTATACAAATTATTCTGGGATTCATATAATTTAGTTTACAAGTAACTCTGCCTGAAACTCGATTTGTGCAATTGCACAACATGTGATATATTTAGTTTGAAAACTATATTGGAAGGTAACCACTTTATTCGGCGGGGTTTGATCCCACGAAACCAATACGCTAAACGGGTGCTTTCCCTACTAAGATTACGAAGGACCTCCGGACCTCCGAAGCACCCGGAACATAGTCTAACTCTCGCAATCTACTCTTTCATACGTATTGTTCTGGGGGGGGGTGGATTTAACTTTTTTTAATTTGCGGGGGTTGGAAAACGCAACAAAGACCAAACCAAACTCCAGAATAAATTTCAGGACCTAGAACATCTGCATTAAACTAATTTAGATTGCACATAATACGCAAGGGCTCTAGGGACTTGTGTGGACATGCGAGGTTGAATTCGGTTTGAAACCAGGCGTAATTGACCTTGTAGACCAAATAATCTGAATTCCTGAACAATTTGGAGCACCTAGATCACCTGCATCAAAACAATTTGGTCTGCACAAAAAACGCATGGGCTTTAGGGTGTTGCAGGGACGAGCTATGTTGATTTCCGTTTTGAAGTTCTTCTTAATCTAACATTTGTACACGTCGTCTCAGAAATTCGAACAGTTCAGTGATGGTATCCGTATTTCTCTTCGACGATTCTTCTTCCCAACTGCGGCGTGTGGATGTATCCAATCACGATGATAACAGATGTATCAGTAAGAGATGTTAATAATCTGCATCCTGTGATACTTGATCTATGGTCTTTATCGCCTTCTTGAAGTTATCAGTGAGGTCACGTAGTTCTTCTGCATTCTCTCGTTCCAGTGCCGGTAGATCAAATAGTGTTTGAACAAGTTTGCGTTTGATTTGTTTTTTGTTGGAATATCTTTCGGTTAGAAGATCCCATGCAACAACATAATTCTCTTGTGTGAGTGGTAGTGAGCTTATCACCTGTAAAGCCTCACCATCGAGTTGCGAACGAAGATAGTGCAGTTTTTCAATCGTTGGCAGATCAGCAGAGCTGTGAATGAGTGCGACATACAGATCACGGAAAGCAAGCCATTCGTGTATGTTTCCAGAAAACCTAGGCAAAGTTATTCTAGGCAACTGAACTTTGGGAGCTTGTTGCTGCACAACAATTGAATCATTTTGTCGAATGGATCGTTCTAAGTGTTGTGGGTCGTGATCCAACTTATTGACCAAGAACTCCTTGATTTTGTAGTACCTTTACTCATACGCAATTTTCTCCTTCAAATATAGTGCAACTTGCTCGGGATCCTCATCATTTATTTGCAAATCCATGAAAATAGACTTTAGGCCACCATGAAGTTTATCCAGATCCTCCAAACGAATCCTAATGGCTGCTGAAGGCGTTTGATCGTCATATTCTTGCATGAATTTGAACAAAATTTCAAAGGAAGCCAGCTCATTCTCTTTCTGCACTTGTAATCCCTTTATTTTCCTTGCGGCCGACATTTCTGTGTTGAACAAGTAATTGGCTTCATGTTTGGTAATCCGCTATAAACGCATCCGGTTAGCTGGACCAATGTTCGATAGCCGAAGAGCACACCACTGGTTTCTTCCTGGACTCCGTCAGGTTTACGGCGGATATTTAATAATTTATAAATTGTTCCGAAACGTTCTTTTTATTTGCACCTGGACTCAATCTTGACCAACTTATTACTAACAAACAATACTCAAAAAAACAACAAAAGTGTCATGGCACCTGTTGAAACCATACAGTGAGCTATTCGTATTACGTACTAAGAATTTCAAGTTATGTAGCGCAAACTATTATCGTAATCACTTAGTATTTTAACTTATCTGAACATGCGATCATGCAAACATGCAAGTGACTTCAAAGCCGTTAAAGCGATGATCCCCTTCCTACTTTGTAATCAAATAATGTCGAAGTTTTCCAAATCAAACAACAAACACCAGTAACCAGTCGATTTTAAAGGCCGAGAACTACAAATGCCACACATGAGCATTTTTCTGATTTTGTTGTCCAGTGACTATCAGCTTCAGCCCGCTGTTGACAAACCGAGTTTACTAACCTATCCCTGTTAAGTCTGACTGAGAGGTATCATCAAAGGCAGGGCGGCACAGAGAAAAATACAAAACAAATGAATCGCTCTCAGCAAGCGTTGTCGATAAATTGTAGGGTAGGGTAAGTGTACTGGTTTTGACCACCTTAGCGCCTAATTTGGCCAACCCTGAAGAATAATTTTTTTTAAAATATCGATGAGTTTCAACAGCGAAGAAAGATAAGTTAAAGCTAATAACACCCTCAAATTGCTTTACTTTTGGAGCAGAGTCCGCATGTACAAACTGTGTACTGCACAGGTAGCAATATTATCCCTGACATTTAAACTCTCAATAGATTTCTTGTCATTCTAATCCAAATATATATTTGGATTATGTGCATTTGTCACATGTTTTGTACAAATTTGACGATTAGGTATAAATATATAATCGTAAAATATGTGATATGGGTGATATGCCAATAAGGCAACCGAAATAATGCTTCGATGGAGGCGCGTTATATTTTACCCTACGATACCGAAACGTCCCACCGCCACCGCATGTTGTTCGACACGTGAACTTTTAGCCGAGAACGCGCTTTGTCATACATCATACACGCATTATTTTGAATGTGTAGGTCATCCGCTCTAACCACAATCGGCGATGTGTAGGCAGTCAAAGCGTTCTTCATTTGCAGTGCACGCTTTGGTGCCGATGTAGTAAACTATCAGTACACTGTTTGTCATAATGACAAATATTTGTCAAGTCAGCCTGATATCCATGTCGATTTCTGGTCAGTCTGATAGATATCCGGATAAATTTGACAAATATTTGTCATCATGACAAACAGTGTACTGAGGGCTTAAAGCACATAAATTTGGTGCCTACCGAGTTGGTACCGCTTCAAAAAGCGCATGCGCAATTCGGTGAAGACCACACGATCGGAACAAAATAGAAAAAGAAAAGCGGCGGTGATTAAATAAATGTTCTGCTCACTCAAGCATGCCATGACAAAAGCCCAGCTTTGAATAAGCATCTCGGAGCAAAAGCGCTTTTAATCTTCTCTTCTATCTATCTATATTCATAAAAATGAGTTGACATTTTCTTTGAGGCAATTAAGGGTATGCGATAAGACACTTTTTGCTAACAAAACGAAACGAAACGAAATTTAAAATATCTATGTTCATTCGAAACGAGACGAAACGAAATATAGATTTACTTCCGAGACTTCGAAACGATACGAAATCAAGGTCCATTTAATTCGGAATTTCACGAAACGAAACGAAATTTTATTTTTTTCCGCGGAATTTTTATTGAATTGATTTTTCATTATGTACGCAATTTTGATTTTATTTTTTGAAGTCAAATAACTGCTTTGCGACAAATAGAGTTATAGTAACAGAAGAAGCAGTCTGATAAATCTCCGCGCTCTCGTTTATATACCATTGGCGAAAAGGCAATACCCCAGCATCTGTGCCGCTTTTAAAGGAATTCATCGTGGAGTGTGTGCACCCGAATCTGATCAATTTTATATCAATTCAGCATTGTATCAGTAAGTATATAAAATATGGAAATTGTGGAATTTTTCTGGAATTCTGATTCAAATTCTGTTAAAAACCTTTTTTTCATTTAAGAATTAAGTGATTATGCTGATGCTGCAGCATACTTCATATTAACTTTCCAGCGTAGTTTTATAGTATTGAGATAACTCAAAACCAGAAAATGAATGCATAGATTTTATTGTTTATCAAGTAGGATACTTATTTTATCAACATCTGCAAGGCGTATACGCACTACGCAGATAGAGAATTGTTAATAGCCTACATTTGCTCGCTAGACGAATCCTCTGTACCTTTCTGAAATGCACAAAGATATGTATTTCAGAAATGTGATTGCAAAGTTTTTACGACAGCAGTTTTCCCGGTATGAAAAGAAATACTTGTTCTTTTCTCATACAAAAACTTGTCACAGTAGGATATAATTTGCTGCCAAATTCAACCTTTTTATAGGAAGCTCGGAGACCCATTAAAATCAACTCGATGAACCAAGCTAATGTCTGTTTGTCGTTATATATGTGTTTGTGCATATGAGGCTTGCAAAAATTGTTCTGAAATTTTCATCCTCAACCGACTTCGATTGAGTCCAAGAAACAGCTGCCATGGGTAGTACGAGCCGTTTACGCCCTTACAGTCAATTTAGGATTAGAAGGGAAAAATAAGTTTGACACTCATTATTATAAAAGAACGAGGAATGCTCTGCATCTCCGTGAGCGTCACGGGAAAGAAATCGTTGGTTTGTTGAAAAGGTAATTCATGTGAATCCACCTTGGTAAGCGACTAAATAGTTATTGTAATGGAAGTTATTTTGAAAACTCGAAGACGAAAACCGTTTTTTAAATCAATACTACGCAAAATCAATGTGCTTAATTTATCAATAATGTTTTTCTTAGGGCCTTCTTTACTCTTAAGCGGTGCTTAGTCATGCGTTCAAACCTGGTTTGAGGCCTAAGAGGTGAAGAAGTCGGCTTTTAATAAGTAAGCGGCGCTCTTAAAAATACTTCATAAGGGCCCTATGAATCCACGCCACGGTTTTGCTTCTTTGACAAAGTTGTACTGAGATGATTTATATCTGATTACAGTTACACTCTTAGCCTGACGACTTAAATCGGATCACTTTCGAAAAGAAAATAGGATAGAAGAGTAAAGGATATTTTTCCTTTTCTGTAGACAGTACGGATTAAAACTAAATTTGTTTCGAAATTCCGCGAAATTCCGTTAAATTTTGTTAAAAGCTAGATTTTTGTAGCGAAATTTTTGTAATTTTACGAAATGAAACGAAATCAAGAAATGAGATTTCGCCATGCCCAAATTCCGCGAAATTCCGCGGAATTTCGTTTCGAACTACCTGAAACGAAATTTTTCGAAATACCGCATATGCTTAGAGGCAATATAACTCAAGAACGGATGGACCTATTTTCAAGATTTCGTCACTAATCAATCCGTCTTAAGATAAGCGCTGTTTATATCCAGTATTTTGCGCTCGGTAATGGCGGACAAGTGAGTGCCTTTTTGACATTCAAGAGGTAGAAAATATTCACATATTTTAATCGATGTAGGCTTAGATTCAAAGAAAAACAATGGCACTCAGCTCTGCCTTGAACCTGAGATGAGATAAGACAACTCGGAGCTGAATGCCCTCGCACAACTTCTCCACGATTCACACGACGGGCACTTCCAGTGTGACCATCTTGTTTTACTTAACTGAAAATTATCAAGGCGCACTCATTTCAACCAATAATTATCGAATGTTGAGCTGTTGACCTACATTACCTGATTGCAATTCTGTATACGATGAACACATATTTTTTTCATTCCGTTTCGCGTTTAAATTAGCAATACAAAAGTTAATTCGTGTTTACTTGCATCTTTCAAAATTGAAGTTGAAAAATCCCCGACTACTAGCAACACCGCGAAAGTAATAACAAAGCACCTGACTGCAAAATAAAGCAACGCTGCGCTTGCCGGCGTCTGTCAAATCGCCCAATAAAAATTGGCCTTTTCTGACAGGCAAATGGTTTCAAAAAGGAACAGTGAGATGTCTTATCTCATCTCAGCCTTGAACCAACAATTTTGTTTATCAAAAGTCTAAACATATCCGTCGTCGTAATTTTCTATAATTGCAATTCTTTTACAATTTAAATTTATTAATATGTTTTTTTTTTAATTTACAAAGGAAAAAATTCTGAAGTCACATGCAGAAGAGGTTTGCAGTTTTGCATACTCCATAATACCTTTCGCGCAATTTTTCTTTTCTGAAGGCTTTCCCTCTCTTAAACATGTTCGTTTCGTTATTTTTTGTATGTATGATATCTTAAAATAAAATATGAATGCATATAATCAAAGCACAGTTAATTTGTAGAATGCATACGCAAGCGAACCTACATATGGACTAAAACAATCTTCTCTACTATGAGAACTTGACGTACAATTATTTTTAAAAAGACGGACTTTCCCAAACGTAATAGAGAATGCTTTTTTTACTGATCGCCGCAACTGGATTGTTTTGAGAGCAAGTAATATGTCTTTCAAGTACTCACATATACGTTGCACAAAACCAAACGCGACATACCTATTTAAGTAAAATCAAATTACTGTCAAACTCGTTCAGGTATTCTGGTGTCCAGACAAACTATAAAAGACCTATAATAATACATATCTCTATCATTCATTTGTTCTATCAATTCCACTCACTAAATATAAAACGAAAACTTTATTTATCATTCTTCAAAAAACTAAAAAATAAGTAGGTAGGTAATTTCGCTCCCATATCTTCAGCCGCTGCTTGAATTGAACAGATTTCGAACATCACATGAGAGGATGCATTTTATTGAAGACTATAAGATCATTTTTTAGAATCAACCGTTTTTCGCCCATCCAGTCAATGAAAGATCCCTATTAGCCTTTTTGTGTTCCTGTATTATTCAATATACCTATTAGGTAAGAAATCTAAAAACCACAAAGTAAAGCATTAATACTGGTAATGAATCCAATTAAATATTAGAAAACTTTTGTAAACCTTGTATGGTTATCATGTTGACATAAGTTTGTTGACTACAAAAAAAAACACTGGATCGAGGCATACTTGATGAGTTCCAATGTTTTCTATCTTTTGAATGTCAAAGTGAGAGGAACTCACGCCGCCATTATCGAGCGCAAAATACTGGATATACAAAAAGTTGGTTCATTGGACGAAGAAAATTGAAAAATTGTCAAAATACAACATTTTTATTAATTATCAATAAAGTCATCTTCCCGAATTCAAATCAATCTAGAGTTCCACCAAAGACTAATTAAGACGGAACTGTGGAGCTCGTTCGAGGGACCACTTCTAGTACTGCATTTGGTCCCTCGGTACCCAAGTTTGAAGTTAAGATTTTTTATTCTGATCACCTACATTTTTATCCACCTTCTATTGCAGTAGCCTATGGTTACGAGTCAATGTTTGTAATGATGCCTTCAAGATTGTTTTGAAACGTAAATATGAAAGAAAAATCAGGAATACCTAATCGAATTCTGATTTTTTTTCTAGAAAATCATACATGATCAAATTGGAGTCGCCCGGAGAAGCAGGAATATGCAAGCTATGAGAATATGACACTGTATATAAAAGCTTTTTTAGCAGCAAACGATCTATTTCTGGCCGAGAATTATAGATTGTATTCTGCATTATACTTAATATCGTTAACATAATACCTATTATGTTTTAACTTAAAAAGGCAAATTAGTTGGAAGTAAAAATAATTTTCAAAATATCTCAAAGTGCTGGTTGGAAAACACAAGTATGTTTTCTCTCAAAATCATGATTCCAATTTCGTTACTGGAAAAATGTTATGGATTATTAAGTGGTGCATGAAAAAGAAAGTTGGATGTCTATTAGACCTATAGACAAAGCGCGGTCTTTCGTTTTCAAGCTATCAAATCATTCAAGAAAAAATAACCATTACAGCTGTAGACAAGTCAGTTTACATTTCAATGTTTTATAAATTTAAGGCTTACTACAATAATTTATGGTAATAATTGCATTCCCTTTTCATGCCCTCTTCGTTGGTCTTCGGTGGTGGTCTGTATTAGACATAAAACTCATTGATGTGGAACTAGAATCAGGAAAAATTACAGGGATTAAGTACCATTAGCGTGGTCTCTTTGGGCTCCCAGATGTGTGCGTCAATCAGAACGAATTATTAAATTCGCGAAGTCGTCGCTGGCAGTTTTGACGAAAATTTTACTACAAAGCAAGGTTATTTCAGAAATGGTTATGCAACTTTTTGTTCCAGTACTTCATGAGCGCAAAAAAATCGTACTGTTGTATGGGACATGAACGTCTTCATTAGTCTTTGGTGCCACGTTGCAATCAAACAAACAATTGACAGTTATGAGAGAAAAAAACACGAGCGAGATCGGGTCCCCGAGTAGCACACATGTTACACGTTAGTTGCCGCAACTCATATGTGACCGAATTCGGTCGCATTTAAGTTGCTGCAACCAAATATGTTCACAATGTGCTACTTGGGTCGGTTTGCCTAGTATTTTATATTGATTGGGATAATGGCCCATTTACAAACGTAAATTTCCTGAAGATTTTATTTCGTGAAATCCAAAATATTTAGGAGCTATTCGTATGTCATGTGGATAACCTAGGGGGTAGAGGGGTATGACGAACGTCGTCCATGATTAACACAAGTTTATGAAAATTCGCATGGGCAGATGTCCACGCTGATGGAGGGAAGTACACATCCAAAACTGTTCGACAACTGTCCACGTTGATGAGAAGAGCCCCTTCGGACAGAATATTATTAATCAAAGGAATAAACAAAAAATAGATTAAATAATAATTGAGAAACGTTTAGTTTAGACTATAAACTTGACTGTACCGATCCCATTTTTCTGATAAGACTTGCTAATTACAAACGTGAATTAGTCATTTAATCATGCTTAAAATATTTCAATTTTCTGGCGAACATGTAACAATTGAGACTACGTCGCATTTTACGAAATAACTCAAAACAAAATTAAAACCGACCGTTCCTTTGGAAAGATAGATAGATGTCTTATATGTCATATTAAAAGACTTAACGGTAACGTAAAATCATGATGTTATTTTTTTTATTTTACGCACTGTCACTTTTAAGCTTAGTTAGAGTTTATTACGATAGATGGGACGTGGGATGGATAATGGCAAACATATAGGAAACACGCTTGAAAATGAATTATTTCTATGGGATGTGTCATTCCAGGTCCCTTTAATACGCGTTCCTTTCGAAATATTTAACTTTAATCAAACAGTTTTGGAGCTATGCTAGAAATTGGCCAAATTAAGACCATGGCCAAAACTGGTACAGCTACCCTATGAGTGTAGATGTCAGACAAATAATCTTCCCAAAATGTTAGAATTAATTATGCCTTGGCCAGATTAAGTTTATTTCCATAGAACAATGAGCGTTTGTCAATTCAAACACTCATAGATTATTTCCTACCAAGCTTATTGTCTTCTGCTGCTTTCAAAAACTGTATTCTGTATATACATCCCTTGGTCTATTATTCCAAGAAGAGCCTTCTAGAAATAATAGACCAATCGATGTATTTCTAGCAAAAAAGCAGTAAGACATTCAAAAGGACAATATTTTATTATGTTTTTTTGCTAACATCAAAACAATGCCTTCCAATGCCATCAATCTTTTTATTATCCTTTTGTAGTTGCGGTTTGATTTTCGACAACTTTCTTCGAGCGGAATGATGTCGCTTTACGATTGTTTGTGAATATAATAAACGATGATAGAGTATTGCTATCAGCATGGTCAATCCAGCATCCAAGCATCACTACACAGTGCAGCATTCCTTCAAGGATGAATGGATTAATCTAGCAAGAAGTGTGGATTGCTTTGAGCTAGTTCAATTTATCACATTTCCTACGGAAATAATAAATCCAAAAATTATCATTTTGTTGATTAATAATACGTTGTTTGTTTTAACAAAAAGTGAATTTCATCCCTAGTAACCAAAAGTTCCTTTAAGAGTACGTTTTTCGGTTAAGCAGCTTAGTGAAGCTGATTAAGCGAAAACGTACTCTTAAAGGAACTTTTGAGTCCTTGGGATATTGACGTTGGAAAGATGAAATTTTGGAATGCGATCAAACGGGGATCTATTACAAATGTATAATGAAAATGTTTGCAGTTATGTTTTGGAAGTCACATTCGAAGAGAATAATTATGTCTTTTTATTCTCTTCAAACGTGACTGCGAAAAAGTTTGCTTTTCATGTATAGAACATTTAATATTTAAAATGAATCAAGTGCGTGGGGTCAGCGAGAAACGTGTTGAAAAATCATTTAGGGCCAATTTCTTCACCTTCGCTTAACTCTTAAGCGGTGCTTACCCATACGCTTAAACTTGGTTTAAGCACTAAGCGGAGGTGAAGAAATCGGCCCTTAATATTGCATCGCCTGACTATTGTGAAATAACTCTAAAGCAGACCAGCTACCCGTTTATGTGAAGATACGGTTATTTCACCCAGCACCAACTACAAAGTTTTTCGTAGATTGAAGATAAGCAAGAAGGACAATTTAGGCTAATTTTAGTTCCATGGCTGAGAAGGATAGCTGCGAGTGGATGAATAGGTGGGAAATTTTGGTGGGAAATATATCAACCCAGTCGATCTGGTCTTGTTTAGTAACGGCGTTTTCGGAAGCATCCATGTACAACCAATAAATTCAAAGATACGCATCTAATGCCAGGGGAAGATGGCCAGACTTTTTCCCATGGGAGTCTTGTCATCTTCTTCTTCATCTTATTGGCATTACATCCCCACACTGGGACAGAGCCGCCTCGCAGCTTAGTGTTCATTAAGCACTTCCAAAGTTATTAACTGCGAGGTTTCTAAGCCAGGTTACCATTTTTTCATTCGTATATCATGAGGCTAACACGATGATACTTTTATGCCCAGGGAAGTCGAGACAATTTCCAATCCGTCTTGTCATACCGAGAACCAAAGTTTATTTAATTTTTACATTAGTTCTTAGAATAGAAACAGACATAAGTGTGAACTCAGTTAAATTACACATTTTCGGATAGCTGTGATATTGAGGATTCCGGTTAGCCTTGCAAGCAAAGGCGTAGGATTGCCAATCCTGAGATAGCAAGTTTGATTCTCGGTTCGGTCTAGGATGTCTTCTGGTGGGAAATATTCTCGAATCCATTGGCATATTGTATCAATTGTACTTGCTACGCAAGATACATACTCAAGCAATGGTGGACACAGAAAAAATATCAATTACTGTGAAATAACTGTGAAAATGCTAATATGTAGAGCCATTGAAGAAGAGGAGGTAACGAATTCAAGTGCACCACACGAATAGTGAACTTACATAACATGACCTGGAACAACAAGGTTCTGTAAACAGTGACCTTAGAACTTAACAAGTCTTTCATGAAGAATCGCTAGACACTGTATGTTCATCAGATTTCTTAGAAAAATTCATGAACGTCAAACTCTGTAATGGATATCTAACATAAGGTTTCATTGTAGAAGCACACCTGATAACAGCTGTCTAGCCGATAGACATAGCGTACACAACAATTGAACTCCACACGAAGTTGATTTAAGGAGTTCGCACTAGGTCGCACATACAATATATCACAGAGAATGAAATGCGACAAGATCAAGCATTTGAAGAGCTTCAATTTAATAGAGGTCGGGGCAACGAAGGTACTTTAGGTTGCTTTTAGTTGGAAGAACATGAAGATTATTTCTCTGTGGCCACTCTGCGACACGTCCAAGGTTTTCATTTATGTACCATCCTGACAAGTTCTCACAAGTTCACAAGCTGAAGACTAGAGGACGAAGGACTGAGCCTTTACGGAGATACTGAATTGGGCTTGTGGTATCTGCTACCCGGGAGGGAGTAATACGAAGGGCAGGGCTTGACACGAGTGGTACGATTTTCACGAAGTCCGTCCAGTTATTTGATTTCGCCGACGACATTGATATTATGGCACGTAACTTTGAGAGGATGGAGGAAGCCTTCATCACTGAAAGACGAAGCTAAACGGATTGGACTAGTCATCAATACGTCGAGGCTCAAGAGAAGACAATGTGAGTCACCCATCACGAGTTTTTATCAGTGGTGACGAAATCAAGGTGGTTGAAGAATTCGTGTACTTGGGCTCACTGATGACCTCCGATAACGATATCAGCAGAGAAATTCGGAGACGCATCATGGCAGGAAATCGTACGTACTTTGGACTCCGCAAAACTCTCCGATGGTGATACGATGCCGTCGACTGGGAAGCCTATGATCACCACCTCCGACGCGCCCTTGTAAATAGCACTCCGTCAACACTTTCTGGATTCGCCCAGGTCGTCTTGGATGCTGCAGCGACGTCTATACCACAAATCAGTAGCCAACCTGGACGTAAAGCGTTGGTGGTCGGACGAAACGCGTCGGGTGATTGAAGCGCGTAGGAAGGCCCTCCGATTCCTTGGGAGACTTCCCGCTAGTCATCCAAGAAAGGTAAGAAGCCAAGAAAAAACAATGGAAGAACTTTCTCGACTTCGTCAAACTCAGCCCAACCCGTCGCCGATTTGTGGAGGAAAATAAACGCTCTCAATGGCTATCGTAGCTTTTCCCATGTCCACCTTGACGTTGAAGATCGCACCATACCAGACGCTCTCGGGGAGTATTTTGCTTCACATGTCACGGTAGGTGCATACTCAGCCGAATTCCAGAGGTTCATCACCACCTGATCCTGCTCCCTCGTGAGCTTTCAAGTCCCACCGAATCCCTCAATCAACCACCGTTTTTCTGCCGCCGAGCTGTCATTCGCCCTCACCAGGAGTAACGGAAACAACTGACCAGATGGAATAGGGTACCGATGATCAAAAACCTTCCCCTTCACGCTAAAACCTTATTCCTGTATTTGGTCAACCAAGCCTGGTCGAGCCAATTTTTTCCAGACGAATGGCAGCTCAGCCACGTTATTCCAATACCAAATGATATCGTCCCCTTCCGGGATGCCTTGATAAACCGCCTTATTTTGCTTACCTCCCGCGTCTCTAAGGTTGTCGAGTGGCTAGTTAACCGTCGTCTACGCGAGAAACTCGAGGCCAATGGAAGATTCGGCCTTCAACAGCATGCCTTCCGTCCTGGCTACGGAACCGGAATCTACTTCGCCGGCCAAGGAGATGTCCTTCAGAATGCATTCGAGGAGAGTAAAATCGTTGATTCGGTATCCCTTGACATCTCGAAGGCGTTCAATCGGACCTGGACACCACTAGTTTTGCAGCAACTTAGCGTCCGTCAAAGTCTACTACCGCACCAGGGTCCATTTAATCAAATCCTTTCAAAGCCCCACAGGATCAGCAACAGGGGTATCGTCTCCGCATTTTAAAAGTCATCATTGAACTCACCTGCATCGCATACCATAACCTCCTCAACGTTTTATCCCCGACCTTCAACAGTTATGTTCCAATCACCTCCGATCTCCTTCCACACCTGCCGAGTCTGCCTGCGCCGAGGTAGGCATCTTGCCACTTCGCCATCGCGTTCTGGTTTCTACGTGCCTCAAGGCTGCTTCCTTCGCCGCTTCGACTGCCGGAAATCACAGGATCCCTCTCCTTATTGAAGGGGGCCGGATTCTGCGCGCGGTGGCTGACATCCGTCTCCACCAATGGCCAGGATCCACTGGCATGGAGCGAGAAGTTGGCACTCCTCCATAGCCAATATAAATCACTCCATCGCGAGACGCTTCGAGAGAGGAGATAATACGGAGGCTCTTCGTAGGTCGGTGGCTGAGTTGCCAAACACGGAATAGGGGAACCATGAACAGCGCTACACCGACGGCACCGTTTCGAGGCAAGGGTTCGGCTTAGGAGTCACAGGTACTAACCTAACAGTGAGAAATAGTCTCCCCATGCAATGCAGGCCGACTTTTTACTACTTACTTCGGTTCCCCTGAATGACGCTAAAACCTGGATTAAAAGAATCATCAGTCAGGATCGGGACTGGGTGGCCTACAATTCCACGCAACTACTGAAGGTTAAGAGGGTCAACAGCTCCCTGGAACGGCGTGCCCAGCTACAGGGTTCAACAGATCATCTCCCGTCTTCAGGCACATTCGTTTTTCTCATAACTTCGGGCTATTTGCGAAATATATGGAGTGTTGAATTCCGTCGAACATATGATTTGCCGGTGTCCGAAGTTGGTGCCCATGGTTGAACCTGAGGGTGTCTCTGTCTCTCAAATTCTTGTATAAACTGGCCAAAAATCGTTTGATCGAATATGTCATTTGGAAACCATTGGACCGAAACCCATCTTGCTCATTGGGTCGTAAATGTCATTTCGCCGAAACGGACATTTGGCCGAAAATGTCGTATAATCGAATAAGCCATTTGACCAAAAAAAAGTCGTATGGCCGAAATGGTCGCTTGGCAAAAGAACATACGGCCAGAAGAGTTATTTGCCCAAACTGAAAATTTGACCAAAATGATCGTTTGGTAGAAAGGGTCATGTGGCCGAACGGATAGACATTTACGGCCATATGACCCGTTTAGACGAACATTCTCAGCTAAAATACCAGTTCAGCAGTATGGAGTTCGCGTCCAACCGTGTTTAGAACTCGCAGGACGATCGCCCAATCATCGAAATAAATATTTTGATCTACTTTGTGCGACGAGCTCGGTGGTCTAGTGATTACCGCTTCTGCCTTACAATCAGGAGGTCGTGGGTTTAATCCTAGGCGGTAGCATGTACTACATCACTTTCCTTGTTGAATCCTCGATCTGTGCTTCGGTTTATCTTCTTCTTTTTCTGGTGTTCTTCTTTTTCTTTATCTTAATCTTTTTCTACTTCTTCTTCTCTTCATCTTCTTCTACTTCATCTTCTTTTTCTTTTTCTATGACTCTATATTCTAACAGGAACTTGGCCTGCTTTTCAACTTTATTCTATTAGCATTTCCTCAGTTATTAATGGTCTATGTCCACCATTACATGAGTATGTATAGGTGGTATGTACATCCCAAACTCCAATAACTTGGACCGTAGTGCAATTTACACCAGTTCTGATCAATCACGTAGTAGCAACCATTGACATGTACAGTCAGTCTAAGCTGAGCAAAATGCTAGTTAGCCATATGTACTTTTCGGTCGTCAGTCAAATAACATTGTTAGCCATACCGTTTTCGACCTAATAACCGTTTCAACCAAATTGTAAATTCGGTCAAATCGAATTCGGCTAAATGACCTTCGTCTCAACATGTTATTCGCTCAACTCGCATTCGAAGATATCGCTTTTCGTCGACTGACATTCGGCCAAACGACGGGAAGACCGTTTGACCGGAAGCCACAATGCCGAAATTTAAAAAAATAATCTCTTTCGGAGATTGGAAATGTCCTAAAAAATAGAAAATAAATTCTTTCAGAAACGAACGCAATAAAAAAAACTTCATTCCTATTCACGCTGCCGCCGGCGACCTAAATAATTATGACAAATGCCGCCGCCAACGATTTGTCACGTTTTCTGGAACGTTGTGAAAAACGTGACTGGTGTTCCCGAATCCGTGATTTGAATTACGGTGTATTTTTGTTGGTTCACAAATTCGGGATCGAGTGCAAGGATTCCGTGCAAGGCGAACTTCGTCAAGCTTACCCAAATTGCGGGCGCAGACACTCAGAGATTTCCCTGGAATATGTCCAGCTTGTCAGAAGGTAAAAAGGCGTTCAGTACAGCTTCGAGAATGGTCGCAGAAGTGTGGTAGTGCTGCCGCCTTCAGCTTCCGCGCTTCGGATGATGGACTTTCGTTGACGTACACACGGCGATCGGAATCTAGCCCGACACGTGGGTCAACCTCAGATTTCGTCTTCACAAATAGGCACTGTACAACTCGTCTCGTTTTTAGCTTTTTAGCCTTTAGGGGAAGTTCGACTACGATGAGGTCGTCTCTGTCCAAGTTCTTGCGTGAACCCAGCACTGGCTTGGCCGAATTTTCAGCATTTTCAAAATATTCCAGTGTCGCCTCTCGACATATGAAATGTAATTTTTTAGAACCTCATTATTTGATAAGTATTAGCATAAAGAGTTTGAATGAGTACAAGGCATGATACTTTTCAAAAGTAGGTTTGGGGAAACAGTAATATATTTGAACAGGACATTTGTGTTTATACCAAAGGATTATGGATGTGTCTATTAAAACAAAATTACACTGGATTCTGTTTTTACACGATTTACTCTTTCTCAATGTTGCACCCATCCTAAATGTTTAACGCATATTTATTACCATGTGACTATATGATTTGAATTATTTAGGATTTTTTTAAACATATTGCAAAGATTTTGGTTGCAAATTGAACAATCACACGATCAAAAATACGAGTGAAAAAAAATCGTGTAAAAACAGAATCCTGTGTACTACCATTGTCGGGGCCAACTACTCCGAAATGCTTGTAAAATATGTGTCGGAGGGCAAGAAAACTAAATTACAAAACACTTTTTTGCTGGTTTTTGTTAACCGACCTCCAGACTGTCGGTGAAAGCGATGATCCATTCGTCACGCAGACCAATTGTCACCCCTGATGACGTTATACAAAGGAAGATTATTCTTTCTCTTGGAAAGTTACAATGTAACTTAATTTCTCATGCAATCTATAGAAGCAAATTGCTGCCCATGACATGCGGAATGAGGAACAAACAAAGTAATTCTGAATGTCATCGACTATTATTGACCTCATGCCGTTCGTAACATTTTCCGCATTGCGTACTGACCTATCAATATTAATTATGCCCCCGCCATAACGAAGTATTTCAACTTTTTCTTCATCCTTCGGTTCTATTTGAATTCGAAAGTAAAACTTTCATGTTCATATCTGTCGAACTGTCGAAGCTTTTCCCGCGGCTAGGAAGAAATGAAATTATTGATCCGTGAGCAACGGGAAATAATTTTCTGACACCATGCCGGGCCGCGCTGT
Source organism: Armigeres subalbatus (assembly GCF_024139115.2). Taxonomy (NCBI): domain Eukaryota; kingdom Metazoa; phylum Arthropoda; class Insecta; order Diptera; family Culicidae; genus Armigeres; species Armigeres subalbatus. The sequence continues at coordinate 198,433,043 of NC_085139.1, forward strand.
ACGAGCCAGGATGCTTTGCTCAGTGGGATGCAGAACACAGAGAAAGCCACTTTCAAACGATTGCTGGAAGGCGATGAAGCATTGAGATTGACTTTTATCAGATGGAAAACTCTCAAAACGATAAATGATTTTACTTCGAAGGCTATTAAAAACTGGTCAGATATGACATTGTATTTTGGAGTTGTCATAAGCATCAACAATTTACAAAGACGCGTAGGTGGTTCAAACTTTTATACAAAAGTAGCATCACTTCAGTCCATTACCACTGCCTTTAATTAGGAAGTGAGCACTGTCTCTTAGATGAAAGTGCCCCTTAGGCCATATAGAAATTGAAAATCAATTTGATAAATGATTGATTTTGCATATGCATTTCTTCGTGCTGCCGAAAAACTATCAAATCTACGAAAAGTTATTCAGGTCTAAAAGTCCAAAACACGAATTATAAAATGATTTGTTATAAGAAGATCAGCAGTTTAAGGGATCTATAAACTAGAAAATGTATTACGAGCTCAGGTGAATTTATTTAACAATTCATTTAACTACTAGCTGAATTTGTAGAGCTCGTTGGTGGTTTTGTTATGGCATGTTTAGGCTAGAGCTAGACAGATTGAAAGTAATATTTATTCGACAGATTTTCGTAAAATTTGGCATTTCAATCAGGTATCAATCTGTCATAATTTAAATGAGATGATTCCAACCACAAAGAGAAAATTATCATCAAATTGTTGAATGTCAACCGAAAGGCCAAAAGTTAAACGAGTCGGTGAACTGACTGCGCGTAGGTTCCGAATGAACAGGTCGTCTTTCTAGCGTCGTCGATTGTCATTCGCGGAAACATTCGCCGACATAAACCAACCAAACCAATTCAATTAAGCTGCTTGGGACGACCTTTGTCCTTTGAATCTTCCCATGCATACTTGAGCGCAAAAAATGTGATTTCAATGTGTTCTCCAACTGCAATGTATGATTCGAGCATATTTCTGAAACATCCGTTCAGCCATATCAGAAAATTGACCGAAATTTATTTTAATTGCTCGCTCCCCCTCCCACTCCGCACGGTTTTATTCACCACTTAAGAGTAATCGCACACTGCACAATAATACTTCCCGTAGCGAATTAACGTTTAACAAACCGGCCAATTTTACCCGAAGGATGAACAGCGCGCGCGGGGATTGTTGTCGCTTTCACATGCATGTAGGAGAGGTGGTCGAAAATTGTATAACATGTTTTAATTTTATTTTCTCCGATGGATTCGCCAAAATTGGACCGATCCATCTAACGGTGGCAAGGGGCTTTTACTTAGTGAAAATGATCATATTCGCTGTTTTCACAATTGGCTGGAAGTCGTTTTTCCGAAAACTCGGCCGAAATTAGTTGTTTCAACCAAACTGGCCATTCCAATAAAAATATGTGAGCACGCCGGATAACAACAAAACACGACACAAATTAAGCCTAAATTGCCTGATTTGCGAATGTTATTTATATAGGAGTATGTTATTAATAGTAACAGGAACAGATACCCTAGTTACAAAAAAAAAGTATCTGCCTGAATCTTGAATTGTTATAGCTTGCGCGGATAAGAATGCTAAACGCAAAGGATATTTTGCTTCCATGATTCTCAACTCCAGATAGCTATGCTTAAATTAGTTGAAGTGGCGTATGAACTAGCAGTGATTATATGCTGATTCAATGCTGATTGGATAACTAATATGTAATATAATTTCTGAGATTTTCAATGAATGAAGAAATTTTGAGTATATGGCTGCACTTCCCGTATAGTCCTAATATTGCAATAACATGAAAGTTTGAACAACATGATGCTTAGGTAACCGAAGAATTTTTAAAAAGTTCTTAATTTTTCAATTTAATTTCGTTGCAAATGATCAATATTTTATGATTCTCAAGTTTGAAAACTCTGAAATTTCGTGAATAATTTTGAATAAACCAAACGTATGATGTCTGGCTTTTTAACATAATCATTAAAGATGCAGGTTTATCAAAAAATGCTTTTAAAAATGTGATACAACCATACAAAGTATCTTATGCATGTATCGAATCCAGACTTCTCGAATGCATTTCTGTCTGGAAAATGTTATACGAATTTTGTTTGCCTTCAAGGAATCATATGACATCTCGATATTAGGACCGAGCGTCGAGGATCGTCATTTATAATATTCAATTCGCCATTCGATGTGTTGTAGGTTGGTAGGTCAATGTTTGTCTGGTAGTCCAACATGGAAACTGATGGGTCGAGCATCGAGTGAAAACGATTGGCTGGCTGTTTTGAGGAACCCAACATGGAAACTGATGGGTCGAGCATCGAGTGAAAACGATTGGCTTGGCTGTTTTGAGTGAACGAGTAGAAACATACAAGTTAGTCCCCACTAGAGTTTTCCCTTAGTTCCGCCAAGGATCAAACTCCAGAATTTTGGAGGACAAGTGGAATTATGTCATCTAGATATGATATTGGGCACCCTGTAGCCAGTTCCGAGACCCTTGGGATGCCATTGAAAGCACCAAAATCAGCCATTTTCAAAATATCACGAACTATGGAAATATAGGTATCAAGCTTCAGCGTTTTGCAAGACGAGTGAATGTATGACATCCAGATATGATATAGGCCACCTTGATGTCAGTTACGAGGCACTCGTGGAAGCCTCTAGAAGCACCAAAAACATCCATTTAAAAAAACAGAAACTACACAGTTAAAATTTCTGAAAATTACACGCTGTGGAAATATTTGAACGCATATTTTTGTGTTCAATATCCTCTAATTTTACATTCAACTTTTTCTTGTACGCAATATTGAATACAAGCTCCATAGTAATGACGACTTGCAATTTTAAAAAGTGATGGAAAAATGAGTCAAATCGAACGGAGCCTTTTTGTTACATCATATATGCTGTAACATTTTTATACTGTGAGTGAATTATGGGAATCACACATCATTTTGATTTGCAGATGCTGCACAAGGCCGATTTTGGTGCCCCTGGAGACTTCCCCAAGGGCCTCGGAACTGGCTCCAGTGTGGCCAATATCCCCAGAATCATATCCGGATGTCATAATTCCACTAGTCTTCCAAAATGCTGAAGCTTGATGCCTGTATTGCTAGTATGGAGCAAAAATATTGAACTGTCCATTTTGGGCCGATTCCCGAAGGGTCAGTTTGAAGAAACCCTGTTGTTGACTAATAACGGCCAAATTCAATATGGATGTCTCCATTTTTATTATTGCAAATTAAGGGCACACTTTTCCTATTTCCAACAATATGCTGATCTCTAAGATCGGTTGAGAAATGTTGGAGTTATGACAGTTTTGGTGAGTCAAAAATTGACAAAAATCGAGGGGTCCATAAAAGTGATTTCGTGCATAACTAACGAGGGCTCCATCTTTCTGAGGAATTGAACTCTGATCCTTTATATACTCGCCTACTCGCCGAGAGCTTTCGGATGAACATAAATGTAGGCATTTTTGAGAACCTCGTGCAAATAATGGACCGGTTTCAGCGAGATGAAGGGTTGGCCCGAGAAAATATGTTTTGAGTAGATATCATAGAAAGCGGATCCAGTCTCCCCAAATTCTAAGATTGCATGGGCTGTTGAATTTTATATGAAAAATCGTTCATGAACACACACAGCAAGTTGGAAAACCTTTAAATCTTTGAATCGTCCACGTTATTGTTATTTTAACTGTCTGGTTTGGATATTATGGGGTTTGCAATGAGGCGGTTTGATAAAGAAAATCTGTGTTATTTGCCAGTGTCATCAATGTTAAAATTAAGTGTTTCTAAAATAATGTACCATAAATATCCAAACCAGACAGTTATTATAAGACCAAACATTAGACAAGGAGCAAACATAGTATTTTTCCCCTGATGAAGACACCAACCCCGTGTCGAAACGTTGGACAAATATTAAATCTTGTTTCAATCCTTAAATACAGCGTAGCCGTTTTAAGTTGAAATAAGAAAAAAAAAAGGAGAAAAAATTTTTTTCGGGCCAATTAGTTTTGGCTCAATTAACGTAACTGGTGATTTTTTGTGTCCCAGTTGCGCAGACTATGAACATTCCTCGGTACCCAGAAATGTCATCTCGGTAACCGTTACGTAATTAATTAACGAAACTTTAGAACGAGGTTTAGTACTGCTGCCATGGAAACGTATTCGCAGTTTTTTTTTTCTAAATCAACAATCGCGCCTATAGTTACTATACTATCCGGTTCGTCTAACTGTCCGTAAATGAATGAAGGAGTTTTTGCACGTTCTTTCACAGCAATTTGTTTTTGGCTTGAGTTTAACCGAAAACGAATAAATGTACAATTAGTAGATTATAAAATATGCTAATTGATTAACCCTCAAAATGAGGCAAGTTCGCAGACCTGCACGTAAAAATAATAACAAGACAAAAACGGACGAAACCCATGACGGTGCGGTGGTGAATAATTAGAACAAATTCAAATTTTCATCAAAGATTGCTTAGTTTCATTGGGTATAAACTTGCTGTGACCTTCAATGTGCGCCACGGTGCGCCGGTACACCGTTATTATAAAATAAAAATGCCCATCAAATCCAAGTACAGGACTCGATTTCTGAGGTCTTTCTGCACCTTTGAACCAATTTTTAAAATAATCCCTAGGACGAATTTCGAGAAATCTTGATTTGAAGTTTTTAGCTAAGAAATTTCAAAAGAATCTATATTTTAATTCAACAGTATCCCCAAAATATTATAAATTCAGTAGAAAATCGAATTATAGCCGCTATTGAAATTGGATTTTCTCACAATCCATACGTTAAACCTAATTTCGGAAGTAGTGCGCTGTATAGCACATCACCAAATGAAAACAGCGCACCACTTCCGAAGTTAGGTTTAACGTACGAATTGTGAGAACAATCCAACTTTGTTAGCGGCTATAATTCGGATTTGCACTGAATTAATAATACTTACAAAGCCGTCCAAAAAGTGGTCCAAGTTGGGTATAACCTGCGTGCTGCGGATAGCGTAGCTTTTCTGCTATGGGGCCGTCCAGAAACCACGTGGTCATATATGGGGGGAGGGGGGGTTTGGAAAATGACCACGAGATAAGCCACATGGGGGGAGGGGGGGTGTTGCTCTCGTACCACGTGGTTTTTTTTACACGAAAAACTTTTGGTGAATAACAATAGCGGTGTAAAAAATACAAATCATTAAAATTTAATGATTAAATCATTAAACGCAAAGCGCATCTAAGGGCCGATGCCCACGTAGCGTCTTTTCAACTCAGCGTTAAAAAGACGTAGGTGTGCATCGAGAAAAACCGGTAACGCAGCGTCGGTCGCAATGCCGATGCATATCTGCGTTATTTGACCATCTTAGTCTGAGATCCTATATCCATACATAAATAAACGAAAAAACAGGTTGCGATTGAGTCTCAATTTCCACCAAAAAAAATTGGATTGGAAAAATGGAAAAATATTTAAAAAAAAAACCACCGCAGATGGTTTTTGGCATCACGCCGCCGATACTTTTTCATCAGCGGACTGCAGCTACAATTTTGAAAAATATTTATGTTTTTACAATAATCCAAGAAAAAATCTTAAGAAGAAAAATTCAAAAGAATTTCTTGTGGATATTCAGGAATCAAGTAAAGAAATTTCCTGTAAAAACTTTTACATTACTTCATACAATCCTGATAAAGTGCTGGCATTCTGAATTTTTTTTGAACGATTCTCTCTGAAAAATTTTGCTTAGAAATTTGGCTACAAATTGATAATGAAAAAAAAACAACAAAACATCTTCAGTGTTAATTCCGAAAAATTTTCCTTAAAACTCCAAAAAAATCCATGTGAATTCTGTCTGAAAATTGAAAACAGCCCCGTGGGAAATACATATAATTTTCGGTGGAAAAACATTCTAATGAATTTCTTCGACAAGTTCTTCCGAATCTTCACCAGAAATTCTTCTTCATTTACAAAAGAAGTTTTTCGAACATTTTAAGGAGTGCACTTCAGTGTTAGCCTTACGAGCAAAGGCGTAGGATTGCCAATCCGGAGATGACGAGTTCGATTCTCGTTCCTGTCTAGGATGTTTTCGGGTGGGAAACATTCTCGACACCCTAGGTATAGTGTATCCATCGTACTTGCTACACAAGATATATAATCGTGCAATGGCTGGCATATAAAAGCTTTCAATTTATAACTGAGGAAATGCTAATAGAATATACTAAGTTGAAAAGCAGACCTACTTCCAGTTGGAATATGAAGCCAATGCCACATGAAACACTGATATTTCCGTTGATTTTTTTTTTAATTTTGGAATATTGAAATGAAAATTTTTCGGAATACTTTTTTACGCTCTTTGTGAGTTCCATAAATTTTTTTTTTAATTTTCCAAGTATTTTTATTCGATGCATTATTAATAATTTCCACGGAAGAGTCTATCAAATTATCTTCAAAAAATTCTTTGGATTTTCAAAAAATAAATCTTTAGAATTCTCAAGGTTTATGTTTTTTGAATTTGAACCAGAAATCATTTCAAAATTTCATCGGGAATTCATTCTTCTTCGGGATGTCATTTTGATTTCTTTGTAGGTTCAGCTAAACATTGCTTTGAATCTTTACCATGCAAAGATGCACAGGAAATGATTTAGAAGGTTTAAGGAATTTTCAAATCAGAAAATCTTTAAAATTTTGATTTAATTTTTTAAGGAATTCCTACTGGAAATGCTTCAAAAGTACAACCTTTACAAGTACTACAAAAGTACAATTTTTTCGTTATTTCCACTTGTAAAAACATCGGAATTTCCTCGGGAAATTCATGATTGGTGATTCACATGAACTTTTTTCGATTTTCTACTGGAAAATCCTAGGAATTTCCATCGGAAATATTTTGGCATATTCCGAATAATTTCTTTTGGAAATTAAAAAAAAAACTGCTGAAAATTTTTAAGAATTTCTTTTGGAAAACGAAAAAAATTCCATTGGAAATTTCCTTTGAAGATTCATTAAAGTTGCCCAGGATTTTAAAAAAATCTTTAGAGATTCTGTAAAAAAGTAAGCTGGATTTTTTTTCTATTTTTTACTGGAAATTCTTCGGAATTTGATGTTTATTGGAATTTTCATCGTAAATATGCATTTCGGATCCTTCTATGGATTCTTCTAGTTCTTCAAAATTTTTACCGAACATTTTTCGGAACTCTTCCACAGAATTTCGGAAAAAAATGTCGTTGAAATTCTAAAGATTTTCCGGGGAGACTCCGAAGAATTTCTTATCAATATTCCGAAGGGTTTCCCTTGCAACTACAGAATAATTATTCTTGAAAATTAATAAGATCTTGGAATTTAAAATTAATCCAAGTAATAAATGTAGGCAATAATTTAGGCTTAAGAAGCCTGGTTTTTATGATATTGAATAATTATCATAATTGATCGAAAAAATTAATAATGCACCTAAATGTTTTTTTTGCACAAAATTCTAGTAGCGCGCATGAAAAAGGTTATGACATAGAGAAGCTTGCATTTAAAAAATCAACATGAAAATCTAAATAAAATGCTTTTTAAATTCATAAAAGGGTCTTAGAACTAAGGAGATTCCTGCGATATGAAAAAAAGTGGCAGTGTTCCAGAAAAAAACTCTCCAATTCCTAAAACAATCTAGGTGTAAAAATAGTGTTATAATAACGATTGAAATTGAATTCCAAAACAAATCTCAACCCTTTCAGGAATTATGGGTCATATATGCCCAGCGTTTTAGATTGTCTATGAAATCACAAAAGAGAGCTAGGCCACAATTTTCTTCAGTAAAATTGTTCATCTAGATATTGGCTTTACAGAAAAAATATGGGAGCTCAAATTTGACTGACCATGAAAACTCAGATATCCGAAACCTTGGGAAGATTTCGATTCTAAGAGCGTGTAAATAAAGTTTAAATGATAAGATGGGTCATCCTGAACGTTAAGCCAGTGATTAATATTCTGGAATACGAGATACTCAAGGTACTTCAAAATGCTCTCAACATTTGCAATGTTCTCGTCATCGGTATATACCCAATCCGATGAAATAAGCATATGATCCTGATTTCCATTAACATGAGGTCCAAGAGACAAGGTACCCAAAATTATCTTGAGTCAACAGCAAGTTGCACAATGACTATGAGGTTTGATCGCAAACTGTTAGCGCCTTAAAAGCACTGGGTTCACGGACTTGAGTAGTTCAAACATTACGACTTCCAGGACGTTTTGTATAACCTAAAAAGTCTGTAGTAGCTTGTATAAATAATAATTGAAGTCATATAAACCCAATGGACCTACTGGGATATTATATCTTACATCATTCATAAGTTGGTTAATTGGATAAATCGAATGATCCGAACTCCAAAATAATAATTGGTCTATAATAAATTCATTCCTCTATGAGTCGCTTATAAAAGGACCATTGACTGAAGCATATTCGAGATGTGGAATAGAAGTTCCTTGGAAAATTATTCCAAAAAACCATCAGAGTTACCGAGAAAATATTTTTAGCATGGCATCATTGGCTTCCACGAGTCGACATCAAAATAAAATTTCAATGAAGAATTAGAAATTTTGAGAGATGAGCCAGCTCTGGATTGAAAATCTCTTTAGTAGAGAGAAAATAGAAATTTTCTATAATAAAATAGATAATTGCCAATAAAGAACAATAATACTCACAACAATAATAAATTAGCACTTGTAAAAGCAAAAATTGCACTTGTGAAATAAGAATTTTCCATAAACAAATCAAAATGTTCAACGAAAAAATACAAAATTTTCATGAATAAATCAATATTAGCAATGAACAATAAAAAAATATATATAATTATTTATTTCTCATATTGATGATTCTGAAAACAATACTGAAATTTCTCCAGGAATGCTACTCAAAAGAAACAACAGTAGGAGGTTTTATTTGCATCTCTAAGATTATATATTAACTTTGTGATTCTCTGATAAACTTTTCGTTGTAGGAGTTCAGTTCAGATGCTTCGCTGAGGTTAATATCTTAAGAATTTCCAGTAGCTCCAGAGCTATGGAATGTTTCAAATACTGTAAGGAATCTATAGGGATATCCAGAACTTTATAGTTATTTAAAAAAAAACACTAATAAAATAATTTAAAAAAAATTAAAAATATAGGGATATTTTGGAAAATTTCTAAACCATTATAAATTTTTCTCAAAATTTTTATAAGATATTCGCGAGTCCACATTTTTTTGTATCCTCCTGATGCATTGAAGGTGTGCGAGTTCTAGATATCCTAATAACTGATGCACATTACAACATGATAACATAATCAAAATTTTCGACTTCATGAAAATTTATAATTTCCATGCTGGGTTTAGTTTAATTTTGAATCAATTGAAATTGTCCATCTTCAAAATTGATCGGATTAACCATATGTTTTAGTTACATAAGGTTTTTTTTTTTTTTTTCATTCCGTGTCGATAGTTCGAACGAGCCAGACGTGTGTGCTGTGTCTCATCGCGGATTGTGTTCGGTAGTGAAAAGGCTATTGTGTTGTGCTCCTACCTACGGATCCAAGGCGATCACTGTCGGCGAGTGAAGTAGCTGCTTCTGGCGACGCCAGTGAAGCAGGCTATTGTTACTGCTGCTACCTACAGCAGCAGGGGCAGATAAGTGGCAAAACTTTTTATTGTTCTCCCTTCTGTTTGATACAGAGTGGGACTGCTTAGAATTAATCAAATTAGTTTTTTTTTTCTAATTTGCTATTAGTTTTAAGTTAGTATAAGCAAAATTATCCTTCCACCTTGCGGGGTGAGAATGGAGGCGGAGACTGGAGAAGGCAGTGTGCCTGCTAAAGATGGAGGGCGCACTCGATTGTACCATGCGGCTTCGCCTGGGCCTTGGGTTGTTTACTTTCGGCAGAAAGTAAAAAGCCTAGATTTTCTCGGCATTAAACGAGATTTGACGCGTCGTTTTCCGAAGCTTGATTTTAGCCAGATCAACAGGAACAAAATACGCATCACCGCACCTACATACCAGGTGGCGAATGAAATTGCAGGCGACAGGGCGTACAATGTTGAATATATGGTTTATGTCCCTCGCGGGAGGTCGAAATTGAAGGTGTGATCAACGCAGCGAGCCTGACTTGCAAGGATGTACTTGCGGGAAAAGGCCGCCTAAAGAATGCAATGGAGTCTACCGTGGATATTCTGGACTGCAAGGAATTGCATTCAGCAGCCACGGTAGATGGAAAGAAGGTATATTCCAAGTCAGGTTCGCTTCGGGTGACGTTCGCCGGTTCGATGCTCCCAAAATATGTTGATATTGAAAACATGCTATTTCCGGTGCATCTTTTTGTGCCAAGGGTATTTAATTGTACCAACTGCAAACAACTTGGTCACACTGCCGAGTTTTGTGACAACAAACCACGTTGTGGCAAATGCTCAGAAAGACATCGGGAGGAGTTCTGCCAGCAACAAGCAACAAAATGTGCTTATTGTGGTTTGAACCCTCCCCATGGTTTGCAAGAATGCCCGGTGTACAAAAGCGCACCCAAAAGTGAAGCGCTCGTTGGTACAGCGCTCCAAGCAGTCGTATGCGGAAATGGTTAAGTCGCAAGACACATCCGCCACAGCCACTGCATCGACTGCTATTTCAGCCACCGTTCGTGTAAGTGATTATTATGATTCCATATCCATTGATGAATTGGACTCTGACGCAGCCGATATGGATGATCCTGCGGAGGTACACGTGCCCGAAAGAGGAAGCAACCGTCTTCCCCGGGATCGCGCCGCAAGAGAACAAAATCATCCATAAAAGCTTGGCAAAATCTGAAGGTAATGGGGTTTATTTAAAATCCCGAAGCAACCTGTCCCTACTGCTTCTTTTGATCCTAGTTGCAGTAAGGCATTCCCGCCATTGCCAAAATCCGATGTTTCGAAGAAACAGTCGGCTAGGAGAATCAACGAAAGAAAAAAGTAATTCGCACTTCTAGTAAAAGTATTCCATCCAAGCGAGGATTGATCTCCTTTAAGGACCTTGTGGACCGTTTTTGAATTTATTTAATATTCCGAATTCATTGAGGCCTATCATTGACCTTTTATACCAACAGTGGAAAGTTATCTGAAGCAATTGACTGTTTCATGGCCCTTCTTGCAGGAATTGTATCTTTCGATGGATAATACGGCCAATACCCAAGATACAATCACTGTGCTGCAGTGGAACTGTCATAGTCTGAAAATAAATTAGACGTGTTCAAGTTTTGATTCGCAATTCCGATTGCGATGTATTTGCACTCTGTGAAACATGGCTTTCTTCTGAAGATGAAATCAACTTCCACGATTTTAACATTATTCGCCAAGATCGGGATGATAATTATGGTGGCGTTCTTTTGGGGATCAAAAAATGCTACTCCTTCTACAGAATTCCCATTCCGACTGTTCCCGGCTTAGAAATCGTCGCATGCCAAGTAAATGTGAAGAATAAAGATCATTGCATAGCTTCAGTGTACATTCCTCCAAATGCCTCTATTAATCGTCGACATTTTTGGAGCGCAGTCTCCCTCCTATCATCACCAGTATTGATATTGGGTGATACGAACGCACATGGTATTGGATGGGGCGAAACGTATGACGATTATAGAGCGCCTATTTTCTATGATTTGTGTGACGATTTCAATTTGAATATTTTGAACACTGGTGAAGTAACTCGAATAGGACCAAATGGTCAACAAAGCCGTATTGATCTGTCTTTATGTTCAAATTCACTATCATTAGATTGCACGTGGAAGGTAATTCAAGATCCCCATGGTAGTGACCATATGCCGATAGTCACCACAATTAAAAGTGGCTATCAACAATCTGAGCCAGTTAATGTTCCTTTCGATCTCACGAAGAACATTGACTGGCAAAAATTTGCATCGGCGGTAAAAATTGGTATTGAATCAACTGATACTCTTCCACCTTTGGATGAATATCGATTCCTTACTGAGTTGATTCAAAAAAGCGCACTAGAAGCTCAGAAACGACGCGTTCCAAGTACATCTGTCATAAGAAGACCAGCCACTCCTGGATGGGATGATGAATGTACTAAGTTGTATTCTGAGAAATCTGATGCCTTCAAGGCCTTCCGTAAACACGGAAGGTCAGAGCTTTTTGAAGAGTATTTGAGGCTCGAAAGAAAACTCAAAAATCTTCTCAAGGCAAAAAAACGTAGCTACTGGCGACGATTTGTCGAGGGACTATCACGAGAAACCTCAATGACAACACTTTGGAAAACGGCTCGCAACATGCGGAACCGCATTTCCACCAATGAGAGTGAAGAATACTCCAATCGATGGATATTCAACTTCGCAAAAAGGTCTGCCCAGATTCCGTAGCAGCAGAACCGCTATTGCGAGAATCAGTCGCTGATCCCGGTTCTTTGGGTAGACCATTCACAATGCTGGAACTTTCTATGTCTCTTCTTTCCTCGAATAACTCTGCTCCGGGATGGGATAACGTCAAATTCAATCTTCTTAAAACCTCCCAGATATCGCAAAAGACGATTACTTGACCTGTACAACTGTTTCATGGAGTACAACATTGTGCCACCTGAATGGCGACAGGTCAAAGTAATAGCTATTCAAAAGCCTGGGAAACCAGCGTCTAATCACAATTCATACCGACCGATTGCCATGCTATCATGCATGAGAAAGTTATTAGAGAAAATGATCCTTTCAAGAGTCGACCATTGGGTCGAAGAAAATGCATTGCTTTCAAATACTCAGTTTGGTTTTCGAAAAGGTAAAGGAACAAACGATTGTCTAGCGTTGCTCTCTTCAGATATTCAGCTGGCCTTTGCGCACAAGGAGCAATTGGCTTCAGTATTCTTGGATATTAAGGGCGCTTTTGATTCAGTTTCCATAGAAGTACTGTCAGACAATCTGCACAGTAGTGGATTACCCGTTATTTTGAACAATTTCTTGTATAATTTGTTGTCAGAAAAACAAATGAACTTCACACTCGGCACTCTGACAACTTCCAGAAATAGCTACATGGGCCTTCCCCAAGGTTCATGTTTAAGTCCCTTGCTTTATAATTTCTATGTTAAAGATATTGACAATTGTTTGGAAGGACAATGCACGCTCAGACAACTTGCAGATGATGCCGTGGTCTCTCTAAGAGGTCCATTCGCAGCTGTCTTGCAAGGACCATTGCAAAGTACCCTGGATAATCTGACTGTTTGGGCCAGACATCTAGGGATCGAGTTTTCACCGCAAAAACTCAGTTGGTTGTGTTTACTAGGAAGCGGTTCCCAGCTCAACTGAAACTAAAACTGTTGAATGATGACATCAACCAATCTTTATCTTCTAAATACCTTGGGGTCGTGTTTGATTCTAAATGTACTTGGAAACTCCATTTTGAGTATTTGATACAAAAATGCCGGAAAAGGATCCATTTTCTACGTTCTATCTCCGGAACCTGGTGGGTTGCTCACCCGGAAGACCTCATCAAACTCTATAGAACGACTATTCTCTCTGTTTTAGAGTATGGCTCTTTCTGCTTCCTCTCAGCAGCTGATTGCCACCTGATCAAATTGGAACGAATTCAGTATCGTTGTTTGCGTATTGCCCTTGGCTGCATGCATTCGACGCATAACATGAGCCTGGAGGTGCTTGCTGGAGTCACTCCTTTAAAGCACCGTTACTGGGAGCTCTCACTTAGAATACTCGTCAAATGTGGAACAAGTAACACACTTGTCTTAGATAACTTCGATAAAATGCTTGAACTGACTTGTCGTTCAAGATTCCTTAGAGTCTATCTCAACTACATTTCTTCAGATCTTTGTCTTCCGTGTTATAATCCACCTCGAGTTCACTTCACCAACGACAGTTCCTCAATTGTATACGATCTGTCCATGAAACATGCTATTCAAGGAATACCAGATCATCTTCGACAAATATCTATTCCCTCCCTTTTTCAGAAAAATATGAACATGTCAATTGCAACAACAGATATTTCACTGATGGTTCTCGCATCAACGGATCCACTGGCTTCGGTGTCTTCAATGTAAATTCAACCACCTTCCGAAAACTCCAGGAACCGTGTTCGGTTTATGTTGCTGAGCTGGCAGCAATTAACTTCGCTTTGGGGATAATTTCCAATCAGCCCGTAGACCATTATTTCATCTTCTCGGATAGTCTTAGTTCTATCGAGGCACTCCGGTCGATGAAACCTGTTAAGCACGCATCTTACTTTCTTACAAACATAAGAGAGCAGATGCGTGTTTTGGTCGAAAGATCATTCAAGATTACCTTTGTTTGGGTCCCATCTCACTGCTCAATCTACGGCAATGAGAAGGCAGACTCGCTGGCAAAGGTGGGCGCACAGGAAAGGTGAAGTTTATGATAGACAATACTCGAGCAACGAGTTTTTCCCATTAGTCCGTCAGAGTACTCTTCAAAGTTGGCAAAGAAATTGGACACACAACGAACTTGGACGCGGGCTATTTTCCATAGGTCCAAAAGTTTCTGGACGAGCGTTGTCCAGATTTTAGGACGTACGTCGAGGCTTCATTCGCACGATGTCGAGGCTTATGTCCAATCACTATTCACTAAACGCACATCTGTACAGAATAAACCTTGTCGATAGCAACTTATGTAGGTGCGGAGCCGATTATGATGACATCGATCACGTAGTTTGGTCCTGCTCGGAAAATGACGCCTCCAGAGAGCAATTATTGGATACCCTTGTGGCCCGAGGTAAACAACCCTTCAGGGAAGTTCGCGGTGTTTTGGGAGATCGTGATGTTGTCTATATGCAGGCCATTTATAGTTTTCTTTGTGCTTCTGACATAAAAATCTAACATTTTGTTTTTTTTTTTTCTTTAAAGTTTTTTTTTGTTCCGTCTCTGCCTTTTTGTTCCATAGAGCTCCATAGCTCTTGCCATCCGGAAGATGCTCCCAGTCGAACCATTCCTCGAGCACGACGACACGCCACATCGTCACTGACGCCAAATGCCCGGATGAGAAGCTGAAATTTCCTGATCCCAAATCCTAAGCCCCGTCCATCCTTAAACATTGTAAACTAACCTCGAGTCACCACGAGTACGCTGGCTTCTACCCCCCTCTTACTAACCGTATAATAAAATGATATTGATTGTATATATCACAAAGAACAATGGCTCCGTAAAGTGTTATACACGCCTGAGCCTACCAAATAAACGAAATTGGAAAAAAAAGGTTTTTTTTTTAAATTTTTGTACTTGAAAAAAAACCACGTGGTCATGGGGGGGGAGGGGGGTGGGGTCTGCCAAATGACCACGATAAGCCACATGGGGGGTTGAAAATCTTCAAAAATATGACCACGTGGTTTCTGGATGGCCCCTATCAAGCGAGTAGCGGGATATTTTGAAATCAATCCCACATGAACAATTATTTTGCAGTTAAGGTTCCCCCAAACACACGCGATGCGACAGTCGCGACGCGATTCTATCGCTCGGCGACAGCGATTCGGTCACCGTTGGTATGGGAGCGTAAATAGAACATTGCCGGCAGCGACCGAACGATAGAATCGCGGCGACTAGTTGTCGCCGTCGCGGCGATGTAATCGCTTCGGTCTGGGGGAGCCTTTACTCGGCTGGCAAACATTTCCCGCTCTTCGAATTTCTCTTTCCATGCTGCATGAAGGTGCACAAATGCGCGAGACTCTACATGACTTTACGATGGTTTACATACGTTCCTGCTCCAATCAGCTGCTGAATCTTAATCTGAAGTTGTGAAATCTCGTAACGAGTGCTTTTTATTTGAATTCCTACTAATTTTTCACTCGAAATATAATGTGAATATATTTGTTACAAAGAATGCGAAACTCAAACTAAGTTTAATTTTATTTTTTCCCCAAATAGTAACAATACTTCTCAATATAAGACCTAAAACGAACATAACCACAATCTTCAATGTTTATAGAAAATTGTGGCTTCAGTTTGACAACCAAATCGTTTCTATCCGCACCACCCAGGGTTTAACCAGTTTGCAGTTGTTGCCTTTAAAACAATTACAATTATTTACAACTGACTAAACTCACCAAACTGAATTATAGCCAATTTCTTCACCTCCGCTTAACTCTTAAGCGGTGCTTACCTATACGCTTAAACATGGTTTAGTGACTAAGCGGGGGTGAAGAAATCGGCCCTTAGGTATGTTTTTTGTATAGCTTGAAGCCGTCCATCTTCAATAATAATACGACTCGTTCAGAACGTTTCAAGCATTCACGATCAGACTGTAGATTCTTTGTTGAATGCCAAAGGCGAGAACATTTTGAGCATGAGAAAAACCTTGGGAAATAAGTATTCTATTCAGTTTGTATTATATATTTTTTTTCTATTATTTATGTTTGATGAAATGTATTCGAGCATCAGAAGTAAAGATCAAACTTGAAGTACGGAAGAAATTTGTGGAAAGAAACCGACTTCTTAAAGATTTGTTTAAAGTAGTTGTTTGGCATTATATAACAGGTTAGATCTTCGTCGGATGCCGTAACAATTGGAATTGAAGAAGCTTTTTCAAAATCACTATCTGAGTTTCCCCCCCAAACGGATCATCGGGCTGGTAATGACTCCAAGGATGGCGGTAAGGAAAATCTCTTTATTATTGCACTTTCACAAAATTCCGCAGATTACTACGATTTTCAAGAGTGAGCTTGGATCTAATGACATCTCGAGAACCAAAGAAAACATCAAGAAAATTGCACAAGACGAAGAAAGAATTTTGCAAGCTGTGTGCATATTCTTTTGGTTTCCGGTAACGACGAAGACAAAATATTGAACTTTTTCTCATGTCCGCCACTACACATCAAGTTTGGAGTTGTTAATATGATTTTCAAGTCCCTATCTTTCGAATTACGTTACGGTAAGTTACTCTACCTAAACATAAACAATTTCCCAATTAATATTTCAATCATCAGGTTCTGAATGATTTCAAAAACGTATTCGCAGGAGACAGCTCTTTGAAACTCGAGCATGGTTTTAAAGAAGCAATTGATGGCTATTAAACATGGAAAGGAACACTTATACTAAACTCGAACAAGTTAACCACACAACATCATACTTAAGTCAGTATGGTAAGATAAGTCAGTTGTAAATATTTATAGTTGTAATAACGGCAACGCGTGCGTAGGACCATCTTTGGTGTTGTGCAAGAGAATGGTGTGTGGCGATGAAGGATGAACCACGAGCTCGCCCAGCTCTACGGTGAACCCAGTACTCAGAAGGTAGCTAAAGCTGGAAGGGTTAAATGGGCAAGGCATGTTGCAAGAATGCCGGACAGCTAGATGTTAACTAAATAAATGAAATGAAACGGCAAACAAATACAAACTTATTGAAAACCATTTGGACACCTTTTTGGACGTTTTTGTGTTTTTTTAGATTCTTATATGGATTCTTTTGAAATTTCTTAGCTAAAAACTTCAAATCAAGATTTCTCGAGATTCCTCCTAGGGATTTTTTTTAAATTGGTTCAGAGGTGCAGAATTACCACAGGAATCGAGCCCTGTACTTGGTTTTGATGGACATTTTTATTTTATAACTAGTTGACCCGGCAGACGTTGTCCTGCATAGTAGGCGAAAATGGGCGCTGTAAACTTCCCATGAGAAATTTCCATAGGAATCTAAATTTAAGGTGTTTGATGATTTTCTCAACTTTATTCGTGATTTTCGAATAAGGAAATATCATATAAACCCGTCTGCTGAAGGAATGAAGATAATCCATCCAGCCGTTTTCGAGTTTTGCGGATACGAACACAGACCATTTCATTTTTATTATATAGAAGATAACGGTCTACCAGCGCGCGCACACACACACGCGATACCGACATTTTTCACTATGGATTCAGACAGGTTTCGTCCTTTTTTGGGGGATAAATTTATCCCCAGTTAAGAAAATTATTTTGAGCTTTTTAGTGGAATGTCTTCACTTGTCATAAGACGAGTTTGTACAATCCCCTTGAATTCCACCACTTAATTGTATTTCGACAGATACGAATTTCGACCTCAACAGTAAGTACGAGACACTGAAGACGGCCTTACTGTTGAGGTCGAAATACGTATCTGTCACGATACAATTAAGTGGTGGAATTCAAGGGGATTGTACAAACTCGTCTTATGACAAGTGTTATCCCCAGTGTCAAATTACCCCAATTCTGATTTATTTTGCAATGGTATGTGCGCGAATTTTGAGTGTTTACGTTTTTACAGAAGAATATGATGCAAAACGCCCTTACCAATAAATAATACAACATGATACAATCATGGTAAAATAGAGAGAAAAAAATGAACGAACTATAATTAAAACTATTTTACACTCAATTCCATGCTTTGAACTTAAGAATATTCAACTTATTTGCTCAATTCTTTAGAATGCTACTTGTACAATATACTGTATATGCCTTTGTTCGTTTTATATCATTTTCACCCTCGGAAATGTTTATGTTGCATTCGCAATGCACTCGTATTGTTGACTCAGAAATAGAGATGTCGTAAAATCTCGATTAATCGATTAGTAACTAATCGATTACTCTCGATTCTTATCGATTATTGAATCGATTAATCGTTGGGTAGTAATCGATTATCACAACGATGAATCGATTAATCGAAGTAATCGCTTAATTTGCGACATCCTTATGATGTCGTAAAATCCCGATTAATCGATTAGTAACTAATCGATTACTGTTGATTCTTCTCGATTATTGAATCGATTAGTCGTTGGGTAATAATCAATTCAAAATTAATCGATTATCACAACGATTAATCGATTAATCGAAATAATCGACTAATTTGCGACATCTCTACTCAGAAAAGATGTGACAAAAATGGCGTAACTTGTCATCCCCGTAATGAAACCGGTCGAAGACTTTCGACCAAACTGCCCTTTCCGTCGTTCGATCGAAGGTCATTCGGTGGAAAGTCATTTGTTCGCATTCAACTTGACAGAATAACTTCCATTTGGCCCAAACGATTATTAGGAAGAAAATGGATTGACCGAAAATGTCATTTGACTGAAAGTGGCATACAGCCGAGTTAATAATTTGGCTGAAAAAGCTATTTCCCTAACAGGTTCTTCGGACGAGAATGCTGTTTGGCCAAAACTGTTGTTCGGCAGAAAGAGTTACTTTACCTAGTGGGTCATACGGCTCCACAGTTCATGTGGACCCCTTCGGTCCATGGCTGCACGTCACCATCTTGCTCGCTGCGCACCACCATCTTGTACGAGAATACAATGGGGCCTGAAAGCTGTGAAGGTTATTCCTGGTAGCGAAGGTTTAATGCATTTCCTTGAATTCAGTTCAGTTTGCTACCCCCATTTTTTGTTCACTTGCCGTCTTCTTCTTTAGAATACCCAGGGAAAATTTTTCTGAAAGGAGGGAAAACTTAAACGTAAAGAATAACTTTTTCTAAATTTCCGAAGGAAATTCGTCTGAATTCCAAAGAATTATTTATTTATTTATTCAGACTAAGACCAAATTGGCCTGTGCAGCAGAAGAGTCTTCATTCGGCTCGGTTCATGGCTACACGTCGTCAACCACGCAGTCTACGGAGGGTCTGCAATTAAGTCATCTACCACCTGATCGATCCACCTTGCCCGCTGCGCACCTCGCCTTCTTGTGCCCGTCGGATCGTTGTCGAGAACCATTTTCACCAGATTATTGTCCGACATTCTGGCTACGTGCCCGGCCCACCACAGTCGTCCGATTTTCGCGGTGTGAACGATGGATGGTTCTCCCAACAGCTGATGCAACTCGTGGTTCATTCGCCTCCTCCACGTGCCGTCCGCCAGGGGCCCTCCTTAGCCGTGCGGTAAAACGCGGCTACAAAGCAAGGCCATGCTGAGGGTGGCTGGGTTCGATTCCCGGTGCCGGTCTAGACAATTTTCGGATTGGAAATTGTCTCGACTTCCCTGGGCATAAAAGTATCATCGTGTTAGCCTCATGATATACGAATGCAAAAATGGTAACTTGGCTTAGAAACCTCGCAGTTAATAACTGTGGAAGTGCTTAAAGAACACTAAGCTGTGAGGCGGCTCTATCCCAGTGTGGGGATGTAATGTCAATAAGAAGAAGAAGAAGACGTACCGTCCGCCATCTGCACCCCACCATAGATGGTACGCAGCACTTTACTTTCGAAAGTTCCGAGTGCGCGTTGGTCCTCCACGAGCATCGTCCAGGTCTCGTGTCCGTAGAGGACTACCGGTTGAACGAGCGTTTTGTAGATTGTCAGTTTGGTACGGCGGCGAACTCTATTCGATCGGAGCGTCTTGCGGAGTCCAAAGTACGTACGATTTCCAGCCACTATGCGTCTCCGAATTTCTCTGCTGGTATCATTTTCGGCAGTCACCAGTGAGCCCAAGTACACAAATTCTTCTACCACCTCGATTTCGTCACCGATGCCAACTCGCAGTGAGTGGTTCACGTTGTATTCTCTTGAACCTCTTCCTATCATGTACTTCGTCTTCGACGTGTTGATGCCTAGTCCGATCCGCTTGGCTTCCCTCTTCAGTCTGGTGTAGGCTTCCTCCATCTTCTCAAAGTTACGTGCCATAATATCTATGTCGTCGGCGAAGCCAAATAGCTGGACGGACTTATTGAAAATTGTACCACTCGTGTTAATCCCTGCTCTTCATATTACCCCTTCCAAAGCGATGTTGAATAGCAGACACGAAAGACCATCACCTTGCCGTAACCCTCTGCGGGTTTCGAAGGGACTCGAGAATGCCCCTGAAATTCGAACAACGCACATCACCCGTCGCACATCCATCGTCGCTTTGATCAACCGTGTCAGTTTATCCGGAAATCCGTTTTCGTGCATTAGCTGCCATAGCTGGTCCCGATCGATTGTATCATATGCGGCTTTGAAGTCGATGAATAGATGATGTGTGGGCCCGTTGTATTCGCGGCATTTCTGCAGTACTTGGCGAATGAAGAACACCTGGTCCGTGGTGGAGCGTTCGCCCATAAACTTGTTCGTAAGAAGGTTCCCGTTTATGTCCTTACACATATCAGGCTGTGGCACGTGGCCCTTACGTGAACGGTTCAACTTCTCATAGAACTTTCGTGTGTTATTAGCGCGGTACAGTTGCTCCGTCTCTTCACGGTCTCGATCTTCCTGCTGACGCTTTTTCCTCCGGAAAATCGAGTTTTGTCTGTTCCGCGCCTGTTTATATCGTGCCTCGTTCGCCCTCGTGCGGTGTTGCAGCAATCTCGCCCATGCTGCATTCTTCTCTTCTACTAACTGCTCACACTCGCCGTCATACCAGTCGTTTCTCTGATCCGGGGGCACCGTGCCTAGTGCAGCGGTTGCGGTGCTACCAATGGCGGATCGAATATCTCCCCAGCCATCTTCAAGAGACGCTGCGCCTAGCTGCTCTTCCGTTGGGAGTGCCACTTCCAGCTGCTGCGCGTATTCTTGAGCTAGTCTACCGTCTTGTAGCCGCCCTATGTTAAGCTGCGGCGTCCGGCTTCGACGCGTGTTGTACACCGTCGAGAGTTTTGAGCGCAGGCATACTGCAACGAGGTAGTGGTCAGATTCAATATTCGCACTGCGGTAAGTGCGGACGTTCGTGATGTCGGAGAAGAATTTACCGTCGATTAGAACGTGGTCGATTTGGTTTTCCGTTTCTTGGTTAGATGATCTCCATGTGACCTTGTGGATATTTTTGCGGGGAAAGAAGGTGCTTCGGACTACCATTCCGCGGGAGGCTGCGAAGTTTATGCATCGTTGGCCGTTGTCATTCGATACGGTGTGCAGACTATCCGGTCCGATGACCGGTCTATACATTTCCTCCCTTCCTACCTGCGCGTTCATGTCACCGATGACGATTTTGACGTCCCGCAGTGGGCATCCATCATATGTCTGCTCCAGCTGTGCGTAGAACGCTTCTTTCTCGTCGTCGGGTCTCCCTTCGTGTGGGCAGTGCACGTTGATGATGCTATAGTTGAAGAAACGGCCTTTAATCCTCAGCTTGCACATCCTTGCGTTGATTGGCTGCCACCCAATCACGCGTTGGCGCATCTTACCCAGCACTATGCAGCCGGTTCCCAGCTCGTTGGTGGTGCCACAGCTTTGGTAGAAGGTAGCCGCCCGATGCCCGCTTTTCCACACTTTCTGTCCTGTCCAGCAAATCTCCTGCAGCGCCACGAAGTTGCGGGGATGTAATTCATCGTAGATCATCCTGTCGCAACCTGCGAAACCTAGCGACTTGCAGTTCCATGTTCCAAGCTTCCAATCGTGATCCTTTATTCGTCGCCAAGGTCTTTGCCGATTATATCGAGTCGCATTATCTCTTATATTGTTCGTAATTATTGGTTTTCCAGGCGGCTTATTGGGCCTGCGCAAACCTCCTGTCTCGCCGGAGGGCCGTCGTGTCAGGGCTGTTTAGCGTCCCACCTAACACCAGGCTAGGGCTTGTGCGCTTTGAGCGGCACACGGTCGCTTTGCGGAGCCTACTTGCAGATATATGCAGCTTTTTATAGAGGTTTAACAGGGCTCACTGTCAAACCCCACCACATCCTAGGAAGGCGCCACAACTCGCAAATGGCCTGGGGAGGGATCGTCAAGCCCTTGGACAAAGTCCCTGCTGCCCCCAAAGAAAGTTCTTCTGAATTTCCAAAGGACATTGTTCTGGGGCCCCACTGATTTTTTTTTAATGTGGCCAAAATCTTCAATCAATTTTTCTCGGGGGTTTTTCGTTCAGAGTGGGATTGAAGGTCAAAGTGAGCATATGGTCTTTCAATTCTCCTTTCTGCACAAGAAAAGCAAAAATATTGAACCCCGTTAAACGCTGCCGCTCTTTGTCTTTGTTTGTGCGTAAGTGCGGGATTCCCAAAATAATTGTCAGTCTCTTGTCCGGGGCACTGCCGCACTTTGCCATATCGCGGTAGTTTTGATTGCCTGTTCGACATCCATCCGGAATTACACTGCGGAATGAAGTGTTTAAACAACAACTGGTCGGTGAAAATGGGAAAATATTATTGGGAAATCCACCGCGACGGGATACCAGCTGCGATACGCTTCATGGCCTAATTAAATATTTTTTATATGAGTAATGCGATATTGGAAACAATGTTGTTGCAATGATTGCTCTCCTCATAGAACGAAGTAATAAGAAACCGATTTGTACATACTTCCATTATCCTCTTTTGTCTTTATGTCTTCTTGTCTTCCAGTCTTGAAATGAAATAAATTTACACTAGCCGGTTCAACACGCTTGAGTTTCAAAAAGCGATGGTTACTATAAAATCACTTTATCACAAAATGCACTCACTTCAATCATTAAATTGCAGACATGTAGCTTGAAACAACAGCATTACTTATATGATACTATTCAACAGTATGCATTACACCCTCGCTCTGGATCAATCAAATCTGGCGGATCAACGAAAGTTAGCGCGTCTTTCAACATCCCTTTTCCGCTCGGCGATGCTATAAATATTTTATTAGCAATAAGAACGAGCACGTATAATGCTTACCCATTTCTTTGAGTATGTTTTCCTTGCTTCTTATTCATTCGATACTGCTCTTTACATAGTGTCAAAAACAGCTTTTGTTTTGAACAAGTACTTGTTTTTTAGGTCAGAAATAATGACATTACTTCACACATGTGGCCTAATCTGATGCACATCAAGTTCAAGCACAACCAAACACTTCAACGCAAATTGTCTGACTACATGAAAGGGTTCACTATGTACTGAGCTAGATGCAGATAATTTGACAATGCTGCAGAATACCATAATCTTGTTTGCAAAAATGCCAATGGCACAGTACTGAACTGAGCATGGCTATATCACTTCAGTGGATTGGATACACTATTTTAGAGAAACGGGAAAAGTGAGATTGAAACGTAACAACTCTTTGTGTGTTGCTGCTACATGTACGAATGAAATGATTGGATTGTTAATCCTGAAAGAGATATACTGCGAATCGATTTGTCATGACAATCATAGTTTGCCGTAATTACTTAAACTGGAAAACTAAACGCAATTAATCAGGAGATCAATGATCACATATCACAATTTTGTAACTCGTTGCATTGTTAAAAATAATCTTACTATAGTAAGATATATCTTATTTGGGGTGAGCTAATTTTCAGGTTGTTTAGCTCCATATTGAATGTCCTCTGTTAGTGGAGTCATCATTTTGGTTTTGAAAGTAGGTCGCGAGTTACTAAAACCAAAAACAAATATAACGAAGAAAAATTAATTTCTAATCCATACGCTACGCCCTTCTAAAAATTGAAACAATAGTTCGTAATCGCTGCCACATTAATAGTAACCACACCTTCTTCAAGTGAGCCCCTAAGAATCCAAACCAGACTGTGTCAATGATCGGTAACTAATGACCAATGCGTATAACTCTTGGGACAACAGCCAAAATGAGGTAAATTAATTTGTACACTGGCACAAGTTCGATTTCTGCTTTGCCTCAAACTGATCAAGGAAATTGGAATACAATTCTATCAATTTCAGAATTCTTTCAGAAACCGCTAGGTTTTGCAAGCAGTTATTAGGCAATTATGAGCTCTTTTACCCAAAAACGATGGATTGGATTAGAGTACGCGTGGGTAGTTGATTGCTGCCGTTAATTAACTTCGCTGCTCCAGTGCAAATAATGTTGAACAAAAGTAAATTGAATAAATGCCAAAATGGTTACGTAAAACATGACTAACCTATTTTTGTTTCATATCAAATCAGCTAAACGTCCTTGACTGACAGAAGCAACAATTTGAATCCATTTATTTCGCATCGTATGGTAGATTACCTACCACGCCGCTAGAACTGAATGTTCTCGGTACGATAAATAAGCAATGCAGTACCTTTCCGACAAAACCACCGCCATCTCGTAACTTTGAAATTTTTGTGGTATCTTCCTGTTACTGGCTTTCTTGAACGTAAAGCGTAACGCAAACGCTATAGAATCACAAAATCAAAAATGTCAGTAAAAGGCCCGGTTACCAATAGTGTTTTTTGCCAAGCGATTCGACTTCATACCGAATGGAGATGATGTCCGTGTGGGTGCAACAAACTTGAGGCCGTTGAATAAGTGCTAGGTAAATTTCTATTTCTTCGCAACAAACTGCAATTGACGAATAATATAATTCTCCGCATGGCGAACCTTTGGCAATTCGTGTACCCGACAAAGGTCGAAAAGGACAAAAAGTCAAAAGGGAGAAAAGGTCGAAAGGAACAAAAGGTCGAACGGGACAAAACGTCGTAAGGGACAAAAGGTCGAAGAGGACAAAAGATCGATCAAGAAAAAGTTGATAACAAGTTGGGTGTATTCCAAAGGAATTAGTGAAACGCATTTAACTTCAAGCAGAGATAACACACTCAATAATTCATCTATCAAAGTTGAAGAATGAGCAACTTTTAAAGAAGGAGTAATTAATACACACCTAAAAGATATGACCGAACTCGGTTCATGTTTCTACCGAACCGATTCGGTTATTAATAAAGAACCGAATAATTCGTTTTAAAATAAATATCCAGCTACATGTTTTCAAATTAGAACCGAATGATTGGTTACATCAAAACATATTTGACAGAAACCATGTCAAATGAACCGAACATTTCGGTAAAACCTTTTTGTGTACTTATTCGGTACCTCGTTCGGTACGGAAGAACCGAGAAAACTCGGTATAACAAACTTCATTTTGATATATACTAATCCTGGACGTAATTAACAATTTAGGCATACATGTTTGATTGAAGCTGTTTTACAAGTCTTGCATGTTTTTTCTATGTTATTCAATTTGTGCAGCATATAAATTTATAGACATAGTGCGTGGAACAATCTTAGGGAATATGGAAAAGCTATTTTCATTTAATGATCCTTGTTTTTATTTTCAGATTGAAATAAGTTATACCCGCCGGAATACACCCAGCTTGCTATCTCATAGCGTTCTAGCTTAACATCTTGGAATGAATTGTAATAATTGCAAAACGATGGAAGATTTTCCTTTCAGTTCATTTTTATTTTTCATAATTGATTTTTTTTTCTTTTGGAATGATTGATGTTGATAAATCGAACCAAGGTTCGTTATTGTTTTACAGTACGGTCGGTTCACATGATAGCTCTCGGTAACACTACTTGACCGACATTCGGTTATCCTTAGTAAAGTAAACCGAGTTATTTCGATAGATTCGACAACTTGAACTTGACAGAATAGTTAACGAGCGCTCGGTTCCTCTTTATTGAACGGAGCAGAGAACCGAGCATTCAGCAGATAGAAACTCGGTTGAAATTTAACTGAGTTCGGTAAAATATTCTAACTGTGTAAGTTATGTTAAAGATAAAAACCCAGATTAATTCACCTAGCGGTGATGGCGCCTTTCTCGCGCAAAAAGGTAATTGGCGATTAAAGGTTGCATGAAGAAGAAGAAGTCGAAGGATGATATTAGAAAAATATTGCACGGGGAAGCATACGGAAAATTTTTTAAAACTCTTCTCAAAAATTCTAGAAGCGATTTAATTAAAAACGGAAAGCAGTACGGAGTTGGACTTTTCCTATACTGTGTATTAAGTATGATATCATAAAATAAAATTTGAAATCGAAAAATTGCGTTTATTATGCAGCAGAAGGATAGTCCAACCTCGTATTCCTAACCGTTTTTAATTAAATTGCTCCTAGATTTTTTTAGAAGAGTTTTAAAAAACTTTCCGTATGCTTCCCATGCAATATTTTTCAAATATCATCCTTCGACTTCTTCTTCTTCATGCAACCTTTAATCGTCATATGATGTATTATAAATTCAGTGGAAAATCGAATTATAGCCGCTATTGAAATTGGATTTTCCTCACAATCACTACGTTAAACCTAATTTCGGAAGTAGTGCGCTGTATAGCACATCACCAAATGAAAACAGCGCACCACTTCCGAAGTTAGGTTTAACGTACGAATGAATCGACTGCTTCGAGCGTGCTTACAGCGGCACACTAGGAGTTAACTTTCTGAAATCAGTATGGCGAAAGGCATCTAAGGTTCGATTTCTCAAAATTAAGCACTTTAATCGAAAAAATATTTGGTAGGCGTAGTAGCGGACACCATCCATCATAACCGGTACCAAATAGTTTTTCATGAAAAGTTCCTAATATTGAGAAAACCAGCGTTAGATGTCTTTCGCCATACAAATTTCTGGCGGTTAACTCTTGCTGGCTATTTTGTGCATATACTATAGCGCCTGGATGTGGCTGCGGCGAGTAGAAAATCAGCCACTGCCAATAATTCATTGTGAGAAAAATCCAACTTTGTTAGCGGCTATAATTCGGATTTGCACTGAATTGATAATACAAGAAAGGCAAAACAGTTACACCGTCTAATGTTATGATAGAAAATTCACACTAGTAGACGACAGATGGCGCTGCCAAAAGTTTCTTGAATTTCCTATGTTCGAATTTTGACTTTCGGACAATTTCATAGTACTATGAAACTGAACGAAGAGCATACTTACACTTAAATGCGTGCAACACGAGCATCTTTATAGTACGATGAAACTCTTAATGGGAGCAAGCCACGGATAAACTTTAAAAATATTCATAGATGCAAGGCATTTTTCATAAAACATTATTGTTCTATGTGACTATGTCTCATCACTATTTTAATATTATCTATTTTTTGCAATTTGCAATTATTATGAAATTCAATAGTGATCAACAGCGTTTTAGTCTCTGTCGGATGCAACTTGTTGCAAGAAAATCGGTTAAGAGTTTCTATGTGAAAATTTGGCTAATGTTTTTTATGGCATTTTGTGCACATACGAATGGTATATAACACTATGGGTCTCCGGGACTTCTATCAAAAGTTCGATTTTGGAGTGAAATGATAGCCTTTCGGTACAACTTAGTTGTACGAGAAAGGCAAAAAGATTGTTAATTTAGGAAATGATTGGAACTCGTATTGTGCGAGACAGAGTTGTCTACACAGTTGGCAAAAAAAGTACTCTTTAAGTTTTTCACTAGTTTATAACAATTAAATAAAATTCATTCAATGAGTTCAAATAATAGATGGATATCTAGGTTTTTTAAATGTGCGCCATTTTGACAGATCGAAGTGGCATTTAGAAAACTCAAACATCTATCTATTAGCTATACTCACTGAATTATTTTTTTCAATTTGTAAAAATTGTGAAAAATAAAACTGCAGAGTTTTTGTCAGCTGTGTAGAACTATTCCGGTACAAGATTGATTCTCTCCGTTTCTTGTATATTACGACCTTTTGTTCTTTTTGATCTTTTGTCTCGTTCGACGTTTTGGCCTTTCAACCTTTTGTCCTTTTCGATCATTTGTCCCTTCAACCTTTTGTCAATCGACCTCTTGTCCTTTAGAATTTTTGTCTTTTGACCTTTTGTCCCTAACGCTTCGAGTATCTGTGTCAAAAGGTTGAAGATCAAAAGGTTCAAGGACAAAAGGTCGAATGACAAAAAGTCGAAAGGACAAAAGATCGAAAAAACAAAAGATCGAAATTACAGAAGGTCGAAAGGATAAAAGGTTGAAGTATAAAAGGTTGAAATGACAAGAGGTCGAAGCAAAAGAAGGTTGGAAGAAATAAATGGCTCAAAAGGTCGAAAGGACGAAAGATCGAAGAGACAAAAGATCGACAGAACAAATAGATTATCAATTGATATCGATACTTTTGAAAAATCGATAAAAATTTTCCATGTTTTGACTTTTTAATAAATTTAAAATTATTCAGGAAATGGCATCGATCGCTATCGATGATTGATATGAAAACCTTTAACGATCTATATGAAGAATTTTGAAAAATTGAAGAGCTGGTTGGTCGGGTGCATTATAAAAAGATAAATCAATCAACGCAGTTACACCCCTGTGATCCTAAGCGCGAGATATGCAAATGCCAGATGGTCACCTCTGAAGTGGATCGGATTCGCTATCGAACCTCTGATAGCTCGTGCTGATTGTATTGCAGATACATTTTGCTCATCTATAGGACGATATGGAGCATGCCCCCTTGGACTTTTGCCCAACAAAAAAAATCGGGTGATTTTGAGGATTTTCAAAACATTCTTTAATAAATCCGAGAAGTTTCAAGATTTTTTTCATACTTTTTATTATGCCCCGTTACTTTCACTAACCCTCGACATTTCGGAGACCAGTAGGACATAATTTTAATTGCATATTTGTATTGGCCTTATTGGACTTAAAAACTTAATTTAAATTGCATACATAAGCAATTCAACAAAAATGCCGCGGAAAAAAAATTAAAATTTCGTTTCGAAAAATTTCGAATTGAATGGACCTTGATCAGGCCTTGGAATATTCGTTCAAAAACGAATGAATGCTTCGTTTTTAGCCCACAGTGAGGGTTTAAATTCGGTACACCGATTAATGTTCGCTCGATGACGTGCTGCATGCTGCACGAATAAGGGAAGAGGCAAATACAAAGCATTCGTTTTATGCATTGAAAGTGGGGAGTTTTGAACATGGCATCATCACAAGCCGGTTTAGTGCCGAGAAGGCATCGTTCAGTAGGGCAGCGTGTAATGAGGATGCTTCCTTCGTTCTTCGGCATCGTTTCAGATGCGAGTGAGTGTTATTAAAATACAAAATTATATTAGCGAGAAAAAGAGAGCCTGTATTCTAAACCTCTCTTTTACACATTCATTCCAATAGAAATGCACAACTCAGTATAAGTGAGGCAAGAGAGTTTATTATTATCTGCACTAGCGGGTGCTTGATTTCACTCTCCAGCTGTTTCGTACAGCAGTGCCATATGGAGCGAGGAAGCATTCTTCACAAATCAGTTTGAAACTGTTCTCTCATGAAGCTACCTTTCTAGGGAGTATATCTGGTGCTGAAGCATCGGTCCTCATCTTCATTGCTTCATTCATCCAAGCCCTGACCTTGATTTCGTATCGTTTCGAGGTCTCGAAAATAAATCTTATTTCGTTTCCTTTGTTCTTTCGAATTTTTGTCTTTCGACCTTTTGTCCCTAACCCTTCGAGAATCTGTGTCAAAAGGTCGAAGCTCAAAAGGTTAAAGGACAAAAGGTTGAAGTACAAAAAGCAGAAAGGACAAAAGGTCGAAAGAACAAAAGATCTAAATGACAGTAGGTCGAAAGGACAAAAGGTCGAGAGGACAAAAGGTCGAAACGATAAAAGGTCGAAAGGACAAAAAGTCGAAGGTCAAAAGGTCGAAGGACAAAGGTTAAAATGACAAGAGGTCGAAGGAAAAGAAGGTTGAAAAAAAAATGGCTCAAAAGGTCGAAACATCAAAAGATCGACAGAACAAATGGACGAATAGACATAGATTGGAAAGTTTCACTCTATTACTCATTGATTGTTCTTACGAGCTACGCCTTATTTATATTTAAAACAGACGTTATTCTTTAGAGTTTCGACCTTCCGACGTTTCGTCCTTTCGGCCTTTTTGGCTAATTATTTTTGTTTCGACCTTTTGACCCTTCGACCTTTCGAACTTCGACCTTTTGGCCTACAACCTAGATCCTGTAGTCACATGATCGTTATTTGCTTAGTTATTTTATAGATTGACAACTGCATTTGTTCTGCAGGACAGTTCGTGTGTTTTAACTCTCCTAAATATTTTTTAGTGGCCTTGCAAAATTTGAACAACTTAACTTAACAATGTTCATAATGGAATAATCGCCGCGAAATTTCTGGAGGGAATTCTCATCGATTTGTTTTCAGCGAAAAATGACAAAACAAAACTTTGCCAGATTGTCCGGACATTTCGGTCGATTTACTAGCCTTCGACCATCTTCTGCGGACAAATCTTCCAGTCACTTGTTTTCTAACACACAGCCATTACCACTAACAATGATCGAATGTTTTCATTTTCTCACAACACAAAGCTATAAATATTCTAAATGATCTGAACTGATGAAAATTTTAACAATCCATCACAGTTTTAAAATATTTCTATTTTAAGTGGTTTCATCAATATAGGGACACTTTATCCCTCATTAGTCACCTATACAAAAACAAGACAAAAATGTAAAAAAAATAAAAAACTCTTTCTCAGGCCTATAATTTTTTGTTGATTTGACAGATTTGGTGAAGGGTTGGTTGAAAAAATATTTATTGCGTAGTATTCAAGAGTAATTTGCTCACTCGGAAGAACTATTCTATGGTGGATCTTGAATGTTTTAGTTACTGAAACCTGTACTTACGAATTGAATTGAGACAATACTGGATTAGACTAGTTGTGTAGGACTAGATAAAATAGAGACAGATTGATAAATTTGAATTTGAATTATATTATTAAAATAACATGGGAAAAAACTTATAATCTAAGATAAAGGGCCTTGTAGCCAAACACTTCACATAAAAAACCAATGTAAAAAATGTAAAATAAATTAATTTAAACGGGAAAAAAGAACCGGGCATGTTGCAACTTGTAAGTAACCCGACTAGAACAGCATAACAAAAATTGAACGCAATTTTAACATATTGTGATATTTATAACTTATTTTGATACAATTTTGTTCTCAGTAGCCATTATCTTTCAAATGTTGTAACAGGATTATATCATAATATGATTTGAAAAATGCTTAACACCGAATTGCCCAACAGTAGGCAATTAAAATAGATGTAGCAAAGTCTCCCAGCCATAGATATCACAACGCTGATATAATTTGAGAAGGTTGCCTTATTTGTAATGTTGTTAATTTCATGTTCTCAAAAAATATTCTTGTTCAGGCGAAAATAAAAAAATATGATTGTTGATTACAATCTCGAAACCCATCACGACCTGTAAAATTTCCAACTGCACAGAAACAATATATTTTGTATCTGATTCTGTTATAAATTTCTAACAAAATATGTTATTTTTTTGATAAAATTGTAACTAAACTATCAAATTTTTTGTTTATAATAGTGTAGTTTTTGATAGAAATTTAGATATTTTAACAACATCCTGCACCATGTTTCTAACAAATTTTGTTATAAAAATTTAGTATAACATAATAACATAGGATGATATAATTTTGATATGACCTTCTAGTCGGGAAGTGAAATGAAGTTTAGCCAGTGAAAAAAAAAAATCCGTAATTCGTCTTCTATTTTTTCCCGAT
The DNA here is from genome assembly GCF_024139115.2 of Armigeres subalbatus. Taxonomy (NCBI): domain Eukaryota; kingdom Metazoa; phylum Arthropoda; class Insecta; order Diptera; family Culicidae; genus Armigeres; species Armigeres subalbatus. The sequence continues at coordinate 198,465,075 of NC_085139.1, forward strand.
TCGAAGCTTGGTAAATGGAATGGTCGTTCGATTTATTTCGCTACATAGATTGCTGTCCTCATTCCACGTCGAGCATCCGTGCGAGACGGTTGTGAATCCGCGTACGGTCTGCTTCTCATTCGTTTTTTTTCTGAAGTACAGGTAGTGGTTTTTTCCGAAAGTGTTTTGAAGCATAGTGCTTGAGTGGAAGTGGTGCTTAGCTGTAGCAGTTAAGTAGCCATTTCGTTGGTTTTGCAACTACGCAAAACTTTGCAGTTTATTCGGCGTCCATCGCAGGCGCAGGCATCATCGTCCCACGCCGACAGTCATCATCCATCGTGTGTCTCCACCAACACAGACGCTGCCGTCCTGCCACCATCCATCCACCCAGTTGCAGTGTTGGGTGCGGCGAGAACACCAACAATAGCGTGGTTCGCTTCGACCGCACCACCGGCGAGTGTCCATCGAGCTAGTGTGTGCTGCCAGAACTGTTAGCCGGCAACACAGCAGTGTGAACGCAAGTATTTAATTGAGCTCCCTCTCATTGTTCCCTCTCTTCTCCATCTTATTGGAATAGTTTTTTCTTTCTTTTTTACTTTCCCTCTGTCCCAAATCATTATTTTGTTTGTGTGTGTGTTGTTTCTGCCCTTGTGATAATTGTTTAGTTTTAAAAGAGATTGTGCCTCGCTGCAGCGGCGCATTTCGTGTCCGCAATGCGCGAAGGCGAAGTTGGCGGGGTACTTCGCATTCCATGTCAGATGTTTCGTTGCATTCTGGTGTTCCAAACCAAAACGAAATGGACACCAGCAACGCTAAAATTTCCTCTACGAGCCCCCGTCCCAAGGTCTACCCTCACGACTCTAGTGGGCCGTATGTTGTTTTCTTTCGACCCAAAGGCAAACGTTTGAATATCAGCCAGATTAGCAAAGATCTGGAAAAGCGATTTTCGTCTGTCACGACCATTGACATGGTTGGGTCCAGTAAACTCCGTGTCACGGTCAGTGATCGCAAACAGGCCAACGAGATTGCCACCTGTGAGCTTTTCACTCTCGAATATAAGGTGTATTTACCGTCAGCAGTGTGTGAGATCGCGGGGGTGGTGACGGAGGGAAGTATGACATGCGACGATTTGAAACAAGGTTTCGGTCGTTTCAAGAACGTTTCTTTGCCTCCTGTTGCGATACTGGATTGCAAACAAAATTGTATTTGTAATTTGTAATTTAATGTATTCGGTGTCGCAGGAGGGAGAGAAGCGGAGTTATTCCCGTCTGACTCTTTCTGCGTCACTTTTCCGGGTCCGCACTGCCTGACTACGTAGTGATTGGAAAACTTCGTCTACCTGTTCGGCTGTATGTACCGAAGGTGATGAATTGTTAATTGCAAGCAGCTGGGCCACACCGCTCAGTACTGTTGCAATAAACCTCGCTGTGCATCATGCGGAGAGAAGCATGTGGAGGGCGCGTGCAAGACGGCACCGAAATGTGTCTATTGTAACGAAAGCCCTCCACATGCTCTTGAAGCTTGCCCAACGTACATACAGCAGCGAATCCACCAGAAGCGGTCTCTTCAGCAACGTTCTCGGCGAAGTTACGCCGAAATGTTGAGGAAGGCCGCTCCTCCACTCGTTTCTGACACCATCTACTCGTCTCTTCCTTTGGACGATCAAGGTAGCTCTGACTCCGAGGTTGGAAATGGGGTTCCCTTTGTTTTCAATGGCTCAACGAGGAAGAGAATAAAACAGAGCCAGCGACCCTCGAAAAAGCCTAGAAAACAGCCTCAAAGTGAGCCCCAATCCAACATGGTCAAATTCAAAGCGGGAGGAAATACTCAAAAACGATCAACTTTTGTGGTTTCACATCGGGATGATCGAGAGTTTCCACCGCTTCCGGGAACATCTAAAATCCCAGATCCCGATTGCCAGAAAGAGAGCATAGAGAGCGAGCAGAAGAACTCCCGAGCGCTCCAATGTTCACACTTTCTGGCATCGTGGAGCTCATCCTCAACTTCTTCGATGCTTCCGACCCCGTGAAGAACATGGTCAAAACTGTTCTTCCTATTCTGACTCCTCTCCTGAAGCAGTTGGCTTTAAAAATGCCTCTCCTCCTCGAGTCATTCGTATCCTTCGATGGCTAACTTCGCCAATAAGGGTAACATGATTTCAATTTTAGAGTGGAACTGTCGAAGTATTCTTCCCAAATTAGATATTTTCAAATTTTTAGTTAACAAATTACAATGCGATGTTTTTGCTTTATGTGAAACATGGCTAACACCAGATGTGAACCTTCATTTTCCTGATTCCAACATAATCCGCCGCGATCGGACAAATCGATATGGAGGGGTGCTTTTAGGGATCAAAAACAGCACTCCTTCTATAGAGTCGATCTTGCGCCGATGTCTGGCACCGAAGCTGTCGCATGTCAGGTGACTATTCGAGGAAAAGACCTCAGTATCGCCTCGATATATCTTCCTCCAAACACCGCGATATCTCGAAGAGATCTCTCGCACATCTGCTCGGTTATGCCCGAGCCACGGTTGCTCCTGGGAGATTTTAACTCCCACGGAACAGGCTGGGGGGAACTGTACGACGACAACCGTTCATCAATGATATACGACCTCTGCGACGACTTCAATATGTCAATTTTGAATACAGGAGAAGTTACACGAGTGGCTCCTCCAGCAAGAGATAGCCGTCTAGATCTTTCCATATGTTCGAGCTCATTATCGTTGGACTGTACTTGGAAGGTGGTCCAAGATCCCCATGGTAGTGATCATTTGCCGATCGAAGTTTCGATTTCCAATGGACATAAGCAATCTGCTTCCATCGATCTTTCATATGACCTCACGAAGCACATCGATTGGGGCAAATATGCGGACGCCATCAGCGATGGCATACAGTCGATAAAGCACTTCCCCGCGGGAAGAGTACAAGTTTCTATCGCAGTTGATTCTTGAAAGCGCTCTTCAGGCACAACGTCGGCCGGTGCCAGGAGCTTCGGTTCGTAAAACCCTACAGTCCGTGGTGGGACATCGAGTGTACGCAACTTTATCGCGAGAAATCCGCCGCGTTCAAAGAATTTCGAAACACGGGGCGATCGTTCTTCACAAACGATACACCGCGCTCGAAATCCAGTTCAAGAAACTGGTCAAAGTGAAGAAGCGCGGATATTGGCGCACTTTGTTGAAGGTTTATCGCGCGAGACTTCAATGAAAACTCTGTGGACCGTCGGGAGAAGAATGCGCAACGCGTCGTCCGTAAACGAAGATCGTGAAAGCTCGTCGCGGTGGATACTTGACTTCGCAAAGAAAGTTTGTCCGGATTCGGTACCGGTGAGGCAAGAGCTACGTGATGCTTTTTGCAGACAGGGATGATATGGATCGTCCCTTTTCGATGATTGAATTCTCACTTGCTCTCCTTTCATGTAACAATTCCGCTCCAGGGATGGATAGAATCAGGTTCAATTTGCTCAAAACCTCCCAGACGTCGCGAAGAGGCGCTTATTGAACTTGTTCAATCAGTTACTGGAGTGCAACATTGTTCCGGATGATTGGAGGGAAGTGAGGGTGATAGCCATCCAGAAGCCCGGAAAACCCGCGTCGGATTGTAACTCGTATCGCCCCATCGCGATGCTGTCATGTCTTCGGAAGCTGTTGGAGAAGATGATTCTCTTCCGGCTAGACAAATGGGTTGACTCGAATAGTTTGTTGACAGATACACAATTTGGTTTCCGCAGGGGCAAGGGAACGAACGACTGTCTTGCGTTGCTTTCTTCAGAAATTCAGCTTACTTTCGCTAAAAAAGAGCAAATGGGCTCAGTGTTTTTGGACATTAAGGGGGCTTTTGATTCAGTTTGCGTCGATGTCTTATCTGACAAACTCCACGAGTGTGGACTTGAACAACTATTTGTACAATTTGTTGTCAGAGAAGCGTATGAGTTTTTCTCATGGTGACTCGGCAACTTCACGAATTAGCTACATGGGTCTCCCCCAGGGCTCATATTTGAGCCCCCTTCTTTACAATTTGTACGTCAGAGACATTGATGAATGTCTCATGCCAAATTGCTCGTTGAGACAGCTTGCAGATGATTGTGTTGTATCCGTTTCGGGGCCAACATCGGTTGATCTGCAAGGACCGTTGCAAGATACTCTGGACAATTTGTCCACTTGGGCTACGAAGCTGGGTATCGAATTCTCTCCAGAGAAAACTGAGATGGTTGTCTTTTCAAAAACATAAGCCGGCAAAACTCCCGCTCCAACTGATGGGTAAGACAATCACCCATAGCATAACTTCTAAACACCCCGAGGCCTCGTTCGACTCGCACTGTACCTTCCCGAAGCACATTGTGTATCTGACACAAAAATGCCAGAAACGGATCAACTTCATGCGATCAATAACCGGAACATGGTGGGGAGCGCATCCCGAAGATCTTATGACGTTGTATAGAACAACCATTTTGTCGGTCCTCGAATACGGTAGTTTCTGCTTCCAGTCCGCGGCTAAAACACACATGCTGAAGCTTCAAAGGATTCAGTACCGCTGTCTCCGTATCGCGTTAGGATGTATGAATTCGACACATACAATGAGCTTGGAAGTACTTGCGGGAGTACTGCCACTAACAGATCGTTTCGCGGAATTATCGCTCCGGTTCCTCATCCGCTGTGAGGTTCTCAATCCATTGGTCATTGATAACTTCGAGAAGCTGCTCGAACAAAACCCTCAATCTCGATTCATGAGTATTTACCACTGGTACATAACGCTGGAGGTAAGCCCTTCTTCGGTAGATACCAATCGTGCTAACTTCTTAGACTCTTACAGTTCCTCTGTTACTTTTGATCTGTCCATGAAGCAGGAGGTTCATGGAATACCAGACTTTCTGTGTGCGGAGGTCATACCTCCATTATTTGCAAGCAAATACGGGCACGCCAGTGAGGAGAGAAGCTTTTTACAGACGGGTCAAAATGGATGACTCCACTGGTTTCGGTATTCTCAACGTTTTCATAGCGCCTACTTTAAGCTCAAAGAGCCTTGTTCCGTGTATACTGCTGAGCTAGCAGCTATACACTATTCACTCGAGCAAATCGCATCCCTACCTCCTGACCACTTTTTCATCTTCACCGACAGTCTAAGTTCCTTGGAGGCTGTTCGGTCAATGAAACCGGTTAAGCACTCAGCGTATCTTCTAAATGGGATACGGAAAGCTTTGAGTGCCTTATCACAACGGTCTTACACAATCACCATGGCTTGGGTCCCTTCTCATTGCTCGATCCCGGGAAATGAGAAAGCGGACTCTTTGGCTAAGGTGGGCGCTATGGAAGGTGATGTTTACGATCGGAAAATCACCTTCGATGAATTTTTCACATTAGTTCGTCAGGAAACCTTGAACAGCTGGCAACAGAAATGGACAAATGGGGAGTTGGGTAGATGGCTGTATTCAATTCGCCCGCAGGTGTCGAAGCGTCCATGGTTCAAAAAATTGAATATGGGACGAGACTTCATTCGAACCATGTGTCGTCTAATGTCCAATCACTACACTCTAAATGCACATCTTTTCAGAGTGGGGCTCTCGGAAGGAAATCTCTGTGTTTGCGGCGAGGATTATCAGGACATCGATCATGTCGTGTGGGCGTGCGAGGAGCATCGTGGCCCCAGATCTGCGCTAACTGAACATCTCCGGGTCCGAGGAAAACAACCAAAGCCTATTAGGGAAGTGTTGTCGGGCCTTGATCTCGAGTACATGTCCCTGGTCCACCAATTTTTGAAAGTTGCTGATGTAAAACTGTAATCATTGCCTGCCCATTCCCTTGTCTGTCGTACCCCATATCGAATGTCTTCCTCTTGTTGTACATTTCCATGTCTGTCGTTAATCCCTTCCGTATGTCTTCCTCTCGTCGTTGTCTCCCAAAAAAAGTTTGTCCCGTTACAGATGTAAAAATGCGAGGAATGTCAACTTTGTGAACATCAGCATCGTAATTACTTAAGCACCCTAAAATCCTTTCCTTTCCTACTGTATTATTGTATTCCCTAACCTCGACTAAACCGCGAGTCTTTCGGTTCCCCAAAACTAACACTATGTATAAGAATCAAGAAATGTATTGTTAAACTTGATTTCGGCTCCGTAACGCTTCACGGCAAATGAGCCTTCCAAATAAACGATGTGATTATCTAAATTTGAAAAATATCATTTGTAATATTCATAAACTTCACGCAGGTCCATAAATCTATATGGTTTAGAAACTTAAGATGTTAAACCCTATCTTCTTCTTCTTCTTCTTATTGGCATTACATCCCCACAGAGGGACAGAGCCGCCTCGCAGCTTAGTGTTCATTAAGCACTTCCACAGTTATTAACTGCGAGGTTTCTAAGCCAGGTTACCATTTTTGCATTCGTATATCATGAGGCTAACACGATGATACTTTTATGCCCAGAGAAGTCGAGACAATTTCCAATCCGAAAATTGTCTAGACCGGCACCGGGAATCGAACCCAGCCACCCTCAGCATGGTCTTGCTTTGAAGCCGCGCGTCTTACCGCACGGCTCAGGAGGGCCCCCAAAACCCTATCAGTACAAGTAAATTAATTTTAATACAAGTAGGTGAACACAAATAGAACTGCTTTACTCTTGCAGGTTTCATGAAGAAGTTTCAACTCAAGACAAAATTTTCAAAACGACTTATCTGCTTTTGTAAACAAAGATTCAAACGACGATTTGACGAATCTGATAGCTCTCTCACGCAAACTAACACCATGAACAGGTAGCGTAAGCCCTCACCTACCTATTGGTGGTGTTGGTTTGCGTGGGAGATCTATCAGATTCGTCAAATCGTCGTTTGAATCTTTGTTTACAAAAGCAGATAAGTTGTTTTGAAAATTTTGTCTTGAACTGATCACTAATCATATGGGATATCCATCACCCCAATAAATGAGCATATCCTACAACAAATGCAACAAATGTAGGCACTCGCGTCTCCACGCACTGTCCATACCAGAAGGCTGATGTGCCGACGCATGGTACGTTGTTCCCTAAGAGCTGCCTGCTAAAAGGCGTTTTGCCTCATGAGTTTTCCGGCAACGAAATATCACCACTTTTTTGAAATGTGAATATTATCAATATGATTGAATTTTTTTCTAATTTTAATATGGCATCAGCTAGCTATATTGTTTAACTGTTGCGTGAGGTAGAAACACCCATGAAAATCGTTATAGCTAAGGCATAAAAGCAGTCTATGCTTAGCTAGGGCATATTGCCTCTCCTTCCCTACGTTTTCCGTTTGCCAAAAAAAAATATCACGAGTCAGTCGAAAAGCCGCTTGGTGCGGTTTTACAGAACCCCAACCAACTCATCTTTTGATTTCTAATACCTCTGGAGCTCCATAATTCTAATACTGGTTTAAATAAAAAGAAAACACATACATTCACCAAGCGGCAATCGTGTTTTTCTCATCTTGAAGTACATTTGAAAGTTGTTACACATCACACGTGGAGGACGAAATACACGGTTTCAAATACTTCCTCCATAATGCTATCTCCATGCACAGATAGATAAACCAGGAGGAAGGTAATCTGTGAACAACCGATTTCTAACCAAAATGACGCTGTAAGCAGATTTGGGAAACATACAAAATGAGAAATGAGCACTTGGCATATCCTTTTTTATTGTGTGATCGTAAATGGCCCTGTTCGGTTCAACACGTTACACAACAGTGGTAAAGACCTTTTAAAAACTCGACCAAAAATTTGACACGAATCGTATACACATTACAGAGATTATTTTTTAACAAAAAACGTTGCAAAGAAATTTAGAGGGGATAGAAACTTTTTAGTCTTTCTTATAGTGAGTTTGATTTTTTTTAAATGCTGTTCACGTAAAAGATTGGAGTTGTCATTTACACGTTTTTTTACGATACTTAATAATATGGGAAATCTAATCTATTTCCATCAAAACTCTCACTATTCATGTTCTAAACTGAAACGCCACCGCAAGGGATTTGAAGGGCACATTACACAGCTTCCCACGCCAGATGAATGTAAAAAAAATCTAAAAAATAAAACGCACGAGAGTAGCACAATAATGTTATCAGCTCACATCCAGGGCTGCTTTCACCATTCCGATTGTAGCTCCAATCATTTGATTGTTGAAATAATACACGAGGGCAATATTTGTAATTTAACAGAGTATTACTTTGATTCGTACACTTACACTATAAAAGTTGATCCTTTTCCTGGTGTTATTTTTCGTCAGTTAATGGTTTAAATCTTTCATCACCGAAAGCACCCCTGCTCGGTGGTAAATGGCGCTCGAAAACAATGTCGTACGCGATAAAAATGGCAATCGAATCGACGCCGCATAATGGTCTCCCTAGAGGTCATGAATGTGAAAGCACGTTTGCTTGTTTTATTTTTCTGCCTCCCGTCGGTGTTTCTTTGAATTTAACTTATGAACATTTCGTTAGCCATTTTGATACAACGACACAATATAAAGCGATGCACCGCAAAACGCTCAATCGACTGGATCAGAAGGTTATAATAATTTACAATGTGAATCTGTGTTTTATTTGTTAGAAAGAATTATGAACTACTAATAATAGATACCTAATACTGATGTAAAATGAATGACCCTTTAAATGAATTCTAGAGGAAGTTCCAAAACATTATTCAATAGTGTGGCACTGGAAAAAGCTGTCGAATTCTATGGGGCACCCTCTTGAATTTTGCTATTGGATGCGAAGAACAAACTTTGAAAAGCTATAACAACGGTTTTGTGCAATACTGTCGGTTTTGGCATACTGAACACCTGTACATATTTATTTTGGTCATAAACTGTAGAGGCCTCTAGATTACTGTATTCGTTCGCAGTTGATAATACCACAGGCAAACAGAAGTAACACTCATGAAATTCCAATCGTCCATGCACTAAACGGTCGTTTCAAATTGAACTGATTACTCGTTTCACACCTAGAGGCGCGCGCATAGTTTACCCGCAGATTACAGATATTTAGGCTAGAACAAATTTTATTGAAAATCATGTGTAAAGTTTTGAATTGATATACGTTAGCCCACTACTGCCATCTACTCAACTTATTGCGAAAGTTCATACGAACGCAGCTGTTTAGCAACCGTCGAATGCAGCCAATGGATTTGAGAGCCTCATTTAGGTTGCGTTTACCATAACAATGATCTTTGCGCCATCTCCTAACGATTTCCAAACGCGTTCCCAATGTAAAACACATTTGATATAACGGTTGCGGATGTTTACAGCCTCACTATCTGTTATCTGTGGTTCACCTTCAGATTTCACAATCCAGTTTTCCGCGAGCGGTAATGGCCGCCAGCTTGCCTGCGGGTTAGTCTCTGATTTGACGTATGTGGAGGTCAACTACACCTACCGCTCCGAGAATTCTGACCAATGTGGCATATAAAAAGGTGCTGATTCAGTGAATTCAATCCGTCTTATATACCACATTGATTAAAATGCTCGTATGGTGGGTGCAGTTGACCTCCAGAAACGTCAAACCAGCGACTAACCCGCAGGCATACTGGCGGCCATTAACGCTCGCGGAAAGCTGGATAGAGTTAATAAACTATAGAGGAACATTGTCGCTGCGGTTCCCTTTGTTCTCGTTCCCAAACATATTGGGAACACAACTGTCAAAACGTACTGATTTTTCCTTCGTTGACAGTTAGTGCCTTATCCTCGCCAGCAAAAGATGTTTCGCCAGTGACGACAGCGACAATCTTCCTTTATAGTTAATTACCTCTATTGATTTCACATCTCACACTAGCACCTCCTGTTGACATTGCCGTACTAAACAAAATTTCGGGCAATAAGCACGCGAGATGGTGATAAAGTAACTGGGCGATGGATGTTTCAGGAAATTATTCCAAATCAAGACAAAATTTTCAAAACGACTTTTATCTGCTTTTGCAAACAAAGATTCGAACGTCGATTTGATGAATCTGATAGCACTCCCACGCAAACCAACACTATCAATAGGTAGGTGAAGGTTTCGGCTACCTGTTGATGGCGTTGGTTTGCGTCGAAGTGCTATCAGATTCGTCAAATCGACGTTTGAATCTTTGTTTACAAAAGCAGATAAGTCGTTTTGAAAATTTTGTCTTGAACTGTTACACTCGCTGTTACATCTCTTTGTCTGTGATAATACGCCAGGAGAAGAATGAACGCTGTCATCGTAAGAAAAAGGAGAATCACGAAAACAATTCCACAGAATGGTATAGGATGCAATTCTCCAACGAATTAAAAAAATCAAATAATATTTAGGTATTTAAAAATAATTTAATGCATGAGGTTATACTTTTGATTATCTACATTATACATATATTTGTTCGATTGTTATAGAAAATAACAAAAATCTTGAATCGATCTCGGAGAAGGTACTACTTTTGAAGTTAATTGAAATTTAATCCCGTGTAATAAATCGTTTTTTAATAGCATTTTCATTAAATAGCAAAAAAAAGCAAAATAGTGAAAAAAAACTATAGATTTATTGAGACTTTTGTAAATAACAGACATGTGTGAGCGGCGTTAATTTAAGCTTCTGAAATACAAAACAATATTCCTCCACATTATTTCCTGAGTTCGTTCTCTATTCATATCCTAATACAATGTATATCCCTACTTTCTTTTCAGGTAATCAAACCGAACTTTTGGTAGCAGCTGACTTGGATCCTCCACCGCCTGTTGTACGACTTGGTACTCTATCTAGTACCACGGTTGATAACATATTCACCATATGCAGAGGTTGGAAGTTGAATTTCGAATTAATACTAATGTTTCAGATAGAAGAACTTGGCACGGTGAGGCATAGTACAAGAAAAATTCAGCCACGAAATCTACGAAGAGTGTTACCGCTAGATGGATAAATGTTTCTAATGATAAATCCCTGCATGTTTAAACGGTTTAAACTAAATATACACTCCCGGCCAAAAGTTTGGGTTCACCCTATAGGCAAAAGGCAATATAGGCAAAAGCTTTTGGCCGTATTTTCGCCGTCTTACATCCGATTTTGGTTATTGTTAGCTTGATACAAAAAATATGAGTAAATCTTGCATCGTATAGGTCTTTAAAACTATTTTTTTTTTTCATTTTTTTGTCTACTAAAATATTACATTGAGATACAAATTTTTCCTATATTTATGTTGTAAGAATATGTTGGTTTTTCTCAAAATTGAGCCCACGAAATTTCGAAAAAAAAACTGAAATAGAACCCAAATTTGATCATCTTTGAAGGGCAGTGATGAGTTTTAGCGGAAAAAAATTGTCTTATTTTTAAAACTCAAAATCTTTACTTAAGTGTATAGTATGCATCGGCCAAAAGTTTGGGTTCACCCTATTTTCTTTTATACCATATAGTGGGTGAACCCAAACTTTTGGCCGATGCATACTATTCACTTAAGTAAACATTTTGATTTTTTAGAATAAAACAAAAATTTTCCGCCGAAAACTCATCAGTGCCCCTCAAAGATGATTAAATTTGGGGTACATTTCATTTTTTATTTCGAAATTTCGAGAGCTCAATTTTGACAAAAATCCACATATTTTTACAACATAAATATAAGAAAAATGTGTATCTCAGGGTAATATTTTAGCACATAAAAAAATGAAAATTGTTAGTTTAAAATACCTACGATGCAAGATCTACTCATATTCTTTGTATCGAGCTAACAATACCAAAAATCGGAAAAAGATGGCAAAAATGCGACCAAAAACTTTTGCCTATATTTTTCGAGGGTGAACCCGAACTTTTAGCCGAGAGTGTATGTCTTTGCTCGGAATTATACGCAATTATGTAATTTAAATGCACAAATCTGTAGCATATAATAGCACGAAACCCTCAAATGTAGATAGATTGATTGAAAGATATACCAGTACCGTTGTCTGGGGCTTCTTTTGTCTACGGGGGACTTCGGAAACGAAAAAATACCAAATTTGAAACAGAAAGTTGCTATCCAAGTATCAACAAGACACCCAAATTATGATAATGACAAATTGATAGTAATTCACATTATAATTCTTGTTTCAAAATGTCCAAAATAACCTTTTTTTACGTGGGACTACGACTGTCGTTTCTATATTGGGGTACACTTTACGATTTCAAAAAATCAATAAACGTCACGAAAATATGATAGACTTTGATCGTTAATATCTCTTAGGATTTTTAACAATATCTGTAAGTACATATTTGAAAATTCAGGAATTCTGCAGGATAAAACGGCTGAGTAAATTTGTCAGACTCTAGACTGTTGGTGGGGGCGATATTTGTATACGCCACAACTGCTGCATCGGCGAAGCGTCGATGAGACGAAGAGTAAAACAAAAGAAGTTCAATTGCCTATTTCCGGGGATTAAACCTCCCGACTTGGACGTTAATTTACAATGTTATGAAAACTCATATGTGAATATGTACGTTATGTGGAAAATATTGATTTGGAAAATGTATTGGAGGTAACCACTTTCCCTACGATGGGACTCGAACCCATGACCCTACAGTACGCTAGACTGGTGCTTTAACCGATTCAATACGGATGGGTCATATATGACCCAAGACGAAAATCAGCTGTCAAAATCAGTTTTTTTTTTTTTTTTTTTTTTTTTAACTAATTTTATTTGCTAATTATCTAATACATGCATTCATCTCTTAGACTAGGTGTACCGTGTTTTCTTAACACTATCATCCTTATTTGCTATGTTACTTTTTAGTTATTATTAATACATTTCAATTGCCTCTGGCAGTTAGGATTTTTCCTCTGGTTGAATTGAACCATGTAGGATTTATATTAAACTTAAACTAAACTTAACCTAATTTATACTGGGTACAAGGAGCTAACCATTGCAATAGAAGATTGCAACGATTTTTTTTGTCTAAAATTGGACATTATTTTGTTGGACATTTGTTGCAATGTCTCAATATTAGAAATTCTATGAAGTTCATTGGTACTATACCACGGAGGCAACTTCAGTATCATTTTCAAAATTTTATTTTGAATCCTCTGGAGTGCCTTCTTTCTGGTATTGCAGCAACTAGTCCATATTGGCACAGCATACAACATGGCAGGTCTTAAAATTTGTTTGTAAATCAAAAGTTTGTTCTTAAGACAAAGTTTTGATTTTCTGTTTATAAGTGGATATAGACACTTAATATATTTGTTACATTTGGCTTGAAGGCCTTCAATGTGATTTTTAAAAGTTAATTTTTGATCTAGCAGAAGTCCTAAATATTTAGCTTCGCTAGACCAATTAATTGGAACCCCATTCATAGTGACAATATGTCTGCTAGAAGGTTTCAAATAAGAAGCTCTCGGCTTATGTGGGAAAATTATAAGCTGAGTTTTGGAAGCATTCAGGGAAATTTTCCATTTTGCAAGTAAGTGGAGAAAATATCCAAACTTTTGCAATCTACTACAAATGACACGAAGGCTTCGCCCTTTGGCTGAGAGACCTGTGTCATCTGCAAACAAAGATTTTTGACACCCTGGTGGTAAATCAGGTAAGTCAGAAGTAAAAATGTTATACAATATGGGCCCCAGTATGCTGCCTTGGGGGACACCAGCCCTTACAGGTAATCTATCAGATTTAGTATTCTGATAGTTTACCTGCAGTGAGCGATCTGATAAATAATTTTGGATCAGTTTAATGATGTACAGAGGAAAATTAAAATTCATCAATTTTACAATCAAACCTTCATGCCAAACACTGTCAAATGCTTTCTCTATATCAAGAAGAGCAACTCCAGTCGAATATCCTTCAGATTTGTTGAGCCGAATTAAATTCGTTACTCTTAATAACTGATGGGTGGTTGAATGCCCATGGCGAAAACCAAATTGTTCATCAGCAAAAATAGAATTGTCATTAATATGAACCATCATTCTATTTAAAATAATCTTTTCAAACAGTTTGCTTATTGAAGAAAGCAAACTGATTAAGCGATAACTAGAAGCATCAGCCGGATTTTTGTCCGTCTTCAAAATTGGAACAACTTTGGCGTTTTTCCATTTATCTGGAAAGTATGCCAATTGAAAACATTTGTTAAATAAATTAACCAAAAAGGATAAAGAGCTCTCAGGAAGTTTTTGATAAGTATATAGAAAATACCATCATCACCTGGGCTTTCATATTTTTAAATTTTCTAGTAATAGATCTCACTTCATCCAAATTAGTTCCCAACGAAGGGTCAAAAACATTCTCTTGATTGAGAATGTCTTCGAAGCTCCGTGTAACCTGATCCTCAATTGGACTAGTGAGACCTAGACTAAAATTATGGGCACTCTCGAACTGCTGAGCAAGTTTTTGAGCCTTTTCGCCATTTGTTAATAAAATTTTATTTTCCTCTTTAAGCGCTGGAATTGGCTTTTGAGGGTTTTTTAGAATTTTTGTTTATTTTCAAAAAGGGTTCGAACTGGGATCCAACTTCGAGACATTATTCTCAAAGTTGGTATTTCTCAGAATAGCGAAACGTTTTTTAATTTCATTTTGCAAATCTCGCCAAATAACTTTCAACGCGGGATCGCGAGTTCTTTGGTATTGCCTTCTTCTCACATTTTTAAGACGGATCAGTAGCTGAAGATCGTCGTCAATAATAATGGAGTTGAATTTAGTTTCACATTTAGGAATTGCAATGCCTCTGGCTTCGACAATTAAATTTGTCAAAGATACGAGAGCATTATCAATATCACTTTTGGTATCGAGAGGAATATCAACATCAAAATTCCTATCGATATACGTTTATATAAATCCCAATCAGCTCTATGATAATTAAAAGTAGAGCTGATTGGATTATAAATGGCTTCTTGTGAGATTTCAAATGTCACAGGAAGATGATCAGAAGTCAAAGTCAGCATGAGTTACCAATTGGCCACACAGCTGACTTGAATCCGTTAAAACTAAATCAATTGTAGAAGGATTTCGACTGGAAGAAAAACAAGTTGGTCCATTGGGATATTGAATAGTATAATATCCCGCAGAACAATCTTCAAATAAAATTTTACCATTGGAATTGCTTTGAGCATTATTCCATGAACGGTGTTTGGCATTGAAGTCACCAATTACGAAGAATTTTGATTTGTTGCGAGTGAGAATTTGAAGATCAGCTTTCAACAAGTTCTTTTGCTGCCCATTGCATTGAAAAGGCAAGTAGGCTGCAATGAAGGAAAATTGTCCAAAATTTGTTTCAACAGAAACTCCCAAGGTTTCAAAAACTTTGGTTTCAAACGAAGAAAATAATTTATGTTTGATACGTCTATTAATGACAATGGCGACCCCACCACAGGCGCTGTCAAGACGATCATTTCTGTAGATAAAATAGTTTGGATCTCTTTTAATGGAGAGTCCTGGTTTTAAATACGTTTCAGTTATAATGGCAATATGCACATTATGAACTGAAAGGAAGTTGAATAATTCATCTTCCTTACCCTTTAGAGAGCGGGCATTCCAATTTAGAACTTTCACACAATTATTTGGATCCATTGAAACGTCCGATAACAATTTTTTGTGTGTACTTTATACCAACCTGAACAGCTTCAGGAATGGTATTTGCTTTGAACATTGCATCAATCATGTGGTGCAATTGTTCAGTTAAAAAATCAAAATCGGAAGCAGTCATGCTACCTGAATCGGCAACATGACCGTTATTTTCCGTTGGGACATGGGTATAAACCTCATTTTGAGTAGAGAAATTTTGTCTACCAGCAGTGATGTTTGCATACGTAGGTACATTGGAAAAATTGGAATTTACTGAAGTGCTTGCTACCCGTTGACGAGCAGCAAAATTTGTTTGTGAATTATGGTGGGTATGAATTGCTCGACCGGTAACCGGTTTCGAAATTTGAGCGTTTGAGAAATTTCTACCGTCGAATCTGGGATCCGATTGGAATTTCCCGTCATCAATTTTGCACGGAATTCAAAACTTTTTGCGTGAAGGGCATTCCCAGAAATTGGATTTATGATTGCCCCACAATTAGCACATTTAAATTTATTGGAATCTTTCTCTCACAGGACATGCGTCCTTGGCGTGAGAGGTTCCACCACAAATCATGCATTTAGCATCCATGTGACAATGTTTGGTTCCATGACCCCACTTTTGGCACTTACGGCACTGGGTGGGGCTTTGGAAATTTCCCCAGGCCTGCGGAAATGTTCCCATGTAACACGGACATGAGACATAATACAGGCCTTTTCCAAACTTTTCATATTATTTAGTTCATTTTTGTTAAAATGAACTAAATAAATTCTTGAGAAATGCCCTCTGGGAAGTACCAGAGTGGGATTTCTTTTTCATCTTAATTACTTGGACTGGTGAAAATCCAAGTAATTGAGAATTTCAATTTTAATCTCATCCAGTGATTTATCATCACTGGGAGACCTTCAAGACGACTTTGAACAATCGCTCAGTTTTGTCGTCGTATGTGAAGAATTTATGGCGCTTCCCAGTTAAATACTGAAGAAGACGTTTGCGATCGTCAAAGGATCCCGGCAAAACGCGGCAGTCACCCTTCCTAGCAATCTGAAATGAAACCTTGATCCCCTGAAGGTTACTCAAAATCTCATTCCTGAAGCCAGAAAACTCGGCAACAGATACCACAATCGGCGGAATCCTTTGCTTTTTCGCATGAATCGAATCACCTGGGCTAGATTCGATTTGCTCAATATCATCATTAATCAAATCGAACTGATTGCTCAGTTCGATAGATGAAGAATTATTTACGATATTAGAGTTAGAAGAAATATCTGAATTCTCCAGGTTCCTTCTATTTTTTCCGCGCTTTGGCAGGACGGTCTTGAAACCTTGTTTTTTAGAAGGAAGTGGAGAATTCAAAGACTTCCCCTTCCTTTTGTTTTTATTAATACTCATTGCTGAGCGTGGAGACGTGACCTTCTAAGAGGTTTTTCCCAGAACGGTGTCCCTGCAGGATTACCACCGCTTGTCGGAATTTTACTTCCGCAAACGGGTCCAACGTAAAACGAAGGCACGGGTCCTTGCAAAGATCGTAACGGGATCAGTGGGTACAAATAGCGCTAAGAAGCACCTTGAAATAAAAATAGCTTCGGGTAGTATTAAAAACTTCCTTCCGCAAAGAGAGAAAGAACCGCACAGCACGAAAGCACGATGCGGTCTGAATGGAAAAATCAGTTTTAAGAGATAGAGCCTTTCTTTCTTCAGCAAAAATGTTCAAAATTGACTGCTCCACCCAGGAAAAATATTGCACAGGTCAGGTTACGGGCACTACGATGATCTAGAGCATCCAAACTATCCTTGAGTTGTAATTTTGATGTTCATGTTAATCAACACCAAACTTTACCATATTCTTGTTAAATAATTGAAATTGAAATGCTTAATGATAAAATTCTGCGCCTGCCCAGCGGTATAACAGATCTTTTTCAATATCTACGATACTCCAAACCGTCCTTGAATTCAGATCTTAATATTCAAAACGATCAACAAAAAGATCTATGATGTCCTCACTATGTTTATGAGTTAGAATAGCTCCACAGTACCACCATTACAGACACATTACAGACTTCAATCGCCATCTACGACACTCCAAACCATCCTTGAGTACAGATCTTGATATTCAAATCGGTGAACATGTAGATCTTTGATGTCCTTACTAGTTTTATGAGTTGGAATAGCTCCAAGGTACCTCGTAACACCACAACAAACAAACCACAGAATTCAATCAATATCTACGACACTCCAAACTATTCTTGAGTACAGATCATAATGTTCAAACCGATCAACATGAAGATCTTTGATGTCTCAACTATTTTTATGAGTTGAAATAGCTCCAAAGTACCTTATAACACCATTACAGACACACAACATACTTCGCTCGACATCTACGACACTCCAAACTATCCTTGAGTACCGATCTTAATATTCAAATGTAATGATGTCCCTTGGGGCTTCACCAACTAACACACAAGCTCAGAAACTTATGAATAACTTTGTTGGTCTTGTAGACCTCCAATATCTGAGCTCAAGAATGCTTTGGAGTATCGTGGATATTTTGGGTATGTTGTATTATGTATATGCTGGTGTAATGATGTCAAATGGGACTTCATCAACTAACACACAAGCACGGAAACTCATGAATACCTCTGTTGGTCTTGTAGACCTCCAATATATAAATTCAAGAATGATTTGGAGTACCACATGAACTCTGAGAATGTTGTGATTTGTGTATGCTGGTGCAATGATGTCCCGTGGGGTTGCTCCAACTATCACATAAGCTCAGGACCCTGTGAACCACTCTGTTGGTCTTGTAGACCTCCAATATTGAATTGAAGAATAGTTTAGTTTCCCCTAGCTATCCAGGGAATGTTGAATTTCTTATATAATGATGTAATGATGTCCCGTGGGGCTTCTCCAACTATTACAGTCTTCACGAAAACATGAACCGCGTTTAAACAAGTGCAATTTTCCCGTGTGCAAGTTCGCACTCAAACATGCATACTAGATCCAAACTGAGTTCATCATAAACCGAACCAAAATCGCACCCGGTTTGAACACGAGTGTGCGCCCAAGTTCAAACACACGGGTTTGAATATGGAAGTTTAAACATCAGTTTAAACACAGCATGCTGTTCATCTGTTCATATTGGTCAAGTGGTTTCTCTTCTTGAGTAGCGGTGATGGCCTAGTGGTAACTCGTTTGGCGTTCACTCAGGGCACTAGTGTTTGAATCCTTGTCTTTGGATTTTTTTAGGAATGGCACATGAATAGTTTTAGTTTTATAAATGCCACTTTTCAGCCCTTGTCAGGTGGTTTGCGCTTGGTCCGATATCTCAATATCACAACAATTTGTTTACTCAACATTTTGCATACAATCTTCAGATATTATTCTTAATGTTCATAACAACTGAATATTATGTGCATTTTCCCAGTAAGACAACCGACAACCTCCAATGTAATGATTATTTAAAGTGTCCTTGCGTTTATGTTCTAACCGAGGTAAAATACATAAGTCTCTGTTCGTCTGTCTAAAATGTAGCCCCTAATTATTTTATATCCGTTACATATGCAAGCATGCATTTTGTTTTGTAAGATACGATGGGATCTGCAAATCGTGAATCAAATATGTTGATGTTGATTCCAAAAAGTTCTAAGACACACTTTTAGTGGGGGAGGGAGGTTGTTAACCAAAAATTCAAATTGATAGAAATTTAAAAAGATAGTAGGGGGTCTGTTCATAATGTATTATATATTGCTATGAATAAATAATACGCCGATGACATTATGCAATACAAAGAAAATTCACAAACGATGGAGCTCCAGGTCAGAAATGAGCCCACAAATCCTTAAACATAAAAGTCTTATAAACTACATGGCTCTCATAAAAGATAAAATCTCTAATTATGACAATCTAAAACAACACGAAACTGGAAACTGGAAAGCCCCGTTGATCGTAAGGTTCTTCAAAAAGGTCGAAAACTCTTTCTCCCTGGAATAAAGGAATCTCTATTCTCTATGCAACCCAGAACTTCGCTTCAGATTCTCGGTATCTTTATCAAATACCACCGCAAAGTAAGTAGAATAAATTACACTGGATTTTGTTTTTACACGATTTACATTTTCTCAATTTTCCACTCATCCTCAATGTTTAACGTATATTAATTATCATGTGATTTTCTTTGATTTATTCTGGATTTTTGAAACATGTTGCTAAGAGTTTGGTGGCAAATTGAAGTCACACGATCAAAAACACGAGTGAAAAAAATCGTGTAAAATAAAATCCTGTGTATCCCCATATAAACGTGTCAGAAAAATCTTATCCCAAAATTTTAGAAATATGAACTTATCAGTTTTCCTAAGAAGAATTGCTTTCAGAACCTCGAAAATGGAATAAAAAAGCTCCGCTCAGAGCAGGTTCAAACCTAAGACGTCCTGAATGAAAGGCCTGAATCAAGACCTCTATAAACGCTTCGTTATGCAAGTGCGAAAAATGTGCACGTTCAACTTTTCAATCATACCGTCATTGAAGTTTGGTTAAATTCTTTTATTCGAGATATGAATAACAAGACTGGGAAACGTGAAGAATCAACAATAGTTTCCCTAGCAACCCGTTCATTTACCCAAGCGTAGCATTCTCGTGTGCAAGCGCACATGTTTGAACCCAAGTTTAAACTCGATGTTTGAACATTGTACATTGCGCCTGGGTGTATCAGAGTTCAGGCTCGTGTTCAGATTGCTATGTGCAAGTTCGAACATAGCAAGCAATGTTTGATTGGGTGCACAAACTTAGGTGAACTTCTCACACATGTTGCGCCTTGAAGACTGCCAACTAACACACAAGCTCGAGAACTTATTAATCACTCTGTTGGTCTTGTAGACCTCCAATATCTGAACTCCAGAATGATTCGGAGTACCACAGGAACTCTGAGAATATTGTGATTTCTGTATACTGGTGTAATGATGTCCCGTGGGGTTGCTCCAACTATCACACAAGCTCAGGACCCTATGAATCACTCTGTTGGTCTTGTCGACTTCCATTATATGAACTCAAGAATGATTTGGCGTTCCTCAGGAAATCTGAGAATGTTGTGATTTGTGTATACTGGTGCAATGATGTCCCGTGGGGTTGCTCCAACTATCACATGAGCTCAGGACCCTATTCATCACTCTGTTGTTCTTGTAGACCTCCAATATCTGAACTCAAGAATGGTTTGGAGTACCGTTGATGTTCTGGTAACACTGCGATTTGATAAAAATAGTTTATTTATGTCTCAAGAATCATTGCCAACTTCATATTAGGATTGAGGCCACGTAAAACGCTTTGTTGTTTATGTAGATCATCAAGTTCTGTACTCAAGAAGGGTTTGGAAGCCCTAAAAGACCTCAAAAAAATTATTTTACCCCATATTTCTTCTTTTTTATGGTTTGCATCCGTTTTTGAAGCAGTATGTCCAAAATTTATCTTGAAATACGACGAAATAAAAATCCGTATTGAATCGGTTAACCAACTAAGCTACGAAGGACCTCCGTCGGCCTTCGCAACCTAGCGGCTACTGAACGAGCTCGAGATTCCTAGATTGGACGCATAGTCAAATCACTCGCAATCCATTTCTCAAGCCAATACTTCCACATGTGTATAGTACACGTCCACATTAGAGGAGCGTGAGTATTTAGAATGTCTGGCGGCTATACACATTCTTCATCAGCAACTGTACTGATCAAGTGAGGTTGTGTAAGCTATTTGCCAGTCGGTCGTCAAGCTCAGACCCGACCGCATTGCGTAGGCAAGAGCACGCAACTCAGGTTCAGTTCAATCAAAGTTAATTGCCTATTTCCGCTCCTCTAATGTGGACGTGTACCATACACATGTGGAAGAATGGGTTGAGAAATGGAGTTGCGTGCTCAGTAGCCGCTAGGTAGCGAAGGCCGTTAACTGGGCCCTTCTTAGCCGTGCGGAGTTTAGTGAGTTTAATCTTAACTGTGAGTCATAAAATATTCATATAACTGGATGCTCCGAATCTTCAAAACAGAAGTTTTGTTAATAATGCTAGATTAAACATAAGTACGGGGCCCTCCTTAGCCGTGCGGTAAGACGCGCGGCTACAAAGCAAGACCATGCTGAGGGTGGCTGGGTTCGATTCCCGGTGCCGGTCTAGGCAATTTTCGGATTGGAAATTGTCTCGACTTCCCTGGGCATAAAAGTATCATCGTGTTAGCCTCATGATATACGAATGCAAAAATGATAACTGGGCTTAGAAACCTCGCAGTTAATAACTGTGGAAGTGCTTAATGAACACTAAGCTGCGAGGCGGCTCTGTCCCAGTGTGGGGATGTAATGCCAATAAGAAGAAGAAGAAGAAGATAGGTAGACATTAAAAATGCTCTCAGATTCTCTACTATGGAGAACTGCGCCTTTGTAAGAACATTAATGATTGAACGAAATAATATGTTGGTCAATTCGGTGACCTCCTTGAATCCCAATTTAATTCCAGGATTTGAAGGCGTTCTCGAATATTGTAAGGCGATACAATATTTTTAAAATAGATATTGCAAATCCAGCTTGTGAATATTTGCCTTTCAAACTGTAGTACATGTTACAGTTAACTCGATAATTATCGATAAATCAACGAATACTCGATAACGATAACGTTAATTCAACGATCATTTTATCGTCAACGAAACATTATCGTAAAAGTGTTATCGTTATCGAAGTTGGCGTTAAATTAACGATGATAATTTATCGATTAACAACCCTGTTCCAGACGGACTAGTTGTTATTATTACCTGCTCCTTCTATGTCTATTAAATTTGTCATAAACAGAATTCTTATATCAGGGTTCACTCACGCACTCACTCTCACTGACAGGGCTCAATCACTCGAAAGTAGATGGAAGAGATTAATATTTTATTTTTTGAATCGATCCGGGAGACTACTTTTGAAATTAATCGAATTTCTAATCCCATGTAATATTTTTTAATTAATTTATTTAAATATTTACTTTATTTTTTTCATTAATCGTTTACGATAAATAGCAGAAAATTTGGAAAATCTTATGAAGAATTGCAATGATTAAAAAGATAAGATCATAACAAATGTAAGAAACTAGATTTATTGACACTTGTAAATAACCATTTTATTTTTATTAAAGACAGACGTGTATGAGCGGTGTTAATTAAAGTGTTTGAAATACAAAATAATTTCCCATTATATTATTTCCTGAGAGAATTCATATCCTAATTCAATTTATATCTCTTCTTTCTTTGCAGGTAATCAAACCGAACTTTTGGAATCAGCTAACTTGGATCCTTCACTGCATCCCCAAAATTGTGATGTTTGGGGGTCAAAATTTGGATTTCTAGCGATTTCGATTTAGCGAAAAGGCACGTTTTAGTTGGAAATAATTATGAGGCCACCACTTTTACATAAAGGTCCATACAAGTGAGGTGGCTTTATAATTATTTCGAGTATAATATTTACCCGACGTTTTAACACGGACATTGCATCTTTTTCAAGGAGAAAATATTTTTGTTATTTGTCGTCGTATGTTTAGTCCAACTTGCACTGTCTGTTTGTCTAGTTGTCCGTGCAAGACTTCGGAAACACTGTTATCAATTTTAATTTTGTTTCTAGCCTATAATGGCGCAATTTTGTTGTGTTCTACCTCCCCCTAAAATGTACATTCGACTGAGTAGCCGTTCAATAAATATAATGTTATGTCTGTTTGTCTGTGATATGCGCAGGGCCGGATTTAGAGGGCCCCGGGGGGGGCGTGGCCCCGGGCCCCCACAAATCTTATGTACCAAAACCAACCTTTTTTGTACATTTTGGGCCCCCTTCCGGCTAAATCCGGCCCTGGATATGCGGGTATCTTGCATCGATGAACCGCGGTGGTGTTATACAAGCCAAAGGCTGCCATGAGTTCAAGGCCGGGGCCGGATTTAGAGGGCCAGGGGGCGTGGCCCTGGGCCCCACAAATCTTATATACCAAAATCAACCTTTTTGTACATTTAGGGCCCCCTTCCGACTAAATCCGGCCCTGGATATGCGGGTATCTTGCATCGATGAACCGCGGTGTGATGTTATACAAGCCAAAGGCTGCCATGAGTTCAAGTACCAGCGAGATTTTTTTTTGTTATGTTTTAAGTATTAATTGTAAAATTAAAATCCATTAGAAAAAATTTTTTTTAGAAGAATTATTTTACAGCGGTATGTCTATGTCTATGACGGTACACGCAAAAAAATATTGCAGTCGAAACTACTATTCCGAGGGTTATTTTAAGAATATGCACCGACGATTTTCAGCATTTTGATTTTACTATGCGCACAGTAAAAATCAACTGTGGCCCATGCGGAATGTTGTCATGTGAACTGAAACAGTGGTGAATTTCTCTGAAACCATGGTAAAATTTACTGGAATTCCATGGTAGTTTTAAAAACCGAGCGTAGTCTACAAAATAGTAGTTTTCACTACGGAATGTTTTTCTGTGTATGTTCCTTTCTTTATTTGTTAGGCACTCTGTGTTACTTAACCGCTACTGTGGTTAAGAGATCTACTGTGGTACTCTGCTGTACAGAATCCACACAGAATATATTTTTAGATTTCCATTACCATTATTGTTGTCGGTGCCAGTCCATCTCGTCGTGAGTCCATTGTGTCCGTAGTCCATGTCGTGTATCCATTAGATCGTTGCATTGTTCTGTTGCCATTTATCCGGGTAACGTTGGAGGAATGCCTCCGAGAAGAACAAGTTGTCAGTCGTCATCAGGCAGCCGTGACGGTAAGGCTAAAGTAGGGCTTCCATTCCCGGAAACGATTTCCCGGGAAATCATATTTCCCGGGATTCCCGATTCCCGGGATTTATGTATCAGTTTCCCGAATTTCCCGGGAAATGAACATACTAAAATATTTTGTAATAATTGTCTAATTTTTTTTAATGTGATGAAAATGGATTTTGGGGTATCAATTACATTTTTTACTAGCATCATCTCACTATTTATTTCACTTTTGAAGTTTAAGAACTGAAAATGCTACAGTATCATACGGTGCATTCCAACACGTGTTGAAGGCGAGACAAATAACCAGTTTGTATCTATCGTTTGTTTACTCAGTAGGTCCAAACGTCGATAGGCGTTGTGATGTCGAATTAAAAGTTTAGTGTCTGTGGTGAGCTTCCAATGTTCGCAGATATTCAGGCAATAGCAGTGACCGCTTTGGCAGGTTTGTCCTATTATTGTCAAATGTTTTTTAAGACCTTCAATTCTTTTTGATTCAATTCTCGAGCAGGCTCATATTCCGAAGACTTGTTTGTATTTTGAGATATTTCAGAATTTTTTTTTTTTTTTTTATTTGAGAGTTCAGTGCGTGTTGGCTCTTGTTTCGGACGGCAGAACGACCGCGCGATTTGCCGAAATTTTGTGTTTTGCATTGCGCGGCCGGTAATAAAGTTAATTAGTTCAGGGCGTGTTGGCTCTTGTTTCGGACGGCAGAACGATCGCGCGATTTGCCGAAATTTTGTGTTTTGTTTTGTTTTTCCCTTAGGACGGTTCGTAAGTAAATTGATGAATATATTTTATTACTTTTACAGCATATACTGTTATTGACAAACGCTCTATATTGTCGAATAGAGCTCCCTATTATTCACCTTTCCCACTAACACAAATTTTCCTTCCCGAGACATCTATGAAGGTAGTATGGGTTCCCTGCATCTTCACTAGTAGATGTTGAACTAACATTCCTTCGCTTCCTTCCGTGATTGTAAGGACGTGGCCAGGTGTACAACTGCTACTGTATAGGAAAAGGTACTAATCCCAAGTACCAATTTGCGACAATATACAGTAGATTGCTCAATTCAAGCTCTGTCTGGTAAAGAGGGCGGGTGTCGCGGGAGAGGTTCTCTTCGTCGACTTCCCTCATTTGAATGAAAGTGACAGGCAGGAGTTTCTTTGCAGTTTATCACCTCAGAATGCAAGTTCGCATTGTTTTCTTTGGTTCTGAAGTGATAAACCACAGAGAGATCTGCTGCTTGTCACTTTTGTTTAAGGGAGGGGGGGTCGACGGGGAGAGTCTTCTCTTGCGACATTCGCCCTCATTCCAGATGGAGCTTGAATTGAGCATTGTATAGCCACCCACGATTTGTACAATCACATATGCTATGCTATGCTATGCTATTTCTGAAATTTTTTATTTGAATATTTTATAATATTGGTGGGCTAACAGATCTTGATGGAAAACAGATTTTAGATCTTTAGTATGCGATCATTACAACTTGAATATTTATGGATCAAGATATAGTTTTTATGGACCATTTTCCATTTAATGAAACAATTGTTATGTTTTCATTGCAAAATATAAATGTTATTGTTGGGCATGTCTAATGGAGCATATTTTCCTATTGATTGCTAAATATATGCGCAGTTATGGATCTTAAAATTATTCTAAAAAGAGTTTAATAGAACAATCAGGTGTTATTCACGGATCGTTTTTCATTTCTTTACGGACCGTTTTTTCACATTTAAGTATTATAAGAGATAGTCTTAGATTCATATTTCCACGTACCATGTGACACTATTTGTCTCCAGGCCTTCTGTCAACAGTTATGTTTCGATTATTTAGTATATTGTCCATAAATTCATAACAGTTCCATGAAGATAGGAAATCAAGCAAACATTGGACTGTTATAAATTTACGGACAGTATGCGAGAAAGGTAAAAAACAATCAAAAGCAATAAGTTCCAGGGTTCATAACTCATAAAACTTGTGTATTTTATGAAAAAAAATATTTACACTTTATTCGAACTCTGCAACTGCTTTTACGTCTAAAATCGATATGAAAACGGATATATTGTCTTTCTCGTAAAAGTGGGTAATATTTCCTTCATTCGATGTTTCATTACAAGACTGCTCAGTTCAGGGTAAAACATGTTGAATGTTCGTCTAGAAATAAACTTGTTTTGAAGTTCAAGTTATAAATAGAAAGAATCAAAAGAAACGTAACAAGCCAAGTGTCGAACGGGCAGAACAGATTGATGCACTGGATGGAATTTATCTCCATCATATGCAGTTATAGTCACCACCACAGTACTCAACGGTAACGACCGCCATAATCCACCATTTCAATAGAATCACTTTTCCTTCTCAACGTGCACTTGACATTGTTTCGTTCGCGAATGTCATACTCTCCATTACGGGGCAGGGCATGCGAGCAGTGCCGGTGTTGGTTAGAACGATGATGATGACTTCTAATGTATCCTCATGCAACTTGGAAATAGGGTAACTGGTAATAATGCAACTTTTGGATCCATTGTATATATAGAGTTACGCAAAGAGTGAAGACGAATCTACCTAGGAAAGATCCCTTACTATCAAAAACTTTTGATTGTGTTTTTCCCTCCTAGCGTTACGTTGCGTTGTAATATTGAGTGAAGAAAATTCGATGGCGTCAGTATCGGTCCGAGCAGCAGCCGCCGACAGGTATTCACTACCATGTACAAATGAACACTACGTGAAAATCACAAATCTTCATGTGATTGTCATGTACACATGAACGCAAATGGAAATCACGTGCATTGTTACCGTTGATAATGCTATTGTTACTGATGTTCACTGGTGAAAACATCAAGTGCGTTTCACTTGGAAAGCTCGTGTATGCTTTTGTGCGGGCTGGTTAATTATTTCTTTCTTGTGAAATTTTTTTACTTTCTAACCAATTGTTCTAATCATAAATTTGGGGGGAGAAATCGCTTAGCATGCCAACAAACGGTGCTCGCCAAACTTTACAATATTCTCACCCTCAAATAGGCAGCATAATTTACTTCGCCAGGTGCGGAAATAAACGCCAGGCTCGAAGGAGGAGCCTGCTGTTTGCTGATAGATAACAGCCCACAGATATGCTGTGTCACGAGGTCGATTTAGGTACATTGGGACGCCGCCGCAACAACGCAACGTTGTTTACGACCTACCCAATCACTGGGACGGGAAACCACGCGATGCGTCACGTCGCCGATAGATAATTATCACTTAGTTAGCTGGACTATATGGCGTTTGACTGTGTCGGGTGTCTCACTGTCCGTCATTTTGCGATTATTGATGGGTTGTTTTGCACTCTTCCAGCTAGTTTTGGTAATCATCAGGTTGGTCCGTTTAAGGCTAACACGTAGTAGACACGCTCTATTGTCCGATAATTGCTCCCCTTGGACGTCTGATCAAATCTATTCTGAACATTGTTGTTGGGGCTGTGGATAAGCATGTGCTGGGAAAATCTGCACTTGTGACGCCCGAAGGTCGTGTTAATTCTGGAGGACTGTATCTACGATGCGCCTAACGGGAAGGTGCACGGGAGCTATAGTTAGCTATATGTTCATTTCTGGTTGATTCTGGCTCGACTATTATCGGGATCGGGACTGCCGTATAACGTGGAACATGTCTGAGTCTAAGGTGCAGCCGAAATCCAGACTAGTGCAGACGGATATAATTTATTAAGCTTATCAAACCGTTTACGCCCTCGACGGGAAAATTTGGTCTTATCGAAAGCGCGACGAAACAATCTCCTGAATTTATTACCAATTTATGACAAATTCGGTGATGAGATTAACCACACTATAATAATAGGGAGAATATTATGCAATTCATGTATGATTAACTTATGGACATTCAATGGTGTACCAAGGAGGATCTTTTTGGGTGAAACCCCTTTTCAGTATTCTCTAGTATATATCGGTATTAAGACTAGACCTATTTGTATTAATATGGCATACAATATTTAAATGGATCTTTCCGCATTTGCGTCTAATAATTTTGTTTCTTTTTGAGTGAGAGTCTTTACATACACCTGATGTGTCAAAATACAATTAAAAATAAAACCTAAGTCATAATACTAAAAACATGTTTTTAAACATTTTCCGAGACATACTCTGTTTTCAATTTCCAGTAGCGTCTAATCCATCCTCACAGTATTATCTGTGTAATAGTATCTACTACGATGTAGCTCGGTTTGGTTACACCCATCCCATCAATCAAATTGCGCGTAGCCTTGTAGTGGCTATCCGATTATAATTTAATTGCATTGCCAACAATGTTAGTACCCATTTGCAGGCTTTATCTTTGTTCGAAGAGAAACTTTCAACCACTTAAAGTAGTTTTTATTTTTCAGGATAGACCAATAGAATTTTCAATAAATATCCAACAACTTTCAATTCAAATAATCAGTAAGCGTCATAATATAATTAACAGATGAGTCGAAAAGTCAGCTGATTTTACCAAATAATATGGATTGAAAACTATTTTCGCATGCCAAGATTCAAACTTACGCAACGTGTCAGCAAGTCCTTAAAACAATCAAATAATAACTATGGGAATGCATGTATAAACAGAACATAGGTGAGGATTATTTTGCTCGATTCATTTATTAATTATTAATGGTGAAACAATTTCATGGAGCTTTATCATTAAGCTTACATCGACCAAAATTTACATCATGCCGGTCGACGGCACGTAAATCTAGAGATAAGATCGCCTAAGTACGGCGCTTTAGGCCTACGATTATTTGAGCCAGCGACATATACATTCCCCAATAATATACATGTAAAAAGTCTTCCACATCCTATCTTCTAATGGAAGCCGCTTGCTATATCGACGAAAAATCAGGTAGTAGAGACTAATTTTTGCCGAATCATCCCTCTTTCACTATAAGGGATAATACACGCTCCGAAATTTTGAACAACTTTGACTCCGCCCCCAGCAAATTTGGTTCGGTCGGAGTAGTGTTGTACGACTGTTGGACAGACAGGTCAATTCAAAAATTTCATCGTAGAGCGGCGGGATAATTTATTATCATTTTTATCATTTATTATCGAACATTAAGTACGGAAGTGATGTTGTGACCACGTACCGACCACTTTGGCCATAGGGTGGTTCCCTGGAAGATCCGGAATCCTCATCATATCTCGTCGAACCCTGAGTGTGGAATTGATGTTGTGATCCATACGCGGACCATTGTGGTCACCAAGTTGGCTGCACGAAGATCCGGAACATGCATAAAAATGATCAATTCTTTCATTTCTGAGATTTTTTTGAATAATTTGTTATCAAACCCTGATTATGGAATAGGGCCACACACGGACCGTTGTAGCCACCAGGTGGACCCATGGATCCAGAAAAATCGCAAAAATGGTCGATTCGTGAATTTCTTTTTATTGCTCAAACCGAACGGATGCAGCTTTAAAAATTCCTGTAGATGTTCTTCCTAGTATTCCTCTGCAGGTTTGTCCAGGAACTTCCGGAGAAATTCCTAAACGAACTTCCGGAGGAATTCCTGGACGAAATTCCGGAGGAATTCCAAGAGGAGCTTCCGGAGGAATTCCTGGAGGAACATTCGGAGGAATTCCTGGAGGAACCTCCGGATGAATTCCTGGAGGAACTTCCGGAGGAATTCCTGGAGGAACTTCCGGAGGAATTCCTGGAGGAACTTCCGGAGGAATTCCTGGAGGAACTTCCGGAGGAATTCCTGGAGGAACTTCCGGAGGAATTCCTGGAGGAACTTCCGGAGGAATTCCTGGAGGAACTTCCGGAGGAATTCCTGGAGGAAGAATTCCTGGAGGAACTACGGAGAGAATTCCTGGAGGAACTTGCGGAGGAAGTCCTGGAGGAACACACGGAGGAATTCCTGGAGGAACTTCCGGAGGAATTCCTGGAGGAACTTCCGGAGGAATTCCTGGAGGAACTTCCGGAGGAATTCCTGGAGGAACTTCCGGAGGAATTCCTGGAGGAACTTCGGAGGAATTCCTGGAGGAACTTCCGGAGGAATTCCTGGAGGAACTTCCGGAGGAATTCCTGGAGGAACTTCCGGAGGAATTCCTGGAGGAACTTCCGGAGGAATTCCTGGAGGAACTTCCGGAGGAATTCCTGGAGGAACTTCCGGAGGAATTCCTGGAGGAACTTCCGGAGGAATTCCTGGAGGAACTTCCGGAGGAATTCCTGGAGGAACTTCCGGAGGAATTCCTGGAGGAACTTCCGGAGGAATTCCTGGAGGAACTTCCGGAGGAATTCCTGGAGGAACTTCCGGAGGAATTCCTGGAGGAACTTCCGGAGGAATTCCTGGAGGAACTTCCGGAGGAATTCCTGGAGGAACTTCCGGTGGAATTCCTGGAGGAACTTCCGGAGGAATTCCTGGAGGAACTTCCGGAGGAATTCCTGGAGGAACTTCCGGAGGAATTCCTGGAGGAACTTCCGGAGGAATTCCTGGAGGAACTTCCGGAGGAATTCCTGGAGGAACTTCCGGAGGAATTCCTGGAGGAACTTCCTGGAGGAACTTCCGGAGGAATTCCTGGAAGAACTTCCGGAGGAATTCCTGGAGGAACTTCCGGAGGAATTCCTGGAGGAACTTCCGGAGGAATTCCTGGAGGAACTTCCGGAGGAATTCCTGGAGGAACTTCCGGAGGAATTCCTGGAGGAACTACCGGAGGAATTCCTGGAGGAACTTCGGAGGAATTCCTGGAGGAACTTCCGGAGGAATTCCTGGAGGAACTTCGGAGGAATTCCTGGAGGAACTTCGGAGGAATTCCTGGAGGAACTTCCGGAGGAATTCCTGGAGGAACTTCCGGAGGAATTCCTGGAGGAACTTCCGGAGGAATTCCTGGAGGAACTTCGGAGGAATTCCTGGAGGAACTTCCGGAGGAATTCCTGGAGGAACTTCCGGAGGAATTCCTGGAGGAACTTCCGGAGGAATTCCTGGAGGAACTTCCGGAGGAATTCCTGGAGGAACTTCCGGAGGAATTCCTGGAGGAACTTCCGGAGGAATTCCTGGAGGAACTTCCGGAGGAATTCCTTAAGGAACTTCCGGAGGAATTCCTGGAGAAACTATCTGAGGAATTCCTGGAGGATCTTCCGGAGGAATTCCTGGAGGAACTACCGGAGGAATTCCTGGAGGAACTTCCGGAGGAATTCCTGGAGGAACTTCCGGAGGAATTCCTGGAGGAACTTCCGGAGGAATTCCTGGAGGAACTTCCGGAGGAATTCCTGGAGGAACTTCCGGAGGAATTCCTGGAGGAACTTCCGGAGGAATTCCTGGAGGAACTTCCGGAGGAATTCCTGGAGGAACTTCCGGAGGAATTCCTGGGGGAACTTCGGAGGAATTTCTGGAGGAACTTCCGGAGGAATTCCTGGAGGAACTTCGGAGGAATTCCTGGAGGAACTTCGGAGGAATTCCTGGAGGAACTTCGGAGGAATTCCTGGAGGAACTTCCGGAGGAATTCCTGGAGGAACTTCGGAGGAATTCCTGGAGGAACTGCAGGAGGAATTCCTGGAGGAGCTGCCGGAGGAATTCCTGGAGGAACTTCCGGAGGAATGCCTGGAGGAACTGCAGGATGAATTCCTGGAGGAGCTGCAGGATGAATTCCTGGAGGAACTGCCGGAAGAATTCCTGGAGGAACTGCCAGAGGAATTCCTGGAGGAACTGCCAGAGGAATTCCTGGAGGAACTGCCGTAGGAATTCCTGAAGGAACTGCCGGAGGAATTCCTGAAGGAACTGCCGGAGGAATTCCTGAAGGAACTGCCGGAGGAATTCCTGGAGGAACTGCCGGAGGAATTCCTGGAGGAACTTCCGGAGGAATTCCTGGAGGAACTTCCGGAGGAATTCCTGGAGGAACTTCCGGAGGAATTCCTGGAGGAACTGCTGGAGGAATTCCTGGAGGAACTTCCGGAGGAACTTCCGGAGGAATTCCTGGAGGAACTGCCGGAGGAACTTCCGGAGAAATTCCTGGAGGAACTGCCGGAGGAATTCCTGGAGGAACTGCCAGAGGAATTCCTAGAGAAACTGCCAGAGGAATTTCTGGAGGAACTGCCGGAGGAATTTCTGGAGGAACTGCCGGAGGAATTCCTAGAGAAACTGCCAGAGGAATCCCTGGAGGAACTGCCGGAGGAATTCCTGGAGGAACTGCCGGAGGAATTCTTGGAGGAACTTCCGGAGGAATCCCTGGAGGAACTTTAGGAGGAATTCCTGGAGGAACTTTCGGAGGAATTCCTGGAGGAACTGCCGGAGGAATTCCTGGAGGAACTTTCGGAGGAATTCCTGGAGGAACTGCCGGAGGAATTCCTTGAGGAACTTCCGGAGGAATTCCGGGAGGAACTTCGGGAGGAATTCCTGGAGGAACTTCCGGAAGAATTCCTGGCGGAAATTCCGGAAGAATTCCTAGAAGAACTTCCGGAGGAATTGCTGGAGGAACTTCCGGAGGAATCGCTGGAGGAATTGCTGGAGGAACTTCCGGAGGAATTCCTGGAGGAACTTCCGGAGGAATTCCTGGAGGAACTTCCGGAGGAATTCCTGGAGGAACTTCCGGAGGAATTCCTGGAGGAACTTCCGGAGTAATTCTTGGAGGAACTTAATTATCACGGATTAATTTATGAAAAAAAAAAGTAGAAAATTTCTATAGCTTGAAATAAGCTCACGCCGACCCACGCCGCCACCGATTAGCAACGCCACCGCCTCTGGCTGAAAGTTATCTATCACGCCGCCGCCGATAAATTTTCAATCGGCGCAAAGGTCTATTCTGTACCTGTTCAGCCCACTTCGCTCACTGCGCTCCACACCTTCTTGTACCTGCCGGATCGGAACCTAACACCATCCTCGCAGAGTTGCTGTCCGGCATTCTTGCAACACGCCCTACCTATCATACCCTTCCATCTATAGCAACCTTCTGAATACAGGGTTCGCCGTAGAGCTGGGCGAGCTCATGGTTCAATCTTCGTCGCCACACACTGTCCTCTTGCACACCGCCAAAGATGGTCCTGAGCACACGTCTCTCGAATACCCCGAGTGCTTGCTAGTTCTCTTCGAGCATGGTCCAAGACTCATGTCCGTAAAGAAACACCGCTCTTATAAGACTAAAAAATAAAGCTCATCAAAACGGAAAAAGTAATCGGATTCAATCAAATCGACAGACCGGGAAAATCTGACAAACCGAACAAATTGTTAAAATTAGGTAAATTGAACAGATTTAATATTTTTCCAGAAACACCGATTAGGTGGATTAAAATGTAGAAAATAATAAATAAAATCGAAACAAATATAAGTGTATAGGCAGTTTTCCCTGAGTGTACTTAACATGGTTCAATTTATGATGTAGTTTTTATGTTGCGTAACATGTAATTGGGTCGAAAACATTACCAATAATCAAACTTACTTATTAGTGTTTTCCAATATTACCAATTCGCTCGATGAAATGTCATTCATCCACAAATTGGATTTACATGTATTGATTTTTGATCGAACATTCCAAGATATGAGCTTCCGTACGTCCCAGTAAATTAATTATGTCTAATCATTATTAAAAGTTATCTTTACGATGTTTAATACAAGGTCACCCATTACCGAAGGAACATACCTGAACAGAAAGCCATTATACCGTGGAATACGTGAAACGATTATATCCGCACGATAAAGATATTGATTTTATCATTCATACACTCGGTATCCTTCCACCGAGCGAAAAGATCATGAACTCTGCATGTGTCCCGACGTATGACAGGGGTTTCTCTTGAACTTCAAGACTGTTTTTCTCCATCATACCTCCCTTATAAACTGACGCACCCGCACCCACCAACATCAATGTGACACGGCGCACATTGGGATAAATCCAGATGAAAAAGTCAAAAGAAATTTTTTTTCGCGGAATGCTGTAAGTTTCCTGTTATCATATTTTTCATTTCCAAGTAACTCCATAAACAAGTTCGCAATTTAGACTTTAATTGAAACGCAGTATTCCATAGGATCTCCAGTTAGCCTTGCGAGCAAAGGCGTAGGATTGCCAATCCGGAGATAGTGAGTTCGATTCTCGGTCCAGTCCAGAAACATTCTTGACGCCCTGGGCATAGAGTATCCATTGTACTTGCCACACAAGATACATCCTCACCTCATGCATTGGCGGCCATAGAAAAGCTTTCAATTAATAACTGTGGAAATGCTGATAGAACACTAAGATGAAAAGCAGGCCAAGTTCCAGTTGGAATGTAGAGCCATTAAAGAAGAAGAAACACAGTTCAATTGTAATAACAATTTTTCCTCGTAAACATCGAATAATGAGATCTCCGCCACTTTGAAAGAACCTTTATTTGCTGAATGGATCTCACTGTGCGGCGTGGCGAGTGGCATACTAAATCAGCAATTTCATCACCATGTTGGGGTGGCTCCGCAAAGCTAATTAAACATTCAACTCTTGTGCAACCTGCTGTTTTCTTTCCTGAAAATTGGTTAGAACAATTTTCAAACTCCCCGCTGGTCCATCTTGTCCGAAAGATAATTCCATTTGGTTGGATTATTTTAAATCCCAAGGCACTCAAGGCTGTAAGCATCGAGAAAAGATAGCCCTCCGCATTAATTCTGCGTTTTTTCAGGTCTGCGCCAATTTAAATCCACTAGAGAACAGAGTGCGGAAAAACGACGATCATTTGCGTAGGGAAATGGATATGGGTTAAATCGGCTTGAGCCATGAGCATAAATCCACCCGCCAATGCAATGGCGCTTCCGTACCGCCGCAATACAGATA
The DNA here is from genome assembly GCF_024139115.2 of Armigeres subalbatus. Taxonomy (NCBI): domain Eukaryota; kingdom Metazoa; phylum Arthropoda; class Insecta; order Diptera; family Culicidae; genus Armigeres; species Armigeres subalbatus. Next base: position 198,500,052 of record NC_085139.1, read on the forward strand.
CAGTCCCGTCTCGTGCTCTGCTTAATATCGACCCGTTTTATACCCGATTGGTTCTTTGATGTGATTTATCTGATTTCCATTTATTAACGAGTCGGACTACGACCGATTGCAATCTGTACAGTTGGTTTATGAATCCATGGGGAAGTGATTTGTAGGTCTTCTATCCTCTTGCTAGGAGAAAAAAAGTCAAATATGCCATATCGAATTCGTACTATCAACCCTGGTCTCGGTCCCATGCGGTTACTGGGACAAATGTGTAAGCTGACACTTGAGCTTGCCGATGAACCTACAGCATTGCTGGTAGTACATACTACCCATATCGACGGTTTCGTGCAATACTGACACAACTAATTTTTCCATTCTGAAATACGGAAAGAGTACAAGGAAATTTTATAATATATCGAAAATGTACGTTTTAATTTTCAAATAGTTAAAAAAATCATAATCTTTTCAACTTCAGTGAATTTTTCATGCTCGAAGATTCGCGAAACCACAAAATTGCAGATGTTTCATTTTAAAACACTGCCTCTGAAAATGCATAGATTTTAAGTTGCATCAGTACGGCTCAAACCCGTCGACATATAAACGGCACAAGCAGCAACATTGATGACCTCGATTATCCTCAACAACAGGCTCCAATTAGTTCTAATAACTATACCCTGACTGATGTGCGATAGCTCATGTTTAGCTTTTGTCTCTGTATACCCCATGCTGAGAGAATGAATATCCTTGCTGCAGACAGTGATGAACACAGGACATATTGTGATTTATAATAATTAGAGAGGATGGAACACATTTCACATTATGGTCCGGACAAACTGACACGATTAGTCCAGCCGATGATGGATCGGGTGATGTGTGAAGTTTAGGATTCATGCACGCTCTCGAGTCCCTATAAAATGCGAAGATTGTAACAACACGGTTATGGTACACCCAGGTTTTTTTACACGGTTTGGATTTAGTCAATTAAGACCTTTAGTTCCAATGAATCAATGAGTTAACCGAACGAAAAAAATCACAAAAAAACCAAAGAAAAATCAGACGGTATTAAGAAATCTGTTGAAGGGTGTATTTGGTAAATGGTGACTATTATTTAATATTACTTTGGAAAGAGTTATACCAAGGTAAGTATTCACACGATTAGTACGACTTCCACAGTCTTTTTAGAGAGTACATTGTTTCACCGTTACTATTGATATAATGACGCATAACTTTGGGAGATGGTAGTAGCTTACATCAGAATGAAGAAGAGGATAAGGAGGGGACTAGTAATCAACACGTTGATGATTAGTCTCGCCTAAAGATTACTGGAAATAATAGATCATTACTAAGAATTTGCATCGATCCATGGAATTGCGTAAATATTAATAATACTCCCGAAGATTTCCAAATATTCAGAGATATCAGGACAATTACCTTACCTGGACAATAGGCCCTCATAGATGTGTAAAATGTATCCGCAGTACAAAAAGCACGTGCTATCAAAGCATTCACCCGCTGAATTCACAACGTGGCGGCAAAATTTTCAAAAATATCAAAGTAGCTTTTCTTTTGGAGGTTTTTTTCCTAGGCTCCTAGGAAGAGTAGATTTTATTATGAGCGGTACAATATCACACGTTTTATAAATGTCTTGATAAAGCCTATGGAGAGTGCCCAAAGCATGACGTGAAAATTGTTATCGGAGACGCTAACGCTCAGGTCAGTAGAGAGGACTTTTTCCGTCCCATAATTGGTAGGTAGAGCCTTCACTCCGCTACCAATGACAACGGCCTACGGCTAGTAAATTTCACTGCTGCCAGAGGAATGGCCATCAGTAGCAACTACTTTGCATGGAAGAACATCCGAAAGCACACCTGGAGACACCCAAATGGTGAAACTTGCAACCAGATAGACTATGTTCTGGTGGATGGGCGCCATTTCTCGGATGTTATCGATGTGCGGACATTCAGAGGTCCGAACATTGACTCTGATCACTACCTCGTTGTCAGTAAAATTCGATCACGGTTGTCAACTGTATCGAACGAAAGATCACAGCGAACGATGCGTTACAATAACCAGATATTGTCGGAAGGAGCATCGGCTGAGTATCGCCAGAAGCTCGACGAACGGATAAGTGCACTCAACGTTAGCGACAGCATCAACGATCTATGGGAGTCGATCCATGGAGCGGTGAGCACAACAGCACGCAAAGTGGTAGACACTGCAGAGAGGCAACCCAGGACGGGTTGGTTCGATGTGGAGTGTCAGAGTGACGGACGAGAAGAACGTTGCCAAAAGCCGGATGTTGGTGTCGGGTATTCGATCGAATAGAGATCGGTACAAGGAAGCAAGAGCAGTCAAAAACGAACCCACCGCAGAAAGAAGAAAGAATATGAAGAACAAGTGATTAGCGAGGCGCAGGAAAAATGGAGCAAAACGATATGCGGAGGTTTTATGAGTCTGTCAATAGCATGCGGAGAAAGACAGCGCCATCTCCCGTCATGTGCAACGACCAAGAAGGAATTTGCTGACAGATAAAACCGAAGTGGCTGCCAGGTGAAAGCAGCACTTCGAGACTTTTGAATAGTGGAAGTGACTGTGCATAGGTGAACAGATTAAATATTAGCGACGATGGACAAGCTGTGGAGTCGCTGTGAGGTAAAAGCTTTTAAAGAGCTAAAAACAATAAGGCTGCGGGAAGGACCAGCTCCCGGCTGAACTTCTCAAGCAGTGAGCAGCTTTATGAAGTTCTGCACCTTATTATGTCGAAAATATGGGAAGACGAGGAAATGCCTGCTAGCTGGTTGTATGCAGCCTCATTTGCCCTCTCTTTAAGAAAGGGCACAGGCTGGAGTGCCCTTATTATCGAGGAATAACCCTCCTTAATTCAGCGTACAAAATTATGTCCCATCCCAAGCAACACCTCTTGTTTCTCAGTGAGTAACAACAACTGTGGTGTGACTTACTAAAGGTCTGACTTATGCACAACGCATCGTATTTGGAACTCCTTTGTGACACAAAAAGCGCAAGAGGTGGAGACTATTTGCAACATCTTGCGGCTACAATGAAAATAAAAACACAAAAACCAACCGGGAATCGAATCATGGACCTTGAGATTTGCAACCTTCTACTATAACCATCACACCAACAATTCTATTTGGAGATTCTGCTACAAGTGCACTACATAAACAACAAAGTCATTTGTAACTTCATTGTACCTTATACGGGACATGCAAGGGATTGTCAAAAATAAAATACTGCTAAGCTGAGCTCAAAGTGTTTTGGAACATTTCAGAAACATTGTCGTAACAGCAATGAACCGAAGTGTTATTAATTCTGCAACTTATCTGTTTTGTTTCTGATATGAAACACATCGAAGTGGCTTTAATGTGACTCGATGTATTGCCAGTGTCTTCAATGAAATTTATTAGGAACAAACACCTATTTGAAAGATGTTGCGCGTGCTGCTTGGGATATTCTGTTCAACAGATTGAGACCGATTGAATAGTCCTTCGTCGGCGAATACCAAGCAGGTTTTCGTGAGAGCCGATCAACGACGGATCAAATGTTTACCCTGAGACAAATCCTTGATAAATTCCGGGAGTACAACTTGCAGACACATCATCTGTTTATTGAATTCAAGGCGGCGTACGATTCAGTGGAACAGAATGATATATGGCAAATTAAGCTTGAACATGGTTTTCCGGCAAAACTGATACGGCTGATTCGTATAACGTTGGACGGATCGAAATCAAGTGCAAGGGTTGCGGATGAAATATCGACATCATTTGTTACCTGAGATGGATTAAAGCAGGGTGATGCACTCTCGAATCTACTGTTCAATATAGCGCTCGAGGGAGCGATTAGGAGCGCTGGTGTGCAAAAAAGCATTACCATTATCACAAAATCGCATATGCTCCTGGGATTTGCGGACGATATCGATATTATCGGGATTGATCGGCGTGCAGAGGCTTTTGTGCCTTTTAGGAGGAGACAGCGAGGATTGGACTCACGATGTATACTACTCTGATTCTTCCGGTGGCTTTATACGACCATGAAACATGGACGTTAAAGAAGGCTAATCAGAGAGCTTTCAGAGTGTTTGAGCGTAAGGTGCTGCGGACAATCTTCTTTTTTACTAATTTTATTTGCTTATTATCTAACACATGCATTTATCTCTTAGACTAGGTGTTCCGTGTTTTCTTAACACTATCATCCTTATTTGTTATGTCATATTTTAGTTATTATTAATACATTTCAATTGTCTCTGGCAGTTACAATTTTTCCTCTGGTTGAATTGAACCATGTAGGAATAACATTGGTTTCAGCTTAAACTAACCTCAACCTATTTTTAACTAAGGGTACAAGGAGTTAATCGTTGCAATAGAAGATTGCAACGATTTTTATCTAAAATTGAAATTATTTTGTTGGACATTTGTTGCAATGTCTCAATATTAGAAATTCTATGAAGTTCATTGGTACTGGACAATCTTCTTCTTATTGGCATTACATCCCACACAGGGACAGAGCCGCCTCGCAGCTTAGTGTTCATTAAGCACTTCCATAGTTATTAACTGCAAGGTTTCTAAGCCAACTTACCATTTTGCATTCGTATACCATGAGGCTAACACGATGATACCTTTATGGCCAGGGAAGTCGAGACAATTTCCAATCCGAAAATTTTTTAGACCGGCACCGGGAATCGAACCCAGCCACCCTTAGCATGGTCTTGCTTTGTAGCCGCGCATCTTACCGCACGGCTAAGGACTGCGGACAATACTCGGCGGTAAACAGGAGAACGGTATCTGGCGGCGCCGCATGAATCACGAATTGTACCAGGTGTATAAAGGGCTGGATATTATTAAGCTTATCCAACACGGCAGACTACGGTGGGCTGGTCACGTTATTCGTATGCCGGAAGAACGTCAAGCGAAGATAATATTCAGTAGAGAACCCGGAAGAGGCCGCAGGCTTCGTGGAAGGCCGCGTACACGATGGCTTTTTGCAGTTGAAGAGGACCTGAGGGCGCTCAATGTTCAGGGCGACTGGAAGCGATTGGCCCAGGATCGAGTCCAGTGGAGAAGGATACTCCATTCGGCGTAGGTTCATCGAAGAGCTGTAGCCCATCAAGTATCAAGTAAGTATATAAAGGTAGTCCTATCCTAACAAAGGACCGCTTATTTTAATTGTACCATGACCGCTGTCCGATGATTCGGACGCCGGAAGGTTCACGCTCCGTGGAATCTCGACCGTAAATGACGCGTTGCTGCTGCTGCCACGATCGCCATAGATACCACCGAAAGCCAACGCCACCGAGCCGTTGTTACTATACCGCTACCAGACAGTCCACGCTCCAGCGGAGCTGACCGCTCGCCGAGAAATATAGAACGAAAATGAAGCGCGCGCGCAAGACACGACTCTTTTATGCACAGAAAAAATAAAGCGGTGGGCAAAAGGTGCGTACACTGGTCCCACAATGGTGAATCGCCCACAGTTTTGAATCACTTCAGTTTGAAATGTAAAATTAGAATAAAAATAATATGAATCATAATAAAATGTATTTGACCTTCGTTCAACGATTACAACAGATTTCCTCCGTATATGTGTTGTTATATTCAAAAAAAAAATCTGTCGGTCAATTTTTTTCCTAGTGAATGTTGTTGCTTTTTGATAGGTCGGTCAAGACACGATTTCATGAATGATAAGCTGTGAGTCTGGGTTTGTAAGTTAGTTTTCGAAATTTGGAAATTCGGAATTCATCCATTTGGTAAGCGCTTGTGTGTGATGATTATCCGTTAGGTTTTGTAACTCGCAATAAATGAGATTTTGCAAGCTTCCATCGTCTGAAAAGTTGTTCGAGAGGTTGCATATTTTATGGAGGCAAGTTAGTTGGGAACTCAACCACATATCGCCAAAAGTATGTAAGCAATTACCTGTTAGGTTGAATAGCTCGCTATAGGGGGTCGTACACTAATTACGTAAGCACTTATGGGGAAAAATCTTACATGGGGGAGGGATTGAAAACCCAGAAAAATTGCGTACGTAATTAGTGTACGGCCCTGAAACGGATGGTATTCTGCAGGCTCCAATTCCCGGCACAGACTCAAAAACCAAAGATTCAAACATGATTTCGGCAATACTCGTAGTCGTGTGTGGTTATTCAAGAAATTAAGATGGTGCTATTTGAAATTTAAATTAAAACTGTAATTGCGGCTTTAGAGGGTGTGCCAAAGCGCAATAGCCTGCCGGGAATACCTGCTGATACTCTATGTGAGATTTAGAAGCTTAACATTTTCTGTAAAGTTTTATGTGTGACAAGAACCATTATGATAGAGGTAAGTTTAGCTTAGAATTCAATCGCTTAGCGAAGCTAATGCTTAAGGAATCAACTGTTAGGTTAGATTTCTCGCGTGAGTTTTAGAAAGTTGCCTTTACTACAAAGTTGAGGGTGTATAAGGAGTTGTAGGTGCTAGGTTAGATACCTCGCAATACATGAATTTAGAATGTTTTCACAAAATTGTTCGATTTTCAGAACCTAAGGGGATGATTTACAATTAAGTATGCAAGACCGGACTTCTTTTCAATTGGATTGACCTTCTGAAAAGTGTTGTAGAAAATGTAAACTTAATTTTACATATATATTTTACATTTACATATAGTGGCCTTGAAATATCTACCCAATTGAATCGTCACACACATAACACCGCTAGGCGGGTGAATCTCTAATTTGTCTGATCTTTCACTGGAGGGCATGGATGTCTCCAACAGCTTTGGCAAGCGTATATCTCCATAGCACTGAGAGATGTATCAATAATACATGCACAAACTGACAGTATTGTAACAAACACAATACACATTATTGGCATTGGGATTGGGATTGATACAAAAACCGTGGCTAAACTGATTCACATTTGTGGGAAGGCACTCCACTAATTCATAAAATGTGGGATCCGATATGCTTTCGATATTTTGAGATCATTAATTTTAATATCACTCTAAATAAGTAAAGTGTACCTGAATTCAAAATACACACCTTATGGTAGCAATTGGTTTCATTTGCATTCAAATATGTGTTTACTTCCATTTCCTGTGGCATTTTTTGTGCTGCTGAAGGCTTTACGTAATTTACAATACTGGGTGGAGTGTACGTTACAGCAATCTGATGTCCGTGTTGGGCATGCATGATCGGAATTAGTTGGCTCTGATTTTTTTACCAGGCGTGAAAGAAATAAAATTTTTAATCGTCTGACGTTGATAATCAATAATTTTAATACAATAAGCGAATGGGTGGAAAGTTTGCGAATTGATTGATATATAAATCTTATAAAAGCTTCGAAAGATAAAGTCGCTAATAACGTTTGAAATCTTACATGATTTCGTGACGGTCCCAATTTGGAAATTTTTATTTTGCACCATGTATCCGAGACTTCCCCTTAGGCGTAGTTTACGTCAAAACTTATATGGATTTCTCATGTTTTTTAGAGCTTCATTTGATGAAGCTTGATGAAGTATTTTTCACACCGTTCAGTTATTGATTCTCATACCAGAAGCTCCGAAGTCTGTTCCGAGGCCATCGAGTTGATTCCGGAAAGAATCGATAAGAGCATCTAAATTGTTCAACAAACTTCGAAGAATTCAAGGTCTACTTCAAAGACACAAATACGTTACTAGAAAGCCTGATCAAGCTTGAGCTTGAGCTTGATTGACTGCTCGTAGTTGCTACTGCATTATGACCAGATCAGCTGTTCTTGCACAGGGAACCAACAGATGTTTGCTTGGGACTAGCACACATCTTCAATGTACAAGTACTGGTGATCTCATTTGTTAACTCATACTGGCTCCTGCCACGTCAGAATGCAAGTCAATGTAGGGAAGGGGATGAAATGATGATGCAATCACTCGCCTACTGCAAGCCGAATATACCTCTGCACTTGCCAGGAGTTCATGCGGAATTTGTTGGAATTTTGTGGGTTAGGTTCGAAAGGCAGAGGTCCGTCTTTGTTAACGAGCTGCCAATGTGATAGATAGGAGAAAGCAACTGATGGAATTTCTAATTGGATGTAGGAAACGAGCTCTATAGTTCATTTCCAATAGGACAGGGCCAAAGGTGCTGGTTGAAAGAGATGGCGCCACAACATTTGTAGTAAAATGATTTTTCTTGTATGGACAAATCACCCGTTCTCACTAACTAAGCATCACAGCGATATCCCAAGTAACATTTTGAGTTTTATCATACTCCATTAGCAGTTTTGGAGAGCAAATTTTGGAGACTAGCAATTAAACTAAGATCTACATGACAACCTCTTGAAGATCACTACAAGATAATGTTATGACCAAGTGGACCACTCTTGAGGACGTCTGCAAAGCAAGCTCGAGGTTGTTAATAAAGCTGCCATAAAACCGCTGTCAAAAAAGGGAATTTCTCTTTTGTTATTAAACTGGAGAAAAAGGAAAATCGTAGGAATGGAAGAATGAAAAAAAACAACATTCAATGGAAGGATGAAAAACAACATTCATGGATATGGATGTAAAATAATATGAAATCATCGGAAATTGGATGCTCCAGAATTCGCTCGCGTGCATACAAATTTGATGCGCCTTCGAATTTCTGGTGAAAGCAGGTAAGAAAAGCAATTTATTTAAATGCGCCGTCGCAATATCGCGATTTATTGAAACTTAATTTGAGCAAATCATTAAGCAATATACTGTTTTTTTTTTACTTGTGGCATTTCGATTCGCACCGAAAAATTTCTCGTGCTCCTAGATTTGCAAATCATTCTGAAATGCAGCGGTTGCTACATATGGCAGTGAATATAGCAAAAAAAATTGGCGATATGAAATCAATTCTATACTACCATCATGGCTGCTACTACACCGTGGGTAGTTGTGATGGTCAAAATACAGTTTTGCGTATTTTTCGAGTGTAACAAGTACTTGCTAGAAATTGCTAATTAATTCATTGTACAAGGAAAATGAATGCAATAAAAGTACTGTGAGAAGATGGAGAGAGGAATCAAGTTCGATACGTGGACTCCAAGTAACTTAAATGGTACTTCAATCAAATTAACGGCGATAATTTCTTATTCGAACTTTTAATAACTATATACTGCCGTTCTACGCATAACTGTCCCATGTTACCTAAGATGAAAAAAATGAGCGTAGGCAACACTTTTCCAGACCATAACACGGATTACTGCATTTGTAAACTTTTTGTATGCTCCATCAAACGACAACTTCATTTTTTCAGTGGGACAAATTGACTCGAGTTTGAGATTTTTCATCAAATGCGTAGAAGAGCAGTATAAGCATCAGATAAAACAGTTTCTGTTTCTGTTTCTGATTATGCGTTACCGGAGTCCACAATAATTGCAATTCTCGTTTAATTTTTCAAAAGGACCTATGTAATATTTTTTCATGAATTAATTTGAATACTGCAACCAATTTCTTTCATGTTTTCTTGTTGATTGCGCTATTCAAATTAATTTATGAAAAAAATGTTACTTAGGTCCTTTTGAAAAGTTAAGCGAGAACTGAAGTTATGCTTCCAACAGCGGCAGTAGAACATCTCAAATATTGGTTATCGCACCATTTGTTGCATGTTCGTATTAATACTAATTTAACGGAAATAAAATGACATATTCTCTACTCGATTTTCATTATCTACGGAGTGAGTGCTAGTAATGGACCCCGTGCGTATAATGGACCCTCTGAACAAAACCCAAGAGTTTACGCTTGAATCTACAATTTCCTGCAAACTTCCATAGGATAAAGTTGCTTCACTTATCAGGATAGTAGTTCCATACAATTGTTTTGCACTGGGAGACTGAAATTTAATTACATTAACTAATTTATAAAAGTTAACGCACTAAAGGGTCCATTACTAGCACAGAAGAGAGGGGTCTAATAGGCAACAGGAACATGTGGAAATGGAACATGTAAATCAAATGGGGGGACCATAATACGTATGTAAACAAACCCGATGTTGCGTATTATGGACCCGGGGGTGGCCATAATAGGCAACCTGGCTACAAAACGCGATGCTGATACCTGTTGCTTATCAACTAGTGCTGCAGAATCGCAATTCGTCATGAGTCTTACTCTAGCGAAGCGATTGAAGTAAGCTTCCGTAGATAAGCGGTCCATTACTAGCACCCACACCCTATTCCATTCTCAGGAGTGGGATTTGACCTATGGATTTCATTGTCAATAAACAACAAAATTTCAAATATGCGAATGCCCAATTTTCAAAGTTTACGTATTCATTGAGGGGAAACAGCTCCTGGATTTCATCTCATGGCTCCGATGTTCTTCTCATCAAAAACAATGCAATGGAAAGGTATTTGATTTGCTTCTAATTTTTGTGATTTTTCTCAGCAGTGAGCACGCATGTTTACAAAAGGAAGCGTCGAAATTGGTGCCGTATTTCTTTGTTTCGTAATGAGATGAAAATATGTTCAGTGAGATGGAGATCGAGACATTTCCCCTATTTATTGTTTTCTTTGTTTAAGTTTTCGAGAAACTTGTAGCAGAAACATTATAATAGAAACATTTGTTTTTGGCCATTTGGTTGGCCGTAGTGCATGAAGTTCAACATAAATATTATGTTCTTGTATAATCCCATTATAAATCTATAAAAAACCATTAAGTTTTAAGGAGGTAATTCGTAAGACAAGTCTATGGCCAAAATATCCGGTTTTATTACAGTTTTCAGAATTGGTTTTATTGGAGTCTTGAAGATGATCTTTAGCCTACTCATAAGTTTATGAAGCTGTTGACATTTGTGGTTTTATTGGACGTTTTATTACGTTTAGAGATAGCTATAAGTCTTCGAACAAAGCTAATCTTGCAGCATTGAACAAAGCAGCGATAAAACCGTCAAAAAACTTAAATAAATCCATGAAGCCTTGAAATTGTTACTTGGGATGTGACCTAGGTAGAAAAGCTACATTTTTTTCTGATTTTTAATACCCTTATTGCATTTTACAACTATAAATAATAAATGAGATCTGATTACAGCTCCAGCGGTTTACTACAAATTTCTTCATGACTGCTCTCCACCTAGAGTGTACAAAAGTAACATTCAGAACTTACGCCATTCAACAACAGTTGTCACTGCTGTATATGCAAAACTACATTGATATAAATACGCAGCATCGCCACCTCTCGTTTGCTAGTGCCTATATCGCAATTTATACCAGCAGGTGTACACGTGTTGTTGAAATGATTTGAAAGAGCCTCAAGCGGAATTTTAGCTAGAATGCCACTGGCCTCGTCCTATTCTAGCAAATTACTGTTAGAATACTCAAGTTGAAGGTATAGGAATAGTAATGGAAACGATTTGGAAGTCCATTTCCAATTCTAGCGATTGCTAGAACATGAGAAATAAAGAGAAAGATACAAAGTAGGTGAATGGAACGGACCTGGGATTGAACCCACGACTTCCTATGTATGAGGCAGAAGCAGTAGCCATATGACTATCAAGCCCCTTCTACATTACTAGAAAGCCTGATCAAGTGGATAAATCAGAATTGTATTGACATTTCACTTGGGATGCATGATTCTTCATTTCTGCACATAATTGACTGATTTTTATACCTCACTTTCATCTTCCAGAACAAAGTCTTGTTTCGCTTTTGATTTATTTGAAATGAAAATTATAAAGGAGATCAAAGCTGCTGCATTTATCTTTCCCTTCCATTTCATTGAATTCTGCTAATCTCCCGGACACGGCGCATCACTTTTCAAATTAATTCAAATAGCGTCTGTCACCTCATCTCGCCCATTAGATGATTTTTTCTAACCAATCAGTCACCATCATCAGTCAATACGAACGAACTAAAAGAAAATTGGCGACTGTGAATAAGCCAGGGTGCTTTTGTGCATGTCAATATGGCCATAAAACAATGTCTCCATTTCGCGTAGCAATATTGGAATAAACTTTGAATGATTTATGCTTTCGGAAAATGAAAAAAAAATGCAAAGCGGCAGGGGACTCACGGAATCTGGGATTCGCTGTTATGATTGAATGGTTCAAAAAGCTCTCAGCCTACAGAGCGAATTTGTCTCCGTCACCAAGCAAAAGTAATATAATTTTAAAGTTTATTTTCCAACAAGATCAACTCGCAAAGTTCTTCTCCGCCAGCTGACGCGAGTATTTAACAAGCAAGCATACGGTTTGGGTTCCAGATTTGGTTTATTTGAATAAACATCCACGCCACCACGTGACCTTCACTTCTGGTCTCATGTTGGTGGCTCCTTTCGGTCGAAGAGCCGAATGTCGGAGCCAGTATGCTGCCATCCATACTTTACAACAATCATTCGGTTTTAGTCCAGTACGCCTACATAAGAAAATATACCCATGAGAAGCCTAAAATGTTGACTCAGCCAAAGACACAAAAGAACTGAAACCAAAAGTGGATATCAAAATGCTCCCTGAGTGAGTGGCAGAAGAGCATCCATTCGCTCAGGGCAAGTCTGTGTGAATGGTAAAGTGGATGGAAATGACGTATGAAAGTTAATTAACGGCTTCTGTGGAAAAGCCGAGTCGCGTTTTCTTTCGCTGACTGCGGCAGCAGTCCAACGTCCAATGTATAGCAGAAGTGGCACAACACAGCCACTTGATGGATTGAGTCTGGTGCTCGAGGGTGGGTTTGTAAAGCTGACGATGACCTATGGTACATTTATCTTTGGCCAAGCTTGCGAGATGACACTTTTATTCAAGTTAAAAATAACCTTTTGAAGCTGGAAAAATCGTACGTCATCGTGGGTTGTGCTAACCATTGATTAGGGGCGTTGCGCTGCAATACAGTTTTGTATTGAATGAACATATCATCCAAAAGTTTCCAAACTTCATATTTCCATGTAATCCTATAATGGTTGTGTGGAGATTTTAGGATTAGAAAAATAACGAAACCGTTGAAAAAAAAGGGATTGGTTTTAGAGATCCTCGGTTTGTAGAAAACCGCTGTTTGGTGAGATTAGTTCAGTTGGAGGATTGCATTTTACTCTACCAAGAAATACACTAATCACTTTTGGTCAGTTACATCCCACACTAGTGTTGTATTCTGTACTATCGGATATGATTATGGTTAGCGCTTTGCATAATGTGTCAATGAAATACTTCGATGAGAATAATTGTAATCATAGTAGTCATGAAAATATAAGATCAGTTTGTGACAACGAATCCAAGAATCGAACGTGTTTTCTTTATCTACCGCTCCCGACACTACATTTGGCGACGAGGAGAAAGTAAAGTTAATATTTAAACGTGAGTGAAAGGAGTGTTATTTTTAGTGCTGTTGGGTTGGAAAGAAGATTTAGTGAAATGCGGTAGGATTGAGTATGATTGATTCATAACACTTCTTCTGTCTGATTATAATTAAAGCTGTGTTGTTATTGACGGATATGGAGATATCAATCCAATTGCGAAAGGATATTAGATTTTTCATAATTAAAGCTAAATTTATTTTCCAAGTTTTGTGATCACCTAAGAGTAATACAAATCTATTCAAGAATACGTTTGTAGCAAAACTAGAATTCAGAAGTTGGGACTTCTGAAGTTTTATCTGTTAAACTAAGTGATGAGTTGTTTGGCACATCTTTAAGCGTACCCAGTAAACGTACGTCAAGCGCACCTCTTTCGAAGTTGAGTAATTTGCCTGTATTTTGATAAGATATTCGATAGAAAAGTCTTTTTACTTCATAGCGGATAGACAATATTACCATGCAGAGAGGTGTGAAGAGATAGGAAATTTGTTCCTTATGGTTTAAATCGATAGACAATGATGTGCCGTGGAGAGCAACTGTGTGCTAATTATTGTTGGCAATTGTGTGCCATGGAAAGCAACTGTGTGCTATTTATTGTTTGTCAATGGTTTGACATGGAGAGCAACTGTGTGCTGAGTATTGTTGGCAATTTTGTGCCATGGAGAGCAACTGTGTGCTAATTATTGTTTGTCAATGGTTTGACATAAAGAACAACTGTGTGCTGAATATTGTTGGCAATTTTGTGCCATGGAGAGCAACTGTGTGCTAATTATTGTTTGTCAATGGTTTGACATAAAGAGCAACTGGGTGCTAATTATTGTTGGCAATTGCGTGCCATGGAGAGCAACTGTGTGCTATTTATTGTCTGACAATGGTTTGACATGGAGAGCAACTGTGTGCTAATTATTGTTGGCAATTGTGTGCCATGAAGAGCAACTGTGTGCTATTTATAAAAAAAAAACGCCGAAATCGTGTGCCATGGTGAGCAACGGCGTGTTATGTTCTCCACGGCTACCGTGGGCGATATAGAGCAACTGGAAGCCATGTTCTATTAGGCAAGTGAGGATAGAAATAAGTGTCAGGCATACTGGATACTATGGAGAGTAACTGTGAACTAAATTACAATTATCAGCAACTATGTGTTTTGATAGATTGTGGACAGCAGATCGATAACCATTACTTGTTAGCTACGTGAACTGGAAAGCATTAGTAAGCATTCAGTAAGAATAATACCAGTAAAATAAGATAATACAGCTAGAGGCTAATACAAAATAATAATGTACCGAATTATCTATTTTGATACAATGGAATAGTCCAGTTGCCGGCAGCTGTAAAAGTAGAAACGTCTTTCCTCGCGACATACTTATAAAAGGCCACAGAACTAAATGGCGATTTCGTCGTTTGAAAATAATCGGTAAATGGTAAGTTGTTGATAATCGAAGAAATGTTTGGAAAAATTAGGAATATTGCAAATTGTTTGATAATAGCAGTTTAACCGTGTTACAGGTCGATTTACTATATCTCTTCTGTAACCACATGGAAACCATATTGCAGAGATTTGAGATTTGAGGTGCTTCATACAGAAACACAGTCCGTATTTTTTACTTAGAACAATTGGCAATAAGTTGATGATTTGAATGCTAAATGGACATAATTGGGGGTGAATGTAAAGGTTATGTGAAACTGTCAGCATGGTGATATTATTTTAAGATGAATGATCAAGCTGCCAAGGAGTTTTGAAATCATCAACAGGATAGCAAGATGCTGGTCTCCAGTCAGTCTTGCTGTTGAAGATGAGGGTACGAGTTAGTAATAATCTATATTTGATTCCATAGCTTTGTTACTTTGTGGATACGTGTTTCAATCTCAAAAGTAAGACAGATTCCAATTTCTTGTACTAACAAAAAAAAAATGATTGCGCTCTCATGTGCATTTATCAAAGCGAAGTATTTTCAAAGTTTGTGTATTACTTTATCACGGCTCATCAATGTGGTATCCTAATGCTAGCAGAGCTTAAAATATTTTTCTTCATGAAGCAAATTTGCATGATTATTCAAAACATAGAATGACATAGTCAGACGACTACTCCACCAACTCATTCATTTGACTGTCACTGAGTGTGCTCACTATGTGCAGAAAAAAAAACATAATTCGCATAAACAATTGATGTTCACGTTTCAGATCATTTATCAATTTGTAGAATGCGCATAAATATTCAATGACTAATATTCAACCGAATATTGCCAGTCCAGGGCCAACTATGAATGTGTCTGGCGGTGAGCTAACAAGTGAAGAAAGGTGGATTAACATAAGAAATTTTAAGTATAACATTGCCAATTTTATAGCTCGTTTTGGAGAAGGTAAATATTTGAAAAAAATCTTTGATTTGGTAGTTTATAGGATTGTAATATAAAAGTACGTATAATAAACTTCACAGTCTACATAGTCAATTATTATTTTGGGTAATATTTGTCTATGATTTTATGAAATTATTACTATTGCATTCAATTTCTGCTATTTAGTTTAAAGTCCTTTTCAGTTGTTTGTTGTTTTTGTGCTGCAAAATTGTCTCTTAATTAGTTCGACTATCATCACACTGGTAAAAAAAAAACACACACACAAAATAATTTTGAAACTCATAACAACAATCATTACGAATTCATTCAAAGCCTTTTTGAGTCAGTGCGTTCCTTTTAATCCATTCACGCCCGGAGTACAGACGAAGCTTGCAAAGCTTTCACAAGAGCTGAGCTAATTATAAGACGCTGGGTAATATGGATTAATGGAGAAGATCATCGTTTTTGATTCCAGGTCACACAAACTAGACACCTTACACCTAGTACTAGACAAAAAGGGTGAATCTTATATAACAACCGGTAGACCACTGGCGATTTTCCCGCTCAAGAAAAAAAAAATCCTTTTCTCGGGTGGAAATCGAACAGTTTATCCACAAAACTTGCGAACTTTGGAAATGTTGATTACACAGTTGAAACTCGTTTTGCTGTTTAATGTGTAGACTTTAACATAAATAGATTTGCTTGTGTAAACGTATAAACAATATGAGAAAACACTAATGATTTAAATAAGTACACGTAGGCGATTCCAGAGATCCGCAATTACAAATTGCCCAAACAGTTTCATAATACAATAAATAAAATACAATAGAATGAAAGACGTGACAATAAATAAAATACAATAGAATTGAAGACGTGAAGATAGATAATTTGTTTTATAAACTCATTTGATGCGGTATGAAGGGATGAGCTTGATATGTGTAGTTGATGAGGAAATATAGAAAAAAATCTTTCTATAGCATTCAAGTGAATACATGGTATAGCCAAACCATGGTTCAAAGTCACAGACTATGGAAATTGTCGCATTCATTTGTCAACAACACGAAAAAGAAATAAAAGCTAAGTATTTCATGGTAGGTAATTTGAACGTAATACAAACCATTATTTAATTTCAGGTTTTTGTAATTAACAGACAATTTAAGAAATATGTAACGACTGGGGATAAGAACATTCTTAAAGAATAGGAGGAGTTGTACTATCGGATATGATTATGGTTAGCGCTTTGCATAATGTGTCAATGAAATACTTCGATGAGAATAATTGTAATCATAGTAGTCATGAAAATATAAGATCAGTTTGTGACAACGAATCCAAGAATCGAACGTGTTTTCTTTATCTACCGCTCCCGACACTACATATTCCATATAATTTAAGGAATAGGAAAGCAAATCGTCAATGGATTTCAGTAAGGATTTCTACTGGCTGTATAAGATACCACGCGTTAAATGCTTCCAATAAGCATTGTGTTCTTCGAAGGTAGCGGACTAGCATGTAACGTCCACTTTTCAAACAATTCATATACATGCTGCACCGTTCATACTTTCCGAAAAATTAACAAAATCATAACTGTGATCAATCATCATTCTTTCATTCTTACGCTTTGAGCTCATAAGCAGTAGACTGAAAAATATGTTGTTTTAATTTCTTTTAAATAATCAGATTGCTAATCGTATTCACTACATCTTTCCCCTTCTCAACTCTTTCAATATTAAGAAACTGATATAGAAACTGAAATCCATTAGATTTTAAATATGGAAGTATTTTTTTTTGTTTTCGAATGCAAAGTTCCTCCAGGAATTCCTCCGGAAGTTCCCCCAGGAATTCCTCCGGAAGTTCCTCCGGGAATTCCTCCAAAGTTCCTCCAGGATTTTTTCCGGAAGTTCCTCCTGGAATTCTTCCGGAAGTTCCTCCGGGAATTCTTCCGGAAGTTCCCCCAGGAATTCTTCCGGAAGTTCCCCCAGGAATTTCTCCGGAAGTTCCTCCAGGAATTCATCCGGAAAGTTCTTCCAATTCGTTCGGAGGTTCCTCCAAGAATTGAATCGGAAGCTCCTCCAGAAGTATTTCAAGGAATTTCTCCAGAAGTGCCTCCAGGAAATCTTCAGCTAATTCCTTCAAAAATTGTCCAGGAATCCTCCGGAAGTTCTTATATTAACGCTCTAGGATGTTTGTTCAGGAAGTCCCCGAGAGGCCCTGTAACTTCCTTAATAATTACTCATCGATTTTCACCATAAGGTCTTTCTGGAGTTCCTTCAAAAACTCCATCAAGAACACTTCATAAATTACTTCGCAATCTACACAGAAATTACCAAGAGAACTCTTTAGATATTTCTTCTGAATTTCTTCCGAAATTCACATAGAATTCCACTAAACCCATCTCTCGGGAATTCTTTCGGAAATTTCTGAACATTCTTGAAGGACTTCTTATTGAAATAAAATTCCGAAATCGAGATCTAGAAAATCTTAAACGCATTCCCCTGGAAATTCTTCCTACCCAAAAATTACTCCAAGGAGTCTCTTGAAGACTCGTTCACTAATAAATTATTCTATGAATTATTTTTGGGAATATTCACAAATTGCGTAACGCTAAGAGATGGAGTGAAGACAACCCGTACAAAATTTTAAGTTGTTTCATACAAAAAGTGTGACATAGGGGGGAGGGGGGTGTTAAAAATGCCCAATTTTTGCGTAACGTAATTATTGGTTGTTTGGGAATTCCTCCGAAAAGTTTTCAAGAAATCCTTCAGAAATTCCCCTTCAGAAAGTTCTCACAAAAACTTCTCCAGAATTTCTCCAAGAAAACCATACTAAGAAACCTTACAGGATTTTGAGGGGAATTTCACTGAAATCTACTCCGAAATATTATAAGGAAAATACTCCGGAAATTCTCCCACTCAGACATTTTTTCAGGAATTCTCCAAGAATTCTCTCAAAAATACCTACAAGAATATCCGCGAAAATTCCTTCAAGAACTCTTTTTTCTAGAAAATTCCACAAGGAACTGCTCCGGGAAATTCCTCTTCCATTAAGAATTCACGACGAAATTTTTGTGGGAATATCCGAAGGAGTTCATAAAAGATTTTGATTATCAATGCATGAAGTATTTCTTGAAGAAATTCCCAAACGCATTCCTGGTTTGAAGCTCGTATGGATTTCCCGATGGACTTACAGGAGAAATTTTCAAAGGAATTCCTAAAACAGTTTCTGTAAAAATTCCATAAGTAAACGTATTAGTTCAACAAGAATTTAAAAAAAAATGATCGATTTTCCAAACAATTTTTAAATGAAATTCTGAAATATTTTCAGACTGAAATATTCTAGTACGTACTGACGAAGAAGATCTAGGAGCAATTCCTTGAATTCCTGAAGAACAATTCTCTTGTTTTCTAAATAATTAAACGTCTGGTGCATTTTGTTTGAACAAATATAGTTTTGTTTAACCAGACATACGTTGTACAATAATTCAGGCTGAATAAGCTACCTTTTTAGCTGAAAAAGCCTATTTTTAATTAAACAAACCCCCTTCAGAATAAACCCACCCCCTCCTCATTAAGTTACCTCATTTTGTTGGGTCTAGACTTTATTGGATATGACAATAAATGCTGCATAATTGTTAAGAAGATAATTGTCATATGGGGTCGTTTAAAAATGACGTCACAGGTTTTCGAGAGGGAGAGGGTCTAAGATTTCGTGACAGTACATATACTAGGTATACAAAAAAGCATGACAGTGGAGGGAGGGGGGGGGTCTTGAAATCTCAAAAAGTAGTGGACGTCATATTTGAATCACCCTTATGAACTTGGATGAAAATATGGATTTCCGACAGGAGCTACCTTAATTTAGACTTAACAGTAAAAGTGCCATCGGCGTGGTAAAAAATATACGGCGGCGTGGTCAATTTTCATACGGCGGCGCGTCGATTCATTTTCGACGGCGGCGGCGGCGTGAGAAAATCGTCGCGGCGGCGCACAGGTCTAAGTGTACCTTGGCGCCCCTTGGTCGATTTCAACCAATTGGAACACACATTCTTTTTCTTAAGGATACAACTATGGAAGGGTTAGTGATGCTCTTTGGAAAAGGGGGAGGGTGTGGGGGGAGCTGTATTGCTAAATTATCGATCAACTCAGTGAACCCCTTGGCCGATTTCAACCAAATTTGGAACACACATTCATCGGAATCATAGTTTGCCCAGTGAAAACCAATGATTAGTGTGCTTTCTTCTGGATAGTGGATTTGATTGCTTCTTTAAAAGTAGGCAGTCACCCGGAATAAGGCAATGGTGTGTGTGATCCCTTCTTTTAAAATATGTGTTTGCTCGGAATAAGGCATCGGTGGATGTTTTTCCTTCTTTATAAATAGACGTTTACCTGAAATAAGACGATTGGTTTGATCCCTTCTTCAAATAAGTATTTTTTCCAAAAGCCTTCTTTTAATTGAATGATGAAGTATCAATGGATAAACACAATTACCCTGTTGACCAATTGGTTTTATCATTTGCGATTGTTAACAAAAACTGCGAACCAAATTGGCCATTCCGAGCAAGGCCGGGTACATAAAGCTAGTTAAATCTAAAGCTGATTCTATTTAAATTAAATTCAAATCCAATCCAATCCAGTCTAAATCCAATCCAAGTCAAATCCATACAAATCCAAATCCAATTCTTATTAAATCAAAATTCAATTCAAATCTATGATGAACCTAATCCGAATTCAATCCAAATCCAATCCCAATCCAATCCAAATGCAATTCCAATCCAAATCACATCCGAGTCCAATCAAGATCCAATCCAATCCAAATCGAGTCCAAATAGTCCAAATCGAATCCAACTCCGACCCCAAACCCAAATCAAAACCAATCCAAACCCAATACAAATCTAAACCCAATCAAAATCTAATCCAAAACCAATCCAATCCATGTTCAATCCAAGTACAATCCAATTCAAAACAAATCTTAATCCAATCTAAATCAAATCCAATCCAAAACAAACCCCATCCTAATCCAATCCAAGTACAATCCTAATCCATTTTAAATGAAATCCAAACCCAATCCAAATCCTTTCAAAAACCAATCCAAATTCAATCCAAATCCTATCCAAATCCAACCCAAACCCAATCCAATCCAAATCCAATCCAAATCCAATTTAAATCCAATTAAAATCCAATCCAAACCCAATCTAAATCCAATCCAAATACAATCCAAAACCAATCCAAATCCATTCCAATTCAAATTCAATCTAAATCCAACCCAAATCCAATCCAAATTCAATCCAAATCCAAAACAAGTCCAATCATAATCCAATACATATCTAAATTAGGATCTAATCCAAATCAAATACAGTCCCAACTCGAATTCAATCCAAATCCAATCCAAGTTAAATCCGAGCCAATAAAAATACAACCCAAATTCATTTCATAATCCAATCCAAATTCAATACATCTCCAAATCGAATCTAATCCTAATCTAATCCAAATCCAAATCCAATACATTCCCAAAACGAATTCAATCCAAATCCAATCGAAATTCAATCCAAGCCCAATCCAAATCTAATCAAAATCGAATTCAAATCCAATCCAAACCGAATTCAAATCTTATCCAAATCCAATCCAATCCACGTACAATCCAAGTCAAATCTCAATCCAAATCCGATCAAAGACCAAGCCAAATCCACACCAAATCTAATCCGATTCCGAATCCAATCCAAATTTAATCTAAATACAATCCTTATGCAATCCAAATCCAATACAAATCTAAATGCAACAGATGATGTTTTAATTAATATTTGCCACGAGTATCACACTTGTCACATATAAGCCATTGTGACTCATATGCGACCAAATCCAGTCGCATTGGAGTTGCTGCAACAAAATCGATTCGAACTTACCCTAGTAGTAAGATTTTCATCCAATATAGATAGAGAATATTTTATTTGATTGTATAACCTGTGTCTTTTAAAAAAAATATTGCTTTCTACTACAGATTATAACACGTAATGCATGCATCGACATGTGGTTATTGTACTGTACAGTTATTATTTTTATTATTTATTCAGACTAAGGCCGAAGTGGCCTGTGCGGTATATAAAAATCTTCTCCATTCGGCTCGGTCCATGGCTGCACGTCACCAACCACGCAGTCTACGGAGGGTCTGCAAGTCATCTTCCACCTGATCGATCCACCTTGCCCGCTGCGCTCCTCGCCTTCTTGTGCCCGTCAGATCGTTGTCGAGAACCATTTTCACCGGGTTACTGTCCGACATTCTGGCTACGTGCCCGGCCCACCGCAGTCGTCCTATTTTCGCGGTGTGAACGATGGATGGTTCTCCCAGCAGCTCATGCAACTCGTGGTTCATTCGCCTCCTCCACGTACCGTTCGCCATCTGCACCCCACTATAGATGGTACGCAGCACTTTCCTTACGAAAACTCCAAGTGCGCGTTGGTCCTCCACGAGCATCATCCAGGTCTCGTGTCCGTAGAGGACTACCGGTCTAATGAGCGTTTTGTAAATTGTCAGTTTGGTACGGCGGCGAACTCTATTCGATCGGAGCAACTTGCGGAGTCCAAAGTGCATACGATTTCCAGCCACTATGCGTTCCCTGAATTTCTCTGCGGGTATCATTTTCGGCAGTCACCAGTGAGCCCAAGTACACAAATTCTTCTAGCACCTCGATTTCGTCACCACCGATGCAAACTCGCGGTGGGTGGCTCACATTATCTTCTCTTGAACCTCTTCCTATCATGTACTTCGTCTTCGACGTGTTGATGACTAGTCCGATTCGCTTCCCTCTTCAGTCTGATGTAGGCTTCCTCCATCTTCTCAAAGTAACGTGCCATAATATCTATGTCGTCGGCGAAGCCAAATAGCTGGACGGACTTATTGAAAATTGTACCACTCGTGTTAATCCCTGCTCTTCGTATTACCCCTTCCAAAGCGATGTTGAATAGCAGACACGAAAGACCATCACCTTGCCGTAACCCTCTGCGGGTTTCGAAGAAACTCGAGAATGCCCCTGAAACTCGAACTACGCGCATCACCCGATTCATCGTTGCTTTGATCAACCGTGTCAGTTTATCCGGAAATCCGTGTTCGTGCATTAGCTGCCATAGCTGGTCCCGATCGATTGTATCATATGCGGCTTTGAAGTCGATGAATACTTGGCGTACTTGGCGAATGGCGAACACCTGGTCCGTGGTGGAGCGTTCGCCCATAAAACCCGCCTGGTACTGCCCCACGAACTCCCTTGCAATTAGTGCTAGTCGACGGCATAAAATTTGGGAGAATATCTTGTAGGCGGCGTTCAGCAATGTGATTGCGCGGTAGTTGCTACAATCCAGCTTATCGCCCTTTTTGTAGATGAGACACACGACACCTTCCATCCACTCCTGTGGCAAGACTTCCTCCTCCCAAATCTTGGTAATGACCCAGTGCAGCGCTCCAGCCAGTGCCTCACCACCGTGTTTAAATAGCTCTCCTGGTAGTTGGTCAACACCAGGGGCTTTGTTGTTCTTCAGCCGGCCAATCTCCTCCTGGATTTCCTGGAGATCCGGAGCCGGTAAAATTATGTCCTGCGCGCGTTCTCCCAGGTCCATCACCATACCGCCATCTTCGTCTGCCACATTGCCATTCAGGTGTTCTTCGTAGTGCTGTCGCCAACATTGGATCACCGCACGCTCGTTCGTAGGAAGGTTCCCATTTATGTCCTTACACATATCAGGCTGTGGCACGTGGCCCTTACGTGAACGGTCTAACTTCTCATATAACTTTCGTGTGTTATTAGCGCGGTGCAGTTGCTCCGTCTCTTCACGGTTTCGATCTTCCTGCTGGCGCTTTTGTCTATTCCGCGCCCGTTTATATCGTGCCTCGTTCGCCCTCGTGCGGTGTTCCAGCAATCTCGCCCATGCTGCATTCTTCTCTTCCATTCGCTCACATTCGCCGTCATACCAGTCGATTCTCTGATCCGGGGGCACCGTGCCAAGTGCAGCGGTTGCGGTGATCTTCAAGAGACGCTGCGCTTAGCTGCTCTTCCGTTGGAAGTGCCACTTCCAGCTACTGTGCGTATTCTTGGGCTAGTCTACCGTTTTGTAGCCCCCCAATGTTAAACCGCGGCGTCCGACTTCGACGCGTGTTGTACACCGTCGAGAGTTTTGAGCGCAGGCATACTGCAACGAGGTAGTGGTCGGATTCAATATTCGCACTGCAGTGAGTGCGGACGTTCGTGATGTCGGAGAAGAACTAACAGATTAGAACGTGGTTATTAACTGCGAGGTTTCTAAGCCAAGTTACCATTTTTGCATTCGTATATCATAAGGCATACTTTATGCCCATGGAAGATTCCCGACCGGATAATTTCTTAAACCGGACCGGGAATCGAACCCAGCCACCTTCAGCATGATCTTGCTTTGTATCCGTGCATCTTACTGCACGTTTGAGGAAGACCCCCATAATCATGAATAACTAATCATGCTAATGTTTCATGAATTGATCAATTAGATGTTTTCACACTTGAATGGTAATGATTTAATGCACGCCTCGTTTGTTCATGAACTGACAGCATCAAAATAAAACAAAACCGTCGTGCGCCGTTTGTGCTTTTTTGGCTTACTAATAAATGTTTAAATTAACGGGTTAAATAAGGAGCTTCTCTAATGAAATAGCGGAGAATGTACGTACAACATATAATGCATATGCTCCATTTGATAATTCGTTTGTTCTGATCAATGAAAAAGTAGCAAGCAAATATTCTCCTTTTCAAGTCCAAATTAAATTTAACATACAAAGAACACCATTTCATAAATTTGACAAAAAATCGCCATTATGAAGTTCTTCATGCATTCCATTTATCGTTTTTACAGGGATGGAACTTAAAACGCTTCACATTAAAAGAAGCCTTTAAAATTCCTCAGCGATCTACCTACTGCACGCTCAATTAAAAATGTGTGATTAGCTTGCATCTGAGCTATATGTAAAAGTTATGCATCGCATATTATATTAAGAAGCAAATCAGAGCTATTATGATGATTCATTTCAATTTAACGCCTCGGCAGGAATTCTGTATCCCATGAACGCGTAAACTCGTGTATTTATTCCAGTTCATTCATACAATGATTAGTAACTTCCTACGCCTCCCCATTCGGTTCAGCTTAGAGTGCAAACGGAACGAGTAAACCACTTGACGACCGTTCCGTTAATATAAACTTAATAATTCGCCGCCCGCCCCCCCACATCACGCAGCCAATTTGCGACTGACATGACGGGAGGAGGTACCGTGCTTCACGCAAGTAAACATTCTCACGTCCGATTATGATAATTAACCGCACATTTGTCTTTCGCGAGCACCGTTCCCCTACAGCATATTTAGACCGCAACCGTTGACAGCGAATGCCTACGATGAAAAGATGTGAATGGATGTTGGTTGGCTAATTTATATGGATAACTATATATCACTTAGCAGTCCCAGAACGGGGGAACTCAAGCTCATTTGGACATCAACATAATGAATACTTATGAACTAAATGGATCAACAGGAGCACGTGGAATTAATCACGGAATCGATCTTATGAGATGTTGGTGATGGTTCTTCAAAATTTAAATGTAATGCCGTAACGGTTGATAATCTAATGCACAAACCTCTTGCAAGTCCAAAGACTGACTGGCTGAGATTTGATAAAAGCTCTATTATTACAATACTTTTTTTGGGTTAAATAATTAGTCATAACTTCAGTTTTAAATTGTTTATTTTCGTACATAAATAAAACGCAAATCTCAGCTGCAAGAATGTAACCCGAATCATTTATATCAGATTCGATTGCATGCAAATTTGTTCGATGTGTGGAGTTTGTGAATTTAATCTACATGCATTGTGTTTACACCTGTGCAAACACTACTTTGTATTTCTACCTGCAGTCATGGAATTCAATTTTGTTTGACTTCATTAGCAAGTGCAATCAGTTCATCAATTTGTTACCGTGCATTTTTGAACAGTCATCTGAGCATAAGCAAAACAGCACTAATTGAAGTTCCATTACCTATGAGGGCTTAGTTGGCATAGTATTATCTGGCTGAAAGTGACGCCGGGTATTGTTATCAACTCGGTCTAGTTAAAAAAAGGGTATCAATTTTTATTTATGTAGGTATTATAAATTTTGACATATTTTTTTTTCTCAAATATTAACTTATGTAAAGTCTTAAAATATGTACAGCAATCGAATTATTTTGGGGTAGTTATTCATAATTAAGATCATCAACACTTATTCCAATTAGCCAGCATTGTAATCGATTATTGTGTCCGCCCACAGTAGCACTTTAACAGTTATTGGGATTTTTGTCGAATAATACTCTCCCTCAGGATATAATTTTCATGAATACACAAACCCCGAAAGTCGCTCCAGCAGTGGTTAACCGCTTAAGCCAACATCTCTCGACCCAGTGAAACAATTTGTACAAATTTGACATGCATTTGCTGGCACAGTTGGATGCTTAATTTGCTATCTATATACTTTACTCGAACTGCCAGAGGCTGCACTGTCTCTTTTTGTATTTGTCCAATTTTGCATACATTTTGTGTATCGCATTCATGTTGGCTCATCGGAGGTCAACAACGTTGATAAATGCACCCATTATTATGGTCCAGTATCAGTCGCATCAATTCCCCAGTAGACTTCCGCCGAAACGATCATTGCGGGTCTACCTGTTCATGCGGGAAAATTTCAAGCACGCTTTCTGAAATGGTCTAATAGATGGGGAGCTCGTTTCCCAATTTTACATCAAAAATTCGTGTAAGAAATTTCAAACAGAACATGTTTGTAAGTTCAATCAAACCGCATTTGCAATTTGAGCCCCATATTCAACAAACGACGCTTTCAAAAATTATGCATGAATTGTTATAATGTCACCGCCACTCTGGAGTCTGGATGTGGGCCAACGAAAATATTTGCAAAAATTCGAACGGGAACCAATTAAACTCGCATTAATGGAGGTGCGAAATGCTGACAGATAAACCCGAATCGGGATAATGAATCGATTATAGTTAATTAATTTGAATGTCTACCAGTCTGGGCGATATTCACTTGAACTGCAGGACGGCGTTCCGTGATTTAATAATAATTGATTCGGATGGCGGGCATCGATGTCGAACGCATACTATCGATTCGGTCACGTTTGTGAGATTGAATTCGCGCAGGCCACATTATTCAATTACGACCATGTTTGGCGTTCATGTTTGTTTGAAATATTGTTAAATGTTTTCCACTACTTGCACGCTGCACTATTTGGCAAAATCTCATGTAGAATATGGAGACGCATGGTGCATTGTTTCATCAACTTTTTATGACTTAACATTTTATGATAATCTGTTTTATGACATTCTGCATACCTCCTTTTTCTTGAGAGGAGCCCCTTCAAAATTATTTTTCGCTGTGAATGAAAATAAGCATAACTCATGAGAAATATGGCTCTCCAAAAAAATGGTGTCAGGCCATTTGGCCGAATGCCGTCTGGCCGAATGCCGTTTGGCCGAACGCCATTTGGCCGAATACCGTTTGGCCGAACGGGTCGTTTGGCCGAATGCCGTTTGGCCGAATAGTTAAAAAATTTACCTCAAATTACGAGTAGCGAAGATTGAGAAATGAAACGTGAGTAATGAGAAGTAAGAAGTGAGAAGTGAAATGTGTAAAGTGGGAAGAAAAAAGTGAACAGAGAACTTCTTCCTTCTTCTCCTTCTTCCTTCTTCTTTCTTCTTCTCTTTCCTCCTTTTCCCTTCTCTCTTCTTCTTCCTTCTTCTTTCTTCCGTCTTCCTTTTTCCTTCTTTATTTTTTCTTTCTCCCTCTTTTTTCTTTCTTCCTTCTTCATTCCCCTTTCTTTCTTCTTTCTACTTCCTTCTTCCTTCCCCCTTCTCCCTTTTTTCTTCTTCCTTCTTCATTATGCCTATTCCTTCTCTCTTCTTCTTTCTTCCTTCTTCTTTGTTCCTTGTTCCTTCTTCCATTTTCCTTCTTCCTTCTTCCTTCTTCCTTCTTCCTTCTTCCTTCTTCCTTCTTCCTTCTTCCTTCTTCCTTCTTCCTTCTTCCTTCTTCCTTCTTCCTTCTTCCTTCTTCCTTCTTCCTTCTTTCTTCTTCCTTCTTCCTTCATCCTTCTTCCTTCCTTCATTCTTCCTTCTTCCTTCTTCCTTATTCCTTCTTTTTTCTTTCTTCTTCTTTCTTCCATCTTCCTTCTTCCATCTTCCATCTTCCTTCTTCCTTCTTCCTTCTTCCTTCTTCCTTCTTCCTTCTTCCTTCTTTCGTCTTCTTTCTTCCTTCTTCCTTCTTCCTTCTTCCTTCTTCCTTCTTCCTTCTTCCTTCTTCCTTCTTCCTTCTTCCTTCTTCCTTCTTCCTTCTTCCTTCTTCCTTCTTCCTTCTTCCTTCTTCCTTCTTCCTTCTTCCTTCTTCCTTCTTTCTTCTTCCTTCTTTTTTCTTTCTTCTTCCTTCTTCCTTCTTCCTTCTTCTTTAATCCTTCTTTTATCCTTCTTCCTTCTTCCTTCTTCCTTCTTCCTTCTTCCTTCTTCCTTCTTTTTTCTTTCTTCTTCCTTCTTCCTTCTTCTTTTATCCTTCTTTTATCCTTCTTCCTTCTTCCGTCTTCCTTCTTCCTTCTTCCTTCTTCCTTCTTCCTTCTTCCTTCTTCCTTCTTCCTTCTTCCTTCTTCCTTCTTCCTTCTTCTGTCTTCTTTTATCCTTCTTCCTTCTTCCTTCTTCCGTCTTCCATTTTCCTTCTTCCTTCTTCCTTCTTCATTCTTCCTTCTTCCTTTTTCCTTCTTCCTTCTACCTTCTTCCTTCTTCTTTCTACCTTCTTCCTTCTTGCTTCTTCCTTCTTTCCTCTTCTTTCTTCCTTCTTCTTTCTCCATTCTTCCTTCTTCCTTCTTCCTTCTTCCTTCATCCTTCTTCCTTCTTGCTTCTCCCTTCTTCCCTTTTCCTTCTTCTTTCTTCCTTCTTCCTTTTTCCTTCTTCCTTCTTCCGTCTTCTATCTTCCTTCTTCCTTCTTTCTTCTTTATTCTTCTTACTTCTTTTGTTTTTTTTTCCTTCTTCATTCTTTCTTCTTCTATGGTTCTTTCTTCTTTCTTTTTCCTTCTTCTTCATTTATTCTTCATTCGGAGAATTTCAACTATTCGGCCAAACGGCATTCGGCCAGATGGCGTTCGGCCAAATGACCCTTTCGGCCAAATGGCATTCGGCCAAACGACATTCGGCCAAACGGCATTCGGCCAAATGACCCTAAACCAAAATAATGGTTATTCCGTGATACTTTCCAATTCAAATTTAGTTTATACATCAAGCTTCCTATAGGACTTTGAAGACTTTGGAGGCGTTCGAGCCTCTTGAAGGTAAATTTCCGCGTCTTTTGAAAGGCGCCTTCCGAAGGAGGCTTCCGAGCCTCTTGGAAGGAGGCTTCCGAGCCTCTTGGAAGGAGGCTTCCGAGCCTCTGGAAGGAGGCTTCCGAGCCTCTTGGAAGGAGGCTTCCGAGCCTCTTGGAAGGAGGCTTCCGAGCCTCTTGGAAGGAGGCTTCCGAGCCTCTTGGAAGGAGGCTTCCGAGCCTCTTGGAAGGAGGCTTCCGAGCCTCTTGGAAGGAGGCTTGAGGCCTCTTGGAGGAGGCTTCCGAGCCTCTTGGAAGGAGGCTTCCGAGCCTCTTGGAAGGAGGCTTCCGAGCCTCTTGGAAGGAGGCTTCCAGGCCTCTTGGAAGGAGGCTTCCAGGCCTCTTGGAAGGAGGCTTCCGGGCCTCTTGGAGGAGGCTGAGCCTCTTGGAAGAGGGCTTCTGAGGCCTCTTGGAAAGAGGCTGAGCCCTCTTGGAGGAGGCTTCCGGGCCTCTTGGAAGGAGGCTTCCGGAGCCTCTTGGAAGGAGGCTTGAGCCTCTTGGAAGGAGGCTTCCGAGGCCTCTTGGAAGGAGGCTTCCAGGCCTCTTGGAAGGAGGCTTGAGCCTCTTGGAAGGAGGCTTCCGGGCCTCTTGGAAGGAGGCTTCCGAGCCTCTTGGAAGGAGGCTTCCTGAGCCTCTTGGAAGGAGGCTTCCAGGCCTCTTGGAAGGAGGCTTCTGAGCCTCTTGGAGGAGGCTTCCTGAGCCTCTTGGAAGGAGGCTTCCTGAGCCTCTTGGAGGAGGCTTCTGAGCCTCTTGGAGGAGGCTTGAGGCCTCTTGGAAGGAGGCCTCTTGGAGGGCTTCCGGAGCCTCTTGGAAGGAGGCTTCCGAGCCTCTTGGAAGGAGGCTTGAGCCTCTTGGAAGGAGGCTTCGAGCCTCTTGGAGGAGGCTTCCAGGCCTCTTGGAAGGAGGCTTGAGCCTCTTGGAAGGAGGCCTGAGCCTCTTGGAAGGAGGCTTCCGAGCCTCTTGGAAGGAGGCTTCCAGGCCTCTTGGAGGAGGCTTCCAGGCCTCTTGGAGGAGGCTTCCGAGGCCTCTTGGAAGGAGGCTTGAGCCTCTTGGAGGAGGCTTCCAGGCCTCTTGGAAGGAGGGCTTCCGGGCCTCTTGGAGGAGGCTTCCGGAGCCTCTTGGAAGGAGGCTTCCGGGCCTCTTGGAAGGAGGCCTGAGCCTCTTGGAAGGAGGCTTCCGAGGCCTCTTGGAGGAGGCTTCCGAGCCTCTTGGAGGAGGCTTCCGGGCCTCTTGGAAGGAGGCTTCCTGAGCCTCTTGGAGGAGGCTTCCAGGCCTCTTGGAGGAGGCTTGAGGCCTCTTGGAAGGAGGCTTCCAGGCCTCTTGGAAGGAGGCTTCCGAGGCCTCTTGGAAGGAGGCTTCCGAGGCCTCTTGGAAGGAGGCTTTGAGCCTCTTGGAAGGAGGCTTCGAGGCCTCTTGGAAGGAGGCTGAGCCTCTTGGAAGGAGGCTTGAGGCCTCTTGGAAGGAGGCTTCCGAGCCTCTTGGAAGGAGGCTTCCAGGCCTCTTGGAAGGAGGCTTCCAGGCCTCTTGGAAGGAGGCTTGAGCCTCTTGGAGGAGGCTTCCAGGCCTCTTGGAAGGAGGCTTCTGAGCCTCTTGGAAGGAGGCCGAGCCTCTTGGAAGGAGGCTTCCGGGCCTCTTGGAAGGAGGCTTCCGAGGCCTCTTGGAAGGAGGCTTGAGGCCTCTTGGAAGGAGGCCTGAGCCTCTTGGAAGGGGCTTCCAGGCCTCTTGGAGGAGGCTTCTGAGGCCTCTTGGAAGGAGGCTTCCCGAGCCTCTTGGAAGGAGGCTTCCGAGGCCTCTTGGAAGGAGGCTGAGCCTCTCTTGGAGGAGGCTTCCAGGCCTCTTGGAAGGAGGCTTCTGAGCCTCTTGGAAGGAGGCTTCCAGGCCTCTTGGAAGGAGGCTTGAGCCTCTTGGAAGGAGGCTTCCGGAGGCCTCTTGGAAGGAGGCCTGAGCCTCTTGGAGGAGGCTTCCGAGGCCTCTTGGAAGGAGGCTTCCGAGCCTCTTGGAGGAGGCTTCCGAGGCCTCTTGGAAGGAGGCTTCTGAGCCTCTTGGAGGAGGCTTCCGGGCCTCTTGGAAGGAGGCTTCTGAGCCTCTTGGAGGAGGCTCTGAGCCTCTTGGAGGAGGCTTCCGGGCCTCTTAGAAGGAGGCTTCCGAGCCCTCTTGGAAGAAAACTTCCGAGCCTCTTGGAAGGAGGCTTGAGGCCTCTTGGAAGGAGGCTGGAGCCTCTTGGAGGAGGCTTCCTGAGGCCTCTTGGAGGAGGCTTCCGAGCCTCTTGGAAGGAGGCTTCCAGGCCTCTTGGAAGGAGGCTTCCGAGGCCTCTTGGAAGGAGGCTTCCGGGCCTCTTGGAAGGAGGCTTCCGAGCCTCTTGGAGGAGGCTTCCAGGCCTCTTGGAGGAGGCTTCCAGGCCTCTTGGAGGAGGCTTCCAGGCCTCTTGGAAGGAGGCTTCCGAGGCCTCTTGGAAGGAGGCTTCCGAGGCCTCTTGGAAGGAGGCTTCCAGGCCTCTTGGAAGGAGGCTTCTGAGCCTCTTGGAAGGAGGCTTCCGAGGCCTCTTGGAAGGAGGCTTCCGAGCCTCTTGGAGGAGGCTGAGCCCTCTTGGAAGGAGGCTTCCAGGCCTCTTGGAGGAGGCTTCCGAGGCCTCTTGGAAGGAGGCTTCCAGGCCTCTTGGAAGGAGGCTTCTGAGCCTCTTGGAAGGAGGCTTCTGAGCCTCTTGGAAGGAGGCTGAGCCTCTTGGAAGGAGGCTTCCAGGCCTCTTGGAGGAGGCTTCCGAGCCTCTTGGAGGAGGCTTCCAGGCCTCTTGGAAGGAGGCTTCCGAGCCTCTTGGAAGGAGGCTTGAGCCTCTTGGAGGAGGCTTCTGAGCCTCTTGGAAGGAGGCTTCCGAGCCTCTTGGAAGGAGGCTTCCAGGCCTCTTGGAAGGGAGGCTGGAGCCTCTTGGAAGGAGGCTTCCGAGGCCTCTTGGAAGGAGGCTTCTGAGCCTCTTGGAAGGAGGCTTGAGCCTCTTGGAGGAGGCTTCCAGGCCTCTTGGAAGGAGGCTCCGAGCCTCTTGGAAGGAGCTTCCAGGCCTCTTGGAAGGAGGCTGAGCCTCTTGGAAGGAGGCTTCCGAGCCTCTTGGAAGGAGGCTTGAGCCTCTTGGAAGGAGGCTTCCGAGGCCTCTTGGAAGGAGGCTTGAGCCTCTTGGAGGAGGCTTCCAGGCCTCTTGGAGGAGGCTTCCGAGCCTCTTGGAAGGAGGCTTCCGAGCCTCTTGGAAGGAGGCTTCTGAGCCTCTTGGAAGGAGGCTTCTGAGCCTCTTGGAAGGAGGCTTCCAGGCCTCTTGGAGGAGGCTTCTGAGCCTCTTGGAAGGAGGCTCTGAGCCTCTTGGAAGGAGGCTTCCGAGCCTCTTGGAAGGAGGCTTCCGAGCCTCTTGGAAGGAGGCTTCCAGGCCTCTTGGAGGAGGCTTCCGAGCCTCTTGGAAGGAGGCCTGAGCCTCTTGGAAGGAGGCTTCCAGGCCTCTTGGAGGAGGCTTCCAGGCCTCTTGGAAGGAGGCTTCCGAGCCTCTTGGAAGGAGGCTTCCTGAGCCTCTTGGAAGGAGGCTTCCAGGAGCCTCTTGGAAGGAGGCTTCCGAGCCTCTTGGAAGGAGGCCTGAGCCTCTTGGAGGAGGCTCCTGAGCCACTTGAAAGCAGGCTTCAGAGCCTCTTCAAAGGAGCCATCCGAGCCTTTTGACAGGCAGTGTTGGTAGAATCAGAACGTCAGAACGCAATAGAGGTGTATATTTTGTATACATATGTATTTAGTAGCCATTGTTTTAAGGACAGGCCTCTCGGACTCCAATACAAAAAACACTCACGTTTTCAAGGGAACCCCAAATGGAAGCAACGCACATTTGTCATTTTTATTATTTCACGCATGCTGCTATGCATCAAAGCAGGAATAATAAAAAGGACAGATGTGTGTTGCTTCCAAATTGAGTGAGGTGCCATTGAACACGCTAGTGCTTTTTGTTTTGGATCTCGGGAGGCTTGTCCTTAAGCGAAAAAAATCAATTCAATACATTCAACAAAGAAAAGCACGTAAAAATCATGCAATGATGCAAACCGCGATTTGAATTATGAGCGATTTTCTGGGCCATGATTCTGAAGGGTTTTGACTCTCGCATAATTTGAATCGTCGATGAGATTTGAGAATTTGAGATTTTACCGCTGCTGGTAGGAAGTTTCTGAACCTTTTGATTGGAGGGTTCCAAGTCTCTTGAAAAAAGGTTTCTAACCCTCTCAAAAGAAATCTTACGTAATAAATTACGTAAATCATAATCCTTTTAAAATTTTGTCCCACAGTCCTCCATACACTGTGCTGGTGTAGTATGCAGGATTCAACAGGCTTTGATATATGATCACCATGTATTGTATATAAAATACAAAATTTTGAAAACAAAAATTATAAAATTATCAAAACCTTATTAATATTAAGCTTTATTTGCATTGTAATACATCCGTTATTACGCATTTTTGCCCGAAGTACCCCCTGTGGACATCTAAAGTACCCCCAGGGGTACATGTACTCCAGGTCAAGAATCGCTGTCTTAGAGAAATATCCGAAGTAATGTTTGGAAGAATTCCTGGCGGAATATTTGGAAGAATTTCTGGAGCAATATCCGTCGGAATTCCTGGTGGAATTTCTGGAAGAATATTCGGAGGAATATCCGGAGAAGATCCTCTAGGAAAATCTGGACGATTTTCCTGGAATAATATACGGAGGAATTTCTGAAGAAATATTCCCTGGAAGAACCCTGGAATTCCTGGAGGAATATCCGAAGGAATTCCTGAAGGAATATCTGGATTCCTGGAGGAATATCCGAAGAAATTCCTGAAGAAACATTCGGAGGAATTTCCGGAGAAATATCCAGAAGTATTACTGGAGGAATATCCGGAGGAATTCCCTAAAAATATCTAGAGGAATTCTTGGAGGAATACCTGGAGGAGGAGTTCCTGAAGAAATATATGAACGATTTCCTAGAGGAATATCTGAAGTAATGTTTGGAGAAATTCCTGATGGAATATTCGGAAGAATTCCTTGAGTAATATCCCGTGGAATTCCTGGAGGAATATCCGGGGGAATTCCTGATAGAATATTCGGAGGAATTCCTGAAGAAATATTGTGACGGATTCCTGGAGGCATATTCGGAAGAATTGCTGGAGGAATTTCTAGTGCCAGATTAGATACAAAATTCATCGCTCTTATCGCTCCTTCATTG
Source organism: Armigeres subalbatus (assembly GCF_024139115.2). NCBI lineage: Eukaryota > Metazoa > Arthropoda > Insecta > Diptera > Culicidae > Armigeres > Armigeres subalbatus. Next base: position 198,534,239 of record NC_085139.1, read on the forward strand.
CCGTGCGACTCGAGAAAATATGCTGTTGGCTTTCTTTGGGTGAACAGATCTCCCAAATTATTCTCTCTGTTCCCGCGATGAAGGCGTTCTTGGTGGCAGCCCATTGGTCTCCCAAGCAGCCACCTACCAGATTTTCTGCATCACGTGTCTCCAGTGAGATGATGGTCACACACCATATGGGCACTACGTTTATTACGTACATCAAAAAGGCTTCGTTTCCATCTTCAACTGACGCCATGGCGTTCCACGATGCACTCATGGCTCTAGTTGTCGGGTCCGATCTTCGCTTTGAAGTCGCCCATACAGATTTTGATATCACCCTTAAGAATTCTATCTAGATACGACGGCATTGAGTTGGCTGTAGAAGATCTCTTTGTCTTGCAGATCGGCAACATCGGTTGGCTGGATTATTATGCGTAAGGCTTCGGTTATAATATTAGTCCCATGAGATCAAAATAACACTGATCAGAATAGAGTGATAAGCTTTTTTCTGCATTTGCTCCAAATAATAATTATTGAAAGCCATGCGTAAAACTATGGATAGCAGCACATGGCCGAATTTCTTACCCTTATGTATTATCTCCGTAAGAAAGAAACATGATAAGAAACATGACACATCAATTATTAGAGTAACTGGGATAATATGCACCCCCGAGAAAATCAAATCCCCCTTCAGATCAATTTTTCCGAATGTTTACTGCTGGATTTGTAGTTCAAGATCCGAACTACATCCGCTTTTGTTTAAAAAAATATCTGTAAAGGATGCCAAAATATATTCAAAAACTCCACAGGGTTGTTTTGTCCCGAGGGTGCTTATTACCTCCTAAATGATTAAACAGGATATTAATCACTTCTCCGAGCTCCGACTATGCACTCCACTGTCAACCGCTCTTCATCTCTATACGGTGAAGCGGCCGTGACAAACTCAGCCAAATTTGCTCGCCTCGAATAACAACTTTTTCACACATTAGATAACGAACGAACTCATCATTGACCCCGGCCAGACACCCAATTGACTTGCTACCAGGAAAAGAGGAATAAGGTCATATATTTCCTCTAGCATGTGTGAAGATAATATATAATTTGACACCCAGTGCTATTTACCCCTCGTCTCAAATGGGTCTCAAAACTTCATTAATCATCTACAGTATCCACATATGACACAGCGGCCGGTTAAATGGCACGTGAGCGCATTCCCTTCCGCCGTGACGACACCGCTCGATATGTTCCATTAATCTTGCCAGTTCATAAATTTATCAGCGGTCCGCAACCGGATATGTTGCCGGACAGGGTTGGCTCGTAATTTAATACGATTTTTTGTATCTTTGTCGCAACAGGAAATCATCACTAGGATCAGTCGGGATTAGAGTATTTTTGTCATATTTTCGAAAATCAGTGAATACAACACAACAAACAAGTCAGTTCTCTGTCAGTTCTTGAAAGAGAACAGAAGATGAATTAAAAATATCCTCAGAAATGTTATAAATTACTGTGCGTCAAACATAAAAAATCTTTATTATGAAACATGAAAGCTGGATATGAGTTCCACAATTTTGTAGAATAATCCAATTCAACCCTGCACTCCAACCCCGGCCATTCGACCGGATACACTGAATATCTGAAAAATAATAATTTTATTTCCTGTATGTGTTGTTACAGATTCCCGTTCCAATTGCACCAGGATCCCGAATCGCTTGCAGGGCCAACAGGTCAAAGCATCATACCCAGTGTTGCTGGCCGTGTTAGCTGGAAGGGGCGGACCACTCCGGGAGAAAGTTCGTCTAATGGGTCGTCGGAACCGGACGCTTGCGCCACAATCCGAACAAATGAAATTTTATGGCTTACCGTGCCCCACGTTTGTCCCCGCGGTGGCGAGACAGAGACGGAAAATCAAAGGAAAATAAATAATTGAATAGTGTTGTTTGCGACAAGTGAACGCCGTACGTCGTCACAAACATTCATTTTTTTTTTTCGAAACCATAGTTAAAATGCTATACTAGTCTGCAAAATTTTTGAACATAGTAAGTTTTATGAAAAAGGTAAACTTTATGCTGATTCATAAAATGTGGTTAGAGAACATTAGGGGTCCTAGATAAAAACCAAATTACTCTATCAAAAATAATTCTTTTCCTTTTTTCATTCCACAATTTCCAAATTGTAATCCGGTAATTGAATTTCATCGGAGTAAACAGTCAATACCCCATTAGATACACGACCATAAAACAAGACCATGCTGAAAATATTTCTGACGAAAATATGTGGCTAACTATTTTTTTTAACGAGGTTAACGGAAATCTACAACCAGACACCTGGGGAGGTGTACCCAGGTAGTGTGGGGATGTGATCACCACTCCCGACCCACTAAAACTCATTTCTCTCCAGTTATTCACCCGGCCCGCAATTAAGCAATACTTCGGGGATGACTATTGGGCATTGCGCCTCCTACATGACGTACACGAGTGCACGTATGCGTCTCAAATCTCCTGGTACTCCCCATGCACCACATGTGCAGCAAGACTTACCTGCCTATGCCATTCGAATGATTGCAAGAATCTTACAAGTACCCTGCAGGAGGTACCCATGCTGTCATCTCACAACATAGACAGTCCTCATTCAGTATGGTGTTCACCCCGTCCTGCAACAGGGTGGCACCACTTGTCTACCAAGCCGGAGGCGACCCTATGTTGGTGGCTCCTATGCCGCTCCTACCTCAGCTGCGAGGCAGACCCACTCAGCCACTTCGTCCTGTCGTGGCAGACAGAGTGGCCAGTGGAAGGGGCGGGCCACGCAGAATTTCTGCAACCCCATCCACGACTGTCTGCCACGACAACTCAAAGTTCTACTGCCTAGGCAGTCCAATTACTCCATGAGGGCATTAATGCCCTACTCTCATTTAAGGGTATGCGATAACACTCTTTTTCCTAACGAAACGAAACGAAATTTAAAATGTCTATGTTGATTCGGATCGTAACGAAACGAAATATAGATTTCTTTCGAGACTTCGAAACGATACGAAATCAAGGTTTATTTATTTCGAAATTTTTCGAAACGAAATTTAATTTTTTTTCCGCGGAATTTTTATTAAATTTGTTTTACATTATGTACGCAATTCTGAATTCACTTTTTCGAAGTCGAGTAACTGTTTTGCGACCAAAAGAGTTATAATAACAGAAGAGGCAATCTGTGATAAATCGCCACATTCTCGCCGCATATACCATTGGCGATAAGGCAATACCCCAGCATTTGTGCCGTTTTCAAAGGAATTCATCGTGGAGCGTGTGTTCCCGTATCTGATCAATTTTATATCAGTTCAATTTCATATCAGTTTTATGTACTAAATATGAAAATAAAGAAATTGTGGGATTTTTCATATACGGATTCAAATTTCGCTTAAAACCTTAGTTCACTTAAGAATTATGTAATTATGCTGAAGCATACTTCATATTGTCTTGTCAGCGTGGTTTTACAGTTTTGACTTAGTCAAAATTAGAAAATGAATGCTTAGATTTATTTTATTATTTAGATACTCTATTATGTATCCACATCTGCTAGGCGTATACGTAGTGTAACTGCCAGTGACGTCCGCCTTCTATGCAGTGAACGTCTACACGTCCCAAACTAGCTCACCGTTGGGGTTCTCAGGCTTACCTTTACTTGCTCAAGGGATACACGACGAAATAGCCAAGAGAAGTGGACAACACAACGAGAGTTCGACGCAATTGCATGCACATAGGGTCAGCGTTTGAAAGAACCGAAGATTTGAAGATACATTTCTAATCATATTTTATTTTTCATTTGATATTCCTTGGTTTTGGATTAGTGGGAGGAAAGGAAGGGTTGCGGCCTTACAAGGTTGGTCGACATTGTCAAGCTCAGGTGTTTTGACATACCTGGGTACTCAACGGTACCTGCAACGGGGTTTGAAGGAGCTCCTCCTCGGCTCCGCTAGTGGATTGCTGACCCGGCTGACAGTGGTTGGTAGTTTGAAGCAACTATGCTTCTTCAGGTCCTCTGGATAGGTTGCCGACAAGGCTGTAGTCTTGGACACGTGGAAGGGAGGGCTCGATGACTCGTTATGTCGTCTTTCCGTTATGTCGTCATCGTGGACGGAAGCTTGAGGGTTAGTTCGAGATTTTTTTCCAGTCCTCTTGGGGATTGCAGCCAGCGATCTGCAGCGTTGAACACATAGGCGATTTGTCGAAGATTTTTCTCGGCTTCGCGGTGGTGCCGCCGGTGTTTTGCGGCGTTGGACACGTTGGCGGGGGGGGGGGGTCTTGAAATTCTCTTTGATACACTTTCACGGCATCAAGGGGTCGGCAGCCGACAAGGCTGAAATGGTGGACACGTGGACGGATTGTCGATGCTCTGTCTCGGTTCCGCGGGATGAGCCGCAACGTTGAAAACTGCGACGATTGGTGATTCTTCGAGGTTTGTTCCCAGCTCGGTGGGATAGACAGCCGGCGAGACGGTAGCGTTTAGCACGTGGATGCAGCTTGAGACTATTGGAAATAATCCTCCCGACGGGTAGCAGCCGTTCACCACACACACTCTTCAATATTCGAGACGTTCTAGGCTCCCTTAACCAGCACACTAAGTCCTCGCTAAATCAACGCTTCACAAGGATCTTCTTTTACAGCTTTTCTCCGGACAATCGAGAGGTCTGTATCCGATCACAGTCAAAACACGACTCCTCGTCTAGTCCACGACCACGATCTTTCGCTCGGCTCCCTCGATTTTCTCTGTCTCTGCACCCCTCCTTCGACGTTCGGCTTCGGTATAGCGGAAATGGTGTTTCCGTCTTTCTTTCAATTTTGCTCCAAGGGCCGAAATAGGGAGAGGGGATAGGACAGTGGGTACACTTTAACTATGAAATAGGTGAAAAGCCTCAATATTGTTTCCTATGTATATACATGTTATGCAAGTATGCCGATGGTTCGTCCATTGTTAATATATTCGGTAACAGTAGATAGAGAACTGATATTACTAGACCAACATTTGAAAAGGGCGTATCAGCCAAAATGTATTCCTTCTTATTCTTCGTCTACATATTTAGCATACCTTTCTAAAATGCACAAAGATATGTAGTTCAGATTGAAATTCACAGACCCATAGTTATATACAATCAGCTCGACAAACCAAGCTTTTTTCTGTGTGTCCTTGGCATAATAGAACAGCTGTTATGGTCAGTATAAGCTGAAAGCAATCATAAGTAAAGAACTTTCAGCAATTTTAATGATCTTTCAACCCGTTCTGGATTTTTTTTGCAAATTCTATGCGAAGATCTAGAAATGCCCACAAATCTGCAATGTTCCTTACATATTGTGCAAATAGTCAAAAAAAGCTTGTCAGCTTGATTAACTGTACACATCGTAGTTGCTAATCATGATTGGCCGAGAAACAGCAAATATGCACGCAGCTCACCAATCAAATAATATTCTTGCGGTACAAAAAAGTTATTCTTATTGTTTGCTTGCTTGCTTAGTTTTACACTCATTGTTATAAGAGATCGAGGAATGCTCTGCATCTCCGTGAGCGCTACGGGAAAAGAATCGTTGGTTAGTTGAGAGGGTAATTCACGTGAAACCCCTTGGTAAGCGACAAAATATGTATTGTGAACGAACTTATTTTGAAAACAAGAAGATGAAAAATGTGTTTCGCAAGACCAATGTGTTTCGTTTAATAATCTTCTACAACACGATCGATTCCGCACTAAATAATTTTGTGCTCTTCGATGCAGACATTAGTTTTATCACTTCGCGTTCTCCCACACTAGCTGGCGTGATCAGCATCAACACTATCGATTGCACACTAGTTAAACAAATTTCTGCTACGCGAGGTACATTTTTATCACTTCGCGTTTTCCTGGACTAGCTGCCGTCCCATGACCTGCAGCAACACGATCGATTCTGCATTCATATTGTGCAAATAGTAAAAAAAATATCACAAAATTTGAATTTTAATCATGGAAATACTAAAGACATTTTATAGAAGAAAACTACATGCATATTTGACGACTAAGAATGAGGTTATGTAGTAAGCATTAATAGAAAAAATGTATAACATAAAGTTTTGAAAACAACTTTACGGTTTTTGTACAGCAGCGCAGCCAAAATTTTAGATAATATAAAGTATGGTTTAAGTTTAAATTTGTTTCGAAATTCCTGGAATTCCGTTAAATTTCGTTGGAAGCTAGTTTTTCTAGCGAAATTTTTGTAATTTTACGAAACGAAACGAACTTGGACTTCCAGTGTGAAGGTTTATCTACAACTCTGCCTAATGGTTTGCTGTTAGAATTCAACTAATAACGAAATTATAGCGCTAGTTGCAGTAACTTGAACTAAATGATTGGAATTTTGTTATCATTTAGTCTAAGTTACTGAAACTAAAGCTATAACTCCGTTACTAGTGGAATTCAAGCAACAAACCATAAGGCAGAGTTGCAGAAAAAACCTTCGCACTAAAAGTCTGAAACACATTTTGAAATTAAGCTTCTGGAATGAGTTATTGACAAACTACTAAATGATCGAACGCAAATTACTAAATGATCGATAACATCCTTGCACCCATACACTCGGTCCCTCCCCTGTTTTTCTTCCTAAACAATGGAGGGGGAATCTGCTCAACAGACATCCTGGGTTGACCAGGAAGTGCGGGGTTAGGGATCACCGAGGGAGGCAGGACTACATCCCCGACCCGCTAAACCGTTTCCATTGCCTCCAAGCCCATAGTCCCTTCGGTACAACCAGAAAGTAATGCTTCAAAGGGGGCCAGTGCAAAACGCACCCTCGAGGTTAGCTGCGTGTCCTTGCAGCATCGAACTTCGTGACTCGCTTTTTTAGAAGAGCACCATGGTATCGTGCAAGCGCGTTGCCACCTTTCCAGGTGGCCTTACCACGCCCTATGTCCTCGGAAGGTGGGAAGGGTCGACTTCGCGCCTGCTTCCCTCTGCACGACTGGTATCAAGAATGATGATGCCGCGTGCACCCCAAATTGACCTTTCTGCGACAGGGCCTATTCGCCAGCACACAGAGGGACTTGCCGACGCGAGGCCTACGCCTGCCCCAGCCTTGACGAGGACCCCTTTCCGTCCTCGGGCTCGGAACCCGCCCGGTTGACCGACGCCGCGAAAGCGACGATACCATGTTGTTCTTCGCGCGGCCACTTGTTCGATAAAAGGATCGAGTTCGACCACAGAGCATGACCACCGGTATGACCCATGAAGCCGACTCCGATCCCTTGGACCACCTCTTATTTGCGTCTGAACTAGCCATCCTTGAGTCCACGCGCCACCTTCTGTGTAGCTCCGAGACGATTTGGGCGATAGCCGATAAAACGGCGTTCCAGCCAACTTCATCTTTACACATCCTCCGAACTAGGTTGTCCGGGGTAGTGTCCAGACCACATGTGGCAAGCATATGGTCACGCATTGCGCGAAAACGTGAGCACACGAACAACACGTGTTCCGCCGTTTCCTCTAAACCTGCGCACACCAAACACTCGGGCGAGGCCGAGAAAGCCAGCTGCGTTACCTGCTTAAACGCCGGGCACATCGAACCCCCATGGGGTTCGTGCAGTTCGCTGCAGCAGTTCGTGCAGCATTGTGCCTTATGTCCCTCCAATCCGCAGCGTCGGCAGAGATTGCTTCTGTCAGGGCCTTTGCAGTCCCATTGCTTGTGCCCCAGTTCCAGGCACTTGAAGCAAACTTCGGGTTGCTCGTATATGCGCACAGGGCATACCGACCATCCCACCTTGACGCTCCCTAACTTGACTACCTTGGAGGCGTCCGCTGCAGATAGCCGAACCAATGCTACCTGCGTCCCTGCCGGACCTTTCCATAGCCGAACGGCTGCGGTGGTCGTCTCCACTTCACACTGTCGCCGCAGTGCCGTGACGAGCTCTTCGACTTCAGTGATCTCGTCCAGGTCTTTAACCCTTAGATTCACCTCCGTCGTGAGTGCCCTCACCTTGACCGTCTCGCCTAGGACCTCCTCCACCAACTTCTTGTAGGCGGCGCCCTTTTGCGAGACGCCCCGCTTCAGCTCGAGTATCATCTCGCCCATCCGGGTACGTCTTATTCGACGTACGTCGGCGCCGAGTTCACCGAGCTTGACGTCACTCCTCATCGCCTTCAAAATATCCGAGTACTTAGCCTCGTCCGCCGTGATGACTAGGGCATCGCCCCTGGAGCGATTGGCGCCTACCCTAGACTTCTTGCTACCCTCATTCGCCTGGGCCTTCTTTTCGGCCCTTGACGTCTTCGGTTTCCTCTTGTTCTTGACCAGGGTCCAGGAGGCGTCATCCCCTCTATTTCCTGGTCTGGTGCGGCTGAGAACTTTCAGCCTGCCGTAACCACCACCGTCTTTCCTGAGTGGACGGACCTTTCCAGGTCCTTCCTCCCCGGTTTTGGAGGTACTTGACCGGGGTTCAGCTTCCCAGCCCCACTACCCTTGTTCGGGGTAGTAACCCTCCGCGTTTTGGAGCGGCCCCAGGAGCTCATCTCCTGGAGACTGTCTCCCCGTTTTTGTGTCTGCTCCGTTGGAGCAGTCACCCCCGACGTGCCCGCGAATACTTGAGCCTCAGTCTGGGTAGGCTTTGGCACCACCATCTTCGCTGGCACGCCCTCGGTCGATTCGACCTTGCCCGAGTCCGCGAATCCTTGGGCCTCAGTCTGGGTAGACTTCGACTCCACCGATTTCACGGGTTTACACTTGGCCGTCCCGACCGCCCTCTCCAGCTTGGCGTCCAGCATCGACTTTCGAAGTTTCTGCAAGCTCCTCTTGAGGTCCTTGCTGATATTATGCTTCGATGACGCAAAGTCGATGATGGCGTCCAGCTGTTCCGTCGCCACCTCGAAGGCCGAAAGCCCATCGCGTTTGCGGTTCATCGCCTCCACAAGCCATGGGCCGTCAATAACCCCTACCGGCGTTTTTTCTAGCCGAGAGGAAGGTTGAGTGACCCACGCTGGCGCTGCGCACTGAGCTGCCGACTATTGCCTCTGGCCTCCTAGGCGGAGACCTGAACAACCCACCTCTTGCGAAGGGGTTGTCGCCTACACTACTACCACTAATTGAAGAATTGACTTGGTTTTCCATTTTGGTCCCACGAGTTGCTCGGGAAAAGAGGTCCACCACGCCAGAGCCCAGCATGACGCGGTAAGGGACAATTACTGTGGAGGGTGCCCAGGTACCCCACAGGCTCCGTTATAGGCCTAGCTTATTATTTCACCCCCCTGGCCATACATCCCCTCGGCACGGGTCGCTTGACGCCTTGGGATTAGGGGTTAGGGACGATGGTCCCGGTCTAACTCGCAGTGGCCATGGGGAGGGGTCGTCAAGCCCTTGGACAAAGTCCCTGCTGCCTCCCTCACCCTGTGGGGTATTACGAGTGTTGACGATAGGCAATGAGAAGTCTCAATTTTTAGGAAACAATTCGACCAGCTTCACTATTGTTCTTCTATGTTGTTGACAGTTATTGCCCGGTGTACAATCCCTTCTATCGTTCGCAGGTGTGGCAGAGGTTAACGTGAAGTCTACAGGGGTGTATTTCGATTGTTAGACGTTGCGCATTCAACAGTAGCCCGTTAGAGGTTCCAATTAAAAAATGGTTCGGAGTCAACACTGGAGATTGATCATCATCCAGAGAAATTTCAGTGAGAGGTCGAAAGTTTACGATAAATTCTACTTCTACTAGTATACTTTTGAGCGTTTCATCGGTTGGCAAGCGATTTGACCGTAGTTTGTCAAGGTTCTGTTTATCCGTACGAATGAGCCTTTCCCACGCTCCGCCCATATGAGGAAACAACGGGGAATGAAGTTCCACGTTGTCCTGGGTGTAACAAATTCCGATGTAATCTTATTGTGATCCAACTGTGCGAATGCGGCCTTTAGTTCTTTATTGGCTGCCACGAAATTTGTTCCTCTGTCGCTGTATATCCCCTCCTAGCAATAACGTTGCGAAGAGCCATGATACAAGAGTCAGCTGTGAGTGAATGTGCGACTTCTAAATGGATAGCGCGCGTGGTCAAGCAGGTGACTAGGACGCCCCAGCGTTTTTCCACTCTTCGGCCAACTGATACCGTAATTGGGCCGAAGTAATCCACCCCCATGTGACTGAACGGTCGACTGTATGCTGCAAGGCGCGCCGGTGGTAGGTCACTCATCAGTGGTGGTTGTAGACGAGCTCGAAGATTTTTGCAGACTTGGCAGCTATTTTTAGCTAGCCTTTAGACGAGGGATATAATAGTGTTGTTTTAGCTCATTATTGATGGTCTGGTGATTCTGATGCAGAAATTTTCATTGGATATCTTGCACGATGATTTGGTAATGCTGTGTTCCCGGGGCAATATTACGGGATTAGCGACACTGCTATCGATGAATCGACATCCGTTGGTTCGTCCTCGTATCCTTAGAACTGTTTCATCCATGAATGGGCACAGGCGGAACAATGGGCTGCTTTTAGGAATTTTGTTTGTTGATTCGTGGTGGTCCATAGACAGAACTGCGATCTCCTCCCTATACGAGTGTCGCTGAGCTATTTGGTACAGGTAGCTTTCGGCCTTGATAAACTCGTCCCTTGTGAGGGGGCTACGAGTTTTAGCCGTCCTCCGTGTAGTCTGCTGCATGTTTCTGATGGCTCTGAACACATACGCTGTAGCCTTCAGGAGGGTAGCCCATTGGCTGAAATGGCTTGCGTCGATGATTGGGTCGAAGACCTTGAAATGGAGGTGTAAGTATGGACGAAGCTCTGTATTAGTAACTCTAACAAACTGCGATGTTGCCGGCCAGTCATCTTCGCGTTTCCAAAGGAAATCGGGTCCACGAAACCATCGGCTGGAGTGTCTAAGATCAGGAGTGCTCTTCCATTTCGTTCCCTCGTCCGCTACGTTTAGCTTTGTCGGCACCCATCGCCAATCTGCAAGATTTGTCGTTTCAAGGATCTCACTAATTCGTACTCCTACATACTGGCTGTAGCGTCGATGATCCGAATGAAGACAGCACATGACGTCTCTGGAGTCCGTCCAGAAGTAGCGTTTTTGAACTTTAACGGATAGAGACTGGAAAATTGTGTCCGCCAATCGTACCCCGATGACGGCGGCTTGTAGCTCGGACCGTGGTATCGACAGGAATTTGAGCGGAGCCACTCTACATTTTGCACCAGCTAATGCGCATTCCACGGTTTTCTCTTCCTGAAATCGTAAGTATATGACCGCCGCGAACCCATTCTCGCTAGCGTCTACGAAGGTGTGCATTTGAATTCTACTTCCTCCTGTGGAGGTAGCTGTTCGATAACATCGCGGTATCTTGATGTCGGAAACTTTGGGAAGGACCCGAAGCCAGGTGAGCCATTTTTCGTAATGTGAATCATGGATCTGTTCATCCCAGTCAACGGACGCTCTCCAAATCTCTTGTAGAAGGCTTCGGAGGAACATTAGAAAGTGGCTGATAAAGCCGATAGGGTCGAAAACCATCATTAGTGTCCTTAAGACCTCGCGTTTTGTTGGCCGCTTATCTCCGGATAACAGATCGGCGTCAGACAACTTATACGTGAAGCAGTCTGTAGTAGTGTCCCACCACATTCCGAGAACCTTTTCGGTACCGTTAGCTTCACCAATGCTCATGTTTATTTCCCTAGCTCCAGATAGAGCCACACCTCCTTCTAGCGCAGCAACCACTGCCGGGGAGTTGGAGACCCAGTTCCGCATTTCGAACCCTCCAGAATGATGAATGTTCTTTACGTCGACCGCCAGCTGTATGGCCTCCCCCTCCGTCTCAACGCTGATCAGCATATCGTCAACGTAATGCTGATGCACGATTGCGTGAACGGCGTCCAGATATTCGGAATCAAACTGCTTTGCATGGATGTTTTTAACGTATTGTGCGGTACTAGGAGAACAGCACGCTCCGAATGACATTACCTGCATCACATAGATACTGGGATTTGTATCAGTTTCCGTCTCCTTCCATAGAAAACGTTGGCAGTGTTGGTCCTCTGATCTCATCAGGACTTGATGATACATTTCACGGATGTCGCGGTACTCACGGAACTGAATCAAAACCGACAAAAGAGATGTCAACTGGTCTGGCCCTTTGAGAAGGACAGAATTTAGAGATATTCCGTGGGAGGTTGCGGCGGCGTCCCAAACAAGTCTAATCTTGCCGGGTTTGTTAGGATTCAGTACCGGAAACATCGGGAGGTACCAGACCCTATTTGGGGATGCCGACAGTTCTTCGGCGGATAGTTTCCTAATGTAAATGTATCTGCTAATGCAGCGGTTCTCAACCTTTTTCTTGAGAGGTACCCCTTCGAATTTTTGTATTAATTGAGGTACCCCCTCTCGAAAGCAGGCTTCCAATCCTCTTGAAAACATAATTCCGAGCCCTTTGAAGGGAAGTTCCTTTCAGCTATTGAATCCTTTTAAAGTAGGCTTCCGCGCCTCTTTTTATTAAAGGCTCTGATCCTCTTGAAAGCGGTTTTCAAGCCACTTGAAAGGAAGCTTTTTTTGCATCTTGAAAGGACGCTTCTGAGCCTGTTGATAGTATGCTTCCAAGCCTCTTGAAAGAAGAAAGCCTCTTGAAAGCAGGTTTACGAGCCCCTTGAAAGAAGGCAACCTAACCACTTAAAAGGAGGCTTTTGAGTTTCTAGAAAAGAAGGCTTTTGAGCCTCTAAAAAAGAAGGCTTTTGAGCTTCTTGAAATAAGGCTTCCGAGCCTCTTGAAAGAAGGCATCCGAGCCTCTAGGAAGGAGCCTTCCGAGCCTCTAGGAAGGACGCTTCCGAGTCTCTAGGAAGGAGGTTTCCGAGCCTCTATGAATGAGGCTTCCGAGCCTCTTGAAAGGAGGCTTCCGAGCCAGTGGTGCAATTTATCAACAATGCCTGCTGAGTGTGATTCTTTTGTTTTGTATTTTTCTCTGCTCCTCTTTGCCTATGACGTTGCCTTTCAGTCAGAACGACAAAGCAGGAATAGCTTAGCAAACTCGGTTTGCCAACAGCGGGCCGAAGCTGATAATCGTTCGGCACAAATTTCCTGTCATTGTCTTTCAAGTGATAGTATTCACCCATGCATTTATATAGGGCCGTCGCATTCACACAGCAGCGAGTGAACTGAATAGACTGTCAGTGCGGGCTGCGTGTGCAATGAGAAGAGAGGTCCTTTGTTTACTTTATCTGTGATTGTTGCTGCTAACCATTTTCAGTTTTCACTGCTATGGAGTGAGTGTGAAAAGGGAATGGTATCAATATCCAACAAATTTCTGTCACTGAGATTGAGAATTCGCACCACTGTTCCGAGCCTCTATGAATGAGGCTTCCGAGCCTATTGAAAGGAGGCTTCCGAACATATTGAAAGGAGGCTTCCGAGCCTCTTGAAAGGAAGCTTCCGAACCTCTTGAAAGGAGGCTTCTGAGCCTCTTGAAAGGAATCTTCCGAGCCTCTTGAAAGGAGGCTTTCGAGCCTCTTGAAAGGAAGCTTCCGAGCCCCTTGAAAGTAAGCTTCCGAGCCTCTTGAAAGGAGGCTTCCGAGTCTCTTGAAAGGAGGCTTCCGAGCCTCTTGAAAGGGAGCTTCTGAGCCTCTTGAAAGGAGGCTTCTGAGCCTCTTGAAGGAGGCTTCTGAGCCTCTTGAAAGGAGACTTGAGCCTCTTGAAAGGAGGCTGAGCCTCTTGAAAGGAGGCTTCTGAGGCCTCTTGAAAGGAGGCTTCTGAGCCTCTTGAAAGGAGGCTTGAGCCTCTTGAAAGGAGGCTTCTGAGGCCTCTTGAAAGGAGGCTCTGAGGCCTCTTGAAAGGAGGCTTCTGAGCCTCTTGAAAGGAGGCTTCTGAGCCTCTTGAAAGGAGGCTTCTGAGCCTCTTGAAAGGAGGCTTCTGAGCCTCTTGAAAGGAGGCTTGAGCCTCTTGAAGGAGGCTTCTGGGCCTCTTGAAAGGAGGCTTCTGAGCCTCTTGAAAGGAGGCTGAGCCTCTTGAAAGGAGGCTTCCTGAGCCTCTTGAAGGAGGCTTCCGAGCCTCTTGAAGGAGGCCTGAGCCTCTTGAAAGGAGGCTGAGCCTCTTGAAAGGAGGCTTCCTGAGCCTCTTGAAAGGAGGCCTGAGCCTCTTGAAAGGAGGCTTCTGGGCCTCTTGAAAGGAGGCTCTGAGCCTCTTGAAAGGAGGCTTCTGAGCCTCTTGAAGGAGGCTTCTGAGCCTCTTGAAGGAGGCTGGAGCCTCTTGAAGGAGGCTTCTGAGCCTCTTGAAGGAGGCCTGAGCCTCTTGAAAGGAGGCTTCCGAGGCCTCTTGAAAGGAGGCTTCTGGGCCTCTTGAAAGGAGGCCTGAGCCTCTTGAAAGGAGGCCTGAGCCTCTTGAAGGAGGCTTCCGGGCCTCTTGAAGGAGGCTTCTGAGCCTCTTGAAAGAGGCTTCCGAGCCTCTTGAAAGGAGGCCTGAGCCTCTTGAAAGGAGGCCTGAGCCCTCTTGAAAGGAGGCTGGAGCCTCTTGAAAGGAGGCCTGAGCCTCTTGAAAGGAGGCCTGAGCCTCTTGAAGGAGGCCTGAGCCTCTTGAAAGGAGGCTTCTGAGCCTCTTGAAGGAGGCCTGAGCCTCTTGAAAGGAGGCCTGAGCCTCTTGAAGGAGGCTTCCGAGCCTCTTGAAAGGAGGCTTCCAGGCCTCTTGAAAGGAGGCTTGAGCCTCTTGAAAGGAGGCTTCTGAGCCTCTTGAAAGGAGGCTTCGAGGCCTCTTGAAGGAGGCCTGAGCCTCTTGAAAGGAGGCTCTGAGCCTCTTGAAAGGAGGCTTCCGGAGCCTCTTGAAGGAGGCTTCTGAGCCTCTTGAAAGGAGGCCTGAGCCTCTTGAAGGAGGCTTCCTGAGCCTCTTGAAAGGAGGCTTCTGAGGCCTCTTGAAAGGAGGCTTCCGGAGCCTCTTGAAAGGAGGCTGAGCCTCTTGAAAGGAGGCTTCTGAGCCTCTTGAAAGGAGGCTCTGAGCCTCTTGAAAGGAGGCCTCTTGAAAGGAGGCTTCTGAGGCCTCTTGAAAGGAGGCTTCTGAGCCTCTTGAAAGGAGGCTTCTGAGCCTCTTGAAAGGGAGGCTTCCTGAGCCTCTTGAAAGGAGGCTTCTGAGCCTCTTGAAAGGAGGCCTGGAGCCTCTTGAAAGGAGGCTTCTGAGGCCTCTTGAAAGGAGGCTTGAGCCTCTTGAAAGGGAGGCTGAGCCTCTTGAAAGGAGGCTTCTGAGCCTCTTGAAAGGAGGCCTGAGCCTCTTGAAAGGAGGCTTCTGAGCCTCTTGAAAGGAGGCCTGAGCCTCTCGAAAGGAGGCTTCTGAGCCTCTTGAAAGGAGGCTCTGAGCCTCTTGAAAGGAGGCCTGAGCCTCTTGAAAGAAGGCTTCAGAGCCTCTTGAAAGGAGGCTGGAGCCTCTTGAAAGGAGGCTTCCGAGCCTCTTGAAAGGAGGCCTGAGGCCTCTTGAAAGGAGGCTTCTGAGCCTCTTGAAAGGAGGCCTTGAGCCTCTTGAAAGGAGGCTTTGAGGCCTCTTGAAAGGAGGCAGGGCCTCTTGAAAGGAGGCTTCTGAGGCCTCTTGAAAGGAGGCTTCTGAGCCTCTTGAAAGGAGGCTTCTGAGCCTCTTGAAAGGAGGCTGGAGCCTCTTGAAGGAGGCTTCTGAGGCCTCTTGAAAGGAGGCTTGAGCCTCTTGAAAGGAGGGTTCTGAGCCTCTTGAAAGGAGGCTTCTGAGCCTCTTGAAAGGAGGCTTCTGAGCCTCTTGAAAGGAGGCTTGAGGCCTCTTGAAAGGAGGCTTCCAGGCCTCTTGAAGGAGGCTTCCTGAGCCTCTTGAAAGGAGGCTTCTGAGCCTCTTGAAAGGAGGCCTGAGCCTCTTGAAAGGGAGGCTTCTGAGCCTCTTGAAAGGAGGCTGAGCCTCTTGAAAGAGGCTTCTGAGCCTTTGAAAGGAGGCTTCTGAGCCTCTTGAAAGGAGGCTTCGAGGCCTCTTGAAAGGAGGCTTCCTGAGCCTCTTGAAAGGAGGCTTCAGGCCTCTTGAAGGAGGCTTCTGAGCCTCTTGAAAGGAGGCTTCCGAGACCTCTTGAAAGCAGGCTTCCAGGCCTCTTGAAGGAGGCTTCTGAGCCTCTTGAAAGGAGGCCTGAGGCCTCTTGAAAGGAGGCTTCCTGAGCCTCTTGAAAGGAGGCTCTGAGGCCTCTTGAAAGGAGGCTTCTGAGCCTCTTGAAGGAGGCTCTGAGGCCTCTTGAAAGGAGGCTTCCAGGCCTCTTGAAAGGAGGCTTCTGAGCCTCTTGAAAGGAGGCTTGAGCCTCTTGAAGGAGGCTCTGAGCCTCTTGAAAGGAGGCTTCTGAGCCTCTTGAAAGGAGGCTTCCGGGCCTCTTGAAAGGAGGCTTCCTGGCCTCTTGAAAGGAGGCTTCTGAGGCCTCTTGAAGGAGGCTCTGAGGCCTCTTGAAAGGAGGCTTCCGAGGCCTCTTGAAAGGAGGCTTCTGAGCCTCTTGAAAGGAGGCTGAGGCCTCTTGAAAGGAGGCTTCCGAGCCTCTTGAAAGGAGGCTTCCGAGCCTCTTGAAAGGAGGCTTCCGAGCCTCTTGAAAGGAGGCTTCCGAGCCTCTTGAAAGGAGGCTTCCGAGTCTCTTGAAAGAAGGCTTCCGAGTCTCTTGAAAGGAAGCTTCCGAGCCTCTTGAAAGAAGGCCTTCGAGCTGCTTGAAAGAAGGCCTTCGAGCTGCTTGAAAGAAGGCCTTCGAGCTGCTTGAAAGAAGGCCTTCGAGCTGCTTGAAAGAAGGCCTTCGAGCTGCTTGGAAGAAGGCTTCACAGAGGTGGAGAAGGATGATTCTAATCCTCTTGCAACGAAGCAACCGAGCTTTAGTAAAAAAAATCATTTTGTTCATTCGACGCTTTGTTCGTTTGATCAATTGTTCCGCATTGTCTAGTTGTGGAAGGCAGGGTTCAATTGGGATTTATTGATCGCATTTCATATTATGTACAAAATAAATTTGAAATAGAAAATACGCAATTATCAAAACTTTAACAATGAGTTTTGATTGGAATTGTTATACGTCCGCCATTACGCATTTTTATCCGATACCCCCTGGGGTACATGTACCCCAGGTTGAGAACCGCTGTGCTAATGTACACAGAAAAAAATATGAAAAGTAAACAGCGCGTAAAACTTGAGATGCGGAACTTTACGCTATTCTACGCTGAAATGCTGGTCTTCCTAACAAGTTTGCTTACAACTTGCATGCGATATTGACGATTCACGCCAAATATTGTATACATTTAGGCTATATCCCGTATGGAATTATGCTGATAATGGCGTTCCATTTATGTGCATGAATCTTAGCCTAAATTTCAATGGATTTTTCTATCTGTGTATCTATGTATCTTATCTTATTTATTTACATAAAAATGAATTTCTGTCTGTCTGAACCTTGTAGACTCGGAAACTACTGAACCCATCAGCGTGAAAATTTGTATGCAAATGTTTTTGGGGCCGAGGAAGGTTCTTGAGATTGTTCGAGACCCCTCCCCCCTTTGGGAAGGGAGGCTCCCATACAAAAGGAACAGCAATTTCTTCATAACTCGAGAATTAATCAAGCAAATAGAACCAAATCTGGCATGTGGAGGTTTAGGAAGAGAAGATATGATTCTGTGGTGGTTTGAAACCCCTCCCCCTTCTGAAAAGGGGGCCTCCCATACAAATGAAATAGAAATTTCTGCATAACACGAGAACCACCCAGAGAATAAATCAATTTTAGGCGAAACGAAGTTTGTCGGGTCTGCTAGTAAAAAATAAAACTTGTTCGTTTTAAATATGTTTGTGAAGTTCGTAGTCTATCCAGAACTCGTAACAATATCCAGAACTACTTGGAATGCAAACATAACTAAGATAAGGTCACACAACTTGCTAATCCTTTAATAACTCCGTTACGGGGATTGACCGGAAGATCTAGACTCTATGGAGATCGTACACTACCTAGAAGCCCAGGGGAACAGATAAAAATACCTCGCATGTAAGCATTATGTTCCTAGAACATCCAAAGTACCAAGCGTAAAAAGATGTTCTACAACACTTATAAGCTTTCGATTTTAAGAAGTGTAAACAAAGAACAATCCGGCCTTACTGTACTCATTCGATTTCTTCTAAGAACCACATTTGTCACGTGTAAATGCAACCGACTTGAGAACGCTATTGCAAAATATAATATTATTTTCTTGGTAGTTTTCTAAAAAAATCATCATTTTTATTAACTATTTATCATAATCCCTGTAATATCGGTATGCCTCCAATATGTTTTACTGACCACATTTGTAGAATGAGCATAAAATTCGCTTAATTAAAGATCACTTTATTTTATGTTGCCGACTAATGTTATCGCTATAGGATAATTAATATCACTGACTGCAGCGACTTTCGTTTTATCAGGCTGATTGTGAACCGTGGGCTTGTGATCCTGTGTGCGCCTATAGAAAGCAGTGTATAGAGTAACCAACGTCAGTGTAGTGCAAAAAGTTCAATGACCGATATCGACCCTACGGGACTCTTCGAGCATTATTATGCGTACAATGGCACAGATGAAGCTGATTGGAATGCCACGACCCGCTATGTGTCGTCCACCGGGGAGGCCCGGCTGGACGTGACATATGCCGTTTTCGAGGGCCTGGTGGCTCTGATGGCCGTGGTGGGCAACGCAATGGTGATTGTAGTGTTCAAACGTGAAAGGCGCCTCCGCAGACGGACTAACTTCTACATAGTGTCGCTCGCCACGGCCGACTTCCTGGTTGGGCTGCTCGGAGTTCCTTTCGCCGTGCTGTCTTCCGTGGGTCTACCACGGAATCTCTATGCATGCCTTTTCACCATCTCACTGTTGATTGTGCTGTGTACGATTTCGATTTTCTGCTTGGTGGCAGTATCCGTCGATCGATACTGGGCAATACTGCATCCGATGGCCTACTCGCGCAATGTCCGCACGAAAACTGCAATAGGTAAGTACTCCAAGGTCAAATCAATTGACATCTCCATAAATCACCTTTCTTATGCGCACGAGTCAAAAATCAAGCAAAATGCTTGTGCGGCATCACGCTTCATCGCAGACTATTTAGGGCAACTGGCTGCGTTGGTAAATTTATATCTACCTACTAGTAGAACGTGCCATGCGTTCTTCGGATACGAAACATTTGCTTTACAAATGCCATTTATAAACACAGCTAATCTCATGACGAACCGATTAGTGACAAATGCGAACTAATGTTTATATTTAGGTATATAGAAAGGAAAAAGATTGACACCTTACGATTTTGCATTAATCAAATTTTGAAAATTTTGATCGAAGAATGCTTAGATATACAAAGAAGGGTCATACTAAATAAAGCAAAAAAGGTGCAGTAAAAGTGTCAATAATAGAATCAAGCCTACCACAACAGTCAGTTTCCCTATATGAACATCATAGATTGAATAAAATATGTGAAATGATTCCGCCGCTTCCGACGAGTGACATTGATGATAAAGATGAGAACAACGAGCGGTTAAGAAAATAAGTGGCGGCTTAATCCGTTAAAAAGTCATAAATGTGTTTTACGCGCTCAAGATTATATTGTTCAGCCGATCCTTTCGCGGTGTAGACATTTGGTAAATAGTTTTAGTGCAAAGTCTGCCATAGAAATCATTTTTGTTTTTCTCGTACAATCAGTCCTCAGAAAAAAAATCTATTTGAAGACTACCTGTAGGAAGCAAATTTTTGGAGGAGGTTTTGCCTTTCTCGAACACTAAGTGCACGTGAAGAATATAGGGTAAGACGGTATAATGTGTCCCCCTAAGGCAAAACTATGATAACTTTTTACTTTTCAACGCTATATATGCAAAGTTTGTGTTATTTGGTAGTCCAAAAAGTCCCAAATACATTGCACGTGAGTAGTCATATAAAAATATCACAGAAAACATGTAATAAAACTTTTTTGAAAAGTCGTGAAACAATGGATTTCCTCAAGCGCTTGGGCAAAACGCCCCACTTTAACCAAGGACGTATTACAGCCCTTCATTAGTATTTTATCTATCCCATAATACAAGGGTTATAAATCCCTATTAAAAAAATAATATAGGTCCATTTAAGCAGGTGTCTGTGAACTACATTTCAATATTTTCCATATCATTTGAAAGCAACTGGTGCTGTCAAAAGATATTTTAGTTAGTTAGTAACTAAAATATCTTTTGTGCTGGCTCGCTGCGTTTGTGTCCAGTTGGTAAGCGCCACCGTCCTGCCTACACTGGGGCGTTTTGATCAAAAAACGTTTTGACGAAAAACGTTACATTTTTGAAGATGAAGCAATTTTACATCATATTAACCACTGAGCAAAGTTATTTTGTTGCCCAACTGAGTATTCCAGTGAAAGTTTTGCGGACAGAATGCTACCGTCGGTCCAGAATGTTGAGCAAACAAACATTAAAACTGTAACATTTTTGTATTTTGCTATTGTTTTCATTATGAAATACAAAAATACTTCCACATTGACATAGTATGGTGGTTTTACAAAAATTTGAAGGTTCCAACTGATTTTTACCCTTAGTTATAGTTTTCTAGAAATCAAAGGAGGGGCGTTTTGTCCAGGTGGGGCGCATTATACCGTCTTACACTAGTGCATTACAAAATGGAATGAATTATCAATCTTCTAACTGTGGTTTCTTGATTGAAGAGTTTACTCTGGGTCGTAGAAGTTCAGTTAATTCAGGATTTCGGGGACTAATCGGTTACGATTTTTACGTCGAAAACCGCCTGAACAATAGTTTGCCTTTGTTCGAGGGTCTAGACCGAGTAGCTGGCAACGGTCTTCGTATTGGAGAAAGTTGTTCGATCGTTCCAGGGCAGATTACGTAAGGCGTAGCGGTAATTTTTTTTATTTAAACTGCTTCCAATATCCTATCCTATGAATGGTACGAACTCCAGATTATTGTACCGAAATCTCATATTGACCGAACAAGCTAGCAACATAGAGCCTGAATTAAATATGAGGAATATGTTATATAATAAGTGACTCATATTGTCAACGGGTAGAAGCACGGAATTACCAAGCTATCTGTTTGGACATTTTCACAACTTTCAATCCGAATACAATCCAATATTATCCAAATCCATATAAATCATATTCAAATCATATCCAAATTCAATCCAAATCCAATCCAAATCCAATCGAATCCAAATACAATCCGAATCCAATACAAATCCAAGCCAAATCCAAACTTAATCCAATAGAAACCCAATCAACCCAAAGCAAATCCGAACCGAATACAATCCAAATCCAATTTAAATACAACTTGTTGGGTTGCATTGCCAGCTAATAAAGAGCACACCAAGAAAAGTTTTCTTCAGCTAGGAAACTAGCTTATTCAGCTAAATTTGTTTGTTGAGAATCAAATCAAAATCCAATCTGCATCCTCTTATTCCAATTCGTATTCAACTTTAATAGAACCCAATCGGAATGAAAACTGAATCCAATTCAAATTCAATCCAATGCAAATTAAATCCAAATCCAATTCAAGCCTAATCCAATCCAATCCAAATATAATCCCAATTCACTCCAATTCTAATCAAATCCAAATCAAAAACAAACCCAAATCCTATCTGAAATCCAATCAAAATCAAATTTAATTCTAATACAATCCAAACCCGCACAAGTGCTATTCAAATCCAATCCAATCCTAATCCAAATCGTATTCCAACCCACCCCAATGCAAATCCAAAACTAATCCTAATTTCAATTCAATTTGAATTCAATAGAAAAAACTAAATCTAATCCAAATCGAATCCAAATCAAATTTGAATCCAATCCAAATCTAATACAAATCCAGTCCAAATTAAATGCAAATCCAATCCAAACCCATTACAAATCCAATCCAAATTCAACCCAAATCCAATTTAAATTCAATCCTAATTCATTACAAATCCAATCCTCATCCTATCCAAATCCAATCCAAATCCAAATCAAATGCAAATCCAGTCCGAATTCAATCCAAATCCAGTCCAAATTCTTTCAAATCTATTCCAAATCCAATCCATCTCCATTCCAAATCTAATCAAAACTCCATTCAAATTCAATCCAATCCAAATCCAATCCGAATCCAATCCAAATCCAATCCAAATCTAATCCAAATCTAATCCAAATCCAATCCAAATTCAATCCAAATCCAATTCAAATCCAATCCAAATCCAACCCAAATCCAATCCAAATCCAAACCTACGCCGAATGGAGTATCCTTCTCCACTGGGCTCGATCCTGGGCCAATCGCTTCCAGTCGCCCTGAACATTGAGCGCCTTGAGGTCTTTTTCAACTGTAAAAAGCCATCGTGTACGCGGCCTTCCACGAAGCCTGCGGCCTCTTCCAGGTTCTCTACTAAATATTATCTTCGCTTGACGTTCTTCCGGCATACGAACAACGTGACCAGCCCACCGTAGTCTGCCATGTTGTATAAGCTTAATAATATCTAGCCCTTTATACACCTGGTACAACTCGTAATTCATGAGACGCCGCCAGATACCGTTCTCCTGTTTACCGCTAAGTATTGTCCGCAGCACCTTACGCTTATACACTCCGAAAGCTCTCCAATCGGCCTCCTTTAACGTCCACACAGCGCGAGTTTTGTTTTCGTTTGCAGACTACGGGACTTAAGCTGGTTACGAAGTCCGTAATAAGCCCCATTTGCAGCTGCAATAAGCCTTTTCACCTCACGGGTAATATCATTATCGCACGTCACTAATGTTCCAAGATACACAAATTCTTCTACCACTTCAAATTTTTCACCATCTAGCACCATTTCGCTACCACCACCACTAATGAACCCACGTTGATTGGCAGCTATCATGTACTTCATTTTGCTGGTATTGATCGTGAGTCCAATCATCGCTGTCTCCCTCTTAAAAGGCACAAAAGCCTCTTCCACGGCACGGCGATCAATCCCGGTAATATCGATATCTTCCGCAAATCCCAGGAGCATATGCGATCTTGTGATAATGGTACCACTTCTTTGCACACCAGCTCTCCTAATCGCTACCTCGAGCGCTATATCATGTTCAAGCATAATTTGACATGATTCATTCCGTTTCACTGAATCGTACGCCGCCTCGAAATCAATAAACAAATGATGTGTCTGCAAGTTGTACTCCCGGAATTTATCAATAATTTGTCTCAGGGTAAACATCTGATCCGTCGTTGATCGGCCCTCACGAAATCCTGCTTGGTATTCGCCGATGAAGGACTCTTCAAGCGGTCTCAATCTGTTGAATAGAATACGGGACATAATTTTGTACACCGAATTAAGGAGGGTTATTCCTCGGAAGTTGGCGCACTCCAGTATGTGCCCTTTCTTAAAGAGAGGGCAAATGAGGCCGTCTAACCAGCTAGCAGACATTTCCTCATCTTCCCATATTTTCGACAGAATATGGTGCAGAACTTCATAAAGCTGCTCACTGCCATGTTTCAGAAGTTCAGCCGGGAGCTGGTCCTTCCCCGCAGCCTTATTGTTTTTCAGCTCTTTAAAAGCTTTTTGGCGGGAGACGGGAGATGGCGCTGTCTTTCTCCGCACGCCATTGACAGACTCGCACACTCTGTGTTCGACGACCGCTACTGTGCCGAAATCTACTGTGGTATTCTCGTCGCTTAGAATCCACATAGAATCTTTTTAGAGAATTACCTATTGTACATATCATCGTCCGTTCGTTCGTCCATATCGTGAGTCCATGTAGATGCTTTGTTCCTTTTGCCATGTATCGAGTCCGGTGGAGGTATGTCTGCGAAAAGAGGATCAGTTTGTCAGTCGCCGTCATGTAGCGTACCCCATTACGCCGTACTGCTGCTGCACTTCTGGTGATTGACGAAAGGTTGATGGGGGGCTGGGAATCGAACCCATGACCATCCGCTTATAAAGCGGACGTGTAGCCGATTGAGCCACGGGCCCCCCTGTCCACATATCGTTCTGCTCCATTTTTGCGCCTCGCTAATCACTTGTTCTTCATAAAAAATATTTTAAGCTCGTTTTAGTGGAACTCGACTAAGTCGAGTCAAGTACGGGACACTGAAGACGACCACACAGTTGTGGTCGGAATACGTATCTGCAAAGATATCGAAATAATTGGTGGAATTAAATGGAGTTACTTAACTCGTCTTAGACGGGTGTTCTTCATATTCTTTATTCTTTCTGCGGTGGGTTCGTTTTTCGGCTGCTCTTGCTTCCTTGTACCGATCTCTATTCGATCGGGTACCCGACACCAACATCCGGCTTCTGGCAACGTTCTTCTTCTTCTTCTGTCACTCTCTGACACTCCACATCGAACAAACCCGTCCTGGGTCGCCTCTGTGCAGTGCCTACCACTTTTCGTGCTGTTGTGCTCACCGCTCCATGGATCCATGGACAACACTCGCTAATGTTGATTGCACTTATCCGTTCGTCGAGCTTCTGGCGGTACTCAGACGATACTCCTTCCGCCGACAATCGCTGGATATTGTAACGCATCGTTCGCTGTGATCTTTAGTTCGATACAGTTGACAACCGTGATCATATTTTACTGACATCGAGGTAGTGATCAGAGTCAATGTTCGATAACATCCGAGAAATGGCGCCCATCCACCAGAACATGGTCTATCTGGTTGGAAGTTTTATCATTTGGGTGTCTCCAGGTGTGCTTTCGGATATTCTTTCGTGCAAAATAGGTGCTACTGATGGCCATCCCTCTTTTCTTTTCTTTTTAACGAAGGTAATGGAAATCTGCAACCAGACACCTGGGGAGGCGAACCCAGGTAGTGTGGGGATGGGATCACCACTCTCGACCCGCTAAAACCAACTCCTTCCTTTCCAGTCATTCCCCCGGCCCGCAATTAAGCAATACTTCGGAGGATGACTATTGGGCATTGCGCCCCCTCCATAACGTACACAAGTGCACGTATAACTCTTTGACACTCCCCATGCAACACATTTGCACAAGACATACTGGCACCACATGTGCCCCAACACTCACCTGCCTATGCCGCTTGAATGACTGCAAGAGGAGATAGGTACCCTGCAGGGGGTACCCCATGCCGCCATCTCACAACATAGACAGTCCTCAATCAGTATGGTGTTCACCCCGTCCTGCAACAGGATGGCACCACTTGTCTACCAAGCCGGAGGCGACCCTAGGTTGGTGGCTCCTATGCCGCTCCTACCTCAGCTACGAGGCAGACCCTTTCATGTCTCCTATTTCTGAGGTGCCGCAGAAGCATCAACCCCCCGACACTCCTGCCAGTCATAGCGAGACTTTCGTGTCCCCTACTTCTGAGGTGCCGCAGAGGTATCTGCCCCCCGACACTCCTGCCAGGCCTAGCGAGACTTCACTCATTCCGTCCCTGGCAGCCGGATCACACTACTGCCTAAGCAGCCACTCTGACCACACGTACCATGCGAGTCTGACTTGTGTGCTCGCTCATACATTCAGTCCCAATCGCTTGCACCACTTGTGCACCACTTTACTGACATTCAGTCACTCACTCAGTGGGGGTTGTAATACCCCCATCTCCCATTTTTATCCACTCTGTGCACCTCCTGTGCATCATTTGGGCGTGGAACACGCGGCACGTCACGCGTGCCTAACACTCACCTACCCGGGCTTTGATATGACCAATAGGTTCCGAGAACAGGTACTTTGCAGGTAGCACCCACCTATTGACATTTCGAAGCCCAGATAGTCCTCAGCCAGTGTGGTGGTCTCCCCATCCTGCAACGGGGTGGCACCACCTACCTTACATGTCTCCGATTTCTGAGGTGCCGCAGAAGCATCAACCCCCCGACACTCCTGCCAGTCGCAGCGAGACTTTCGTGTCCCCTACTTCTGAAGGGGCCGCAGAGGTATCTGCCCCCCAACACTCCTGCCAGGCCTCACCAGACTTCAGTCATTCTAACACTACCGACCATGCGAGGCTTACTTGTGTGCTCACCCATACACTCGGTCCCTCACTCTGTGGGGGTAATACGAGTAATACCCCCAACTTCCATTCGCTTGCACCACATGTGCACCACTTGGGGGTGTGTGGGTACCACCCACTGCCACCCGCTTGCCGCCGAAGCAGCCCTCACTCTGTGGAACCTCCACAGGCTCCGTTAACGACCTGGCTAATTGTTTCATTCATCCCTTCGGCACGGGTCGCCTGACACCTTGGGATTCGGGGTTAGGGGCTTGTATGCTTTAAGCGGCACACGGTTTTCATTGGTAACGGAGTGAAGGCTCTCCCTACCAATTATGGGACGGAAAAAGTTCTCTCTATCGACCTGAGCGTTAGCGTCTCCGATAACAATTTTCACGTCATGCTTGGGGCACTCTCCATAGGCTTTATCAAAACATTCATGAAACGTGTTCTTCACGTCGTCGGATTTATCGTTCGTTGATGCGTAAACGTTGATTAGGCTGTAATTGAAGAATTTGCCCCGTATCCTCAACACACAGATTCGTTCGCTAATGGGTTTCTACCGCATCACTCGCTTCATCTGCTTGTCTATCACTACGAAACCAACTCCATGCTCTGCTTTTTCACCGCCACTGTGATAGATGTTATACTTGAATGCAGTGCTGGTCGTGGGGTCCACGGCTCGGAATTCACGTTCTCCGGATCTGGGCCATCGGACTTCTTGAATAGCGGCCACGTTCACTCCAACCTTCTGCAGTTCGCGAGCCAGAAGGCTCACTCGTCCAGGTTTTTAGGGTTCTGACATTCCAAGTCCCAAGTTTCCAATCATAGTCCTTATTTCGTTGCCGGGTCGGTTGGTAAAAATATCGTTCTCTTTTTCTTCTATCTCAATTTTTCGTGGTACTTGAGAGGCTTCAGTAAGCTTCCTTACCGGGGTCGCGTTACCTACATCGCGCTGGTGGGGCTCCCACCTTAGGTATAGCTGACGCGATACAGCATTTCGTTGATCAGCCGCTGGGTACCAGGCAGACGCTGTTTGAGCCGCACCTCCTGGTGAACAGACGCTCGAGGCGTCTGTTCACTCTAGCTGATGTCAGAAAGACAACAGTGCCCAGGCTGCACTACCAGCTAAGAACACAACCCTTAGTTGGCGGTCTTTTTTCATCGGACGACCCGTGGAAGCGTGAAATAGGAACTTGTGGAGACCAGAGCTCTGTTGGGCGCTCCTTCCTTGATGTTAACCCACCATTTTGCAACCCAAATAAAAGCTAAATTTGTTTGTTGAGAATCAAATCAAAATCCGAATCCAATCTGCATCCTATTCCAATTAGAATTTAATTTTAATAGAACCCAATTGGAATGAAAACTGAATCCAATTCAATGCTAATTAAATTCAAATCCAATTCAAGCCTAATCCAATCCAAATATAATCCCAATTCCCTCCAATTCTAATCAAATCAAACCCAACCCAAATCCTATCTGAAATCCAATCAAAATCCAATCCAAATCAAATTTAATCCTAATACAACCCAAATCCGACACAAGTCCAATCCAAATCCAATCCAATCCTAATCCAAATCGTATTCCAACCCACCCCCAATGCAAATCCAAAAACAATCCAAATCTAATCCTAATTTACTCCCAACCCAAATATAATCCACATCTAATCCAAAATCAATACAAATTCGATATAAATCCAATTTAATTCCTAATATTATAAATTTTGAAGTAGTTTTAAAATTTGATCGAAGTAAGCATGTTAAACCAAAAAGCACCACATGAGAAAGAAAAGATTCATTCAGTATTCAATTCTTTTGCCAGAAGGTTCTGAAATATACAGTTCGGCGAATTTTAAGACAACCAACCAGTCGAAAATGGATGGGCGGAAACACCACGCCATCTAATTCCAATCCTAACCCAATGCAAATTCAAATCCAATCCGAAACAAATCCAAATCCATTCCGAATCGATTCCACATTCAATGAAAATCCAATCCAAATCCAATCCCAATCCAATCAAATTCAAATTCAAATCCGAACCTAATCCTAATCCAATCTAAAACCAATCCAAATACAATTCATATCGAATCAAAATGAAATCCAAATCCAATCCAAATCTAATCAAAAACCAATTCAAATATAATTTAACCCAAAACTTATCTAATTCCAATCCTAACCCAATGCAAATTCAAATCCAATCCAAATCCAATTTAAATCCAATCCACATTCAATGCTAATCCAATCCAAATACAATCCAAATCCAATCAAATTCAAATTCAAATCCGAACCTAATCCTAATCCAATCCCAATCCAATCTAAAACCAATCCAAATACAATCCATATCCAATCAAAATGAAATCCAAATACAATCCCAATTCAAATCCAATCCAAATCAAATGCAATCCAAATCCATACAAAAGCCAATCCAAATCCAAACCAAATCCAAGTCCAATCCAAATATAATCTAAATCCTATTCCAATCCAAATCCAAACTCAATCCAAGTCCAATCCAAATGTAATCCAAATCCAATCCAAATCCAATCCAAATCCAATTCAAATCCAATCTAAATCCAATTCAGATCCAATACAAATCCAATCCAAGACCAATCTAAATCCAAATCCAATCCAAATCCAATCCAAATCCACTCAAAATCCAATTCAAATGCAATCCAAATCCAATCCCAATCCAATCAAAAAACAATCCAAATCCAATCCAATCTATATCCAAATCCAACAAAAATCCGAATCAACTTTTAATCCAATCCAAAACCAACACAAATACGATTCAAATCTAATCTAAATCCAAATACAATCCAAATTCAATCAAATCAAATTCAATCAAATCAATCAAAATGAAACCCAAATCCAATCCAAATCCAAACTCAATCCAAATCCAACCCAATTCAAGTTCAATTCAATACTAATCCAAATCCAACCCCAATCCAATACAAAACCAATCCAAATACAATCTAGTCCGTATCCAAATCCAATACAAATCCGAGCTGTGGTCGAAATACGTATCTGTCAAGGTACAATCATTTCATTTCATTTATTTAGTCTACATCTAAACAGATAACACTGAATCAACAATTTGACGCCACAATACACGGTTCGAGGCCGCATCTCTCCATCCTCGAATACGCCCCACACTCGCCAAGTCGTTCTGCACCTGGTCTGCCCATCTCGCTCGCTGCGCTCCACGTCGTCTCGTACCTGCCGGATCGGAAGCGAACACCATCTTTGCAGGGTTGCTGTCCGGCATTCTTGCAACATGCCCTGCCCATCGTACCCTTCCGGCTTTAGCTACCTTCTGGATACTGGGTTCGCCGTAGAGCTGGGCGAGCTCATGGTTCATTCTTCGCCGCCACACACCGTCTTCTTGTACACCGCCAAAGATGGTCCTAAGCATCCGTCTCTCGAATACTCTGAGTGCTTGCAAGTCCTCCTCGAGCATTGTCCATGTTTCATGTCCGTAGAGGACTACCGGTCTTATTAACGTCTTGTACATGACACATTTGGTGCGGTGGCGAATCTTTTTCGACCGCAGTTTCTTCTGGAGCCCGTAGTAGACCCGACTTCCACAGATGATGCGCCTTCGTATTTCACGACTAACGTTGTTGTCAGCCGTTAGCAAGGATCCGAGGTAGACGAATTCCTCGACCACCTCGAAGGTATCCCCGTCTATCGTAACACTGCTTCCCAGGCGGACCCTGTCGCGCTCGGTTCCACCCACAAGCATGTACTTTGTCTTTGACGCATTCACCACCAGTCCAACTTTTGTTGCTTCACGTTTCAGGCGGGTGTACAGTTCTGCCACCTTTGCAAATGTTCGGCCGACAATGTCCATGTCATCCGCGAAGCAAATAAATTGACTGGATCTGTTGAAAATCGTACCCCGGCTGTTACACCCGGCTCTCCGCATGACACCTTCTCGCGCAATGTTGAACAACAGGCACGAAAGTCCATCACCTTGTCTTAGTCCCCGGCGCGATTCGAACGAACTGGAGTGTTCGCCCGAGATCTTCACACAGTTTTGCACCCCATCCACCGTTGCTTTGACCAGTCTGGTAAGCTTTCCAGGGAAGCTGTTCTCGTCCATAATTTTCCATAGCTCTACGCGGTCTATACTGTCGTATGCCGCCTTGAAATCAACGAACAGATGGTGCGTTGGGACCTGGTATTCACGGCATTTTTGAAGGATTTGCCGTACAGTAAAGATCTGGTCCGTTGTCGAGCGGCCGTCAACGAAGCCGGCTTGATAACTTCCCACGAACTCGTTCACTAATGGTGACAGAAGACGGAAGATGATCTGGGATATCACTTTGTAGGCGGCATTAAGGATGGTGATCGCTCGAAAGTTCTCACACTCCAGTTTGTCGCCTTTCTTGTAGATGGGGCATATAACCCCTTTCTTCCACTCCTCCGGTAGCTGTTCGTTTTCCCAGATTCTGACTATCAGTTTGTGCAGGCAAGTGGCCAGCTTTTCCGGGCCCATCTTGATGAGCTCAGCTCCGATACCATCCTTACCAGCTGCTTTATTGGTCTTTAGCTGTTGAATGGCATCCTTAACTTCCCTCAAGGTGGGTCTGGTTGGCTTCCATCGTCCGCTGAACTGACGTAGTCATCTCCTCCGCTGCCTTGACTTTCATTGCCTGTACTCTCAGCGCCATTCAGATGTTCCTCGTAGTGCTGCTTCCACCTTTCGATCACCACACGTTCGTCCGTCAAGATGCTCCCATCCTTATCCCGGCACATTTCGGCTCGCGGCACGAAGCCTTTGCGGGATGCGTTGAGCTTCTGATAGAACTTGCGTGTATCTTGAGAACGGCACAGCTGTTCCATCTCCTCGCACTCCGCTTCTTCTAGGCGGCGTTTCTTCTCCTGAAAAGGCGGGTCTGCTGTCTCCGCTTCCGTCTATAACGTTCCACGTTCTGTTGGTACCTTGCTGCAGCGCGACCGCTGCAGGTACAATCAAGTGGTGGAATTAAATAGGATGTTACAAACTCGTCTTATGATAAGTGAAGACATTCCACTGAAAAGCTCAAAATGATTTTCATATAACAAATCCGAGTCTAATCCTAATCCAATTCGAATCCACTCCAAAACCAACACAAATCCAATTCAAATCTAATCTAAACCCAAATTCCATCGAATTCCAAATCTAAATCAATCCAAATCCAATCCAAATCCAATCCAAAACCAATCAAAATCCAATCAAAATCCAATCCAAATCCAATTCGAATCCAATCCACATTCAATGCAAATACAATCGAAATCCAATCCGATTCAAATTAAAATCCAAATCTTATCCTAATTCAATCTAAAACCAATCCAAATACAATTCATATCCAAACTAATCCATATTCAAATCCAATCCGAATCTAATCCAATCTATGCCCATTCCGAATTCAATCCAAATACAATCCAAATCCAATCAAATTCAAATCCGAACATAATCCTAATCCAATCCCAATCCAATTTTAAACCAATCCAAATACAATCCATATCTAATCCATATCCAATAGAGTGGGGCGTCATGGTCATTTTTTCAAATCAATGGTTTTTCGAAGCCATTCTGGGTCCTGAACAACTGTGCAGAATTTGGGACCGATTGGTTGCATCCTCGCTTTCCGCATCGCGTTTGAAGTTTGTATGGAAATTAGTATGGGAGAACGTATATTTTTGCATTTCTACTACTAGAGGTTTCAGTTCATTGTAAACCAAGTGGCACATTGCGTTAAAGTATAACCCAAAGGATGCCGAAAAACTTTGCTGAAGAAGGCACGTTGCTGGAACGTCCACGAAAAAAGTTATAACACTTCGAACATTGAGTGTTCAAACCATATGCAAAAAATCGTTTATTCTGCCAGCACTGCCGTACTCCGTAGACCAATAATTTAACTGAGTCTTATTTCAAAATAATTGATCTTATAGGGCTTTAGAGCTAATGGGAGCTATTTGGAATTGTTTCAAAAGAAAAAATCCGACTAGAAGGAAGATGGGTTTTGCCCTTCGATAACCATAGGTTGTCCGGTAGTGCTGGCAGAAACATTGATCTCTTGCATATGGTTTGAACAATCAATTTTCGAAACGTAATAACATTTTTCGTAGACCTTCCAGCTACATACCTTCTTTGGCAAAGTCTTTCGGCATCTTTCAGGCTATATGCTAACGTATTGAGTCACGTGAATGATGATAAATTGAAGCCGCTAAGAGCAAAAATGTAAAATAGTACGTTTTCCCATACTAATCTCCATGTAAATTTAAAACGCGATGCGGCATGCGAGGTTGCAACCAATCGAGCCCATATTTTGCACAGTTGATTGGGGTCCCAAAACGATTCAGAAAAACCTTGATCTCACTTGATCGGACGAAGTTTGCGTTTTTCCATACAACTGCGCCCCACTCTAATATCCAATCCAAATCTAGTTCAAAACCAATCCAAATCTAATTCAAATTAATTCCAAACCCAATCCAAATCAACTCCAAATCCAACCCAAATACAAACCAAATCAAAATCCAATCAAATTAATTAAAAATCCAAATCTAACCGAAATTGAGCATGGACATGACCCAAAGACGAGTGTTGAACATGAACCCTTCACGTTTAGCGCTTTTCGCCTGGCGCATTAACCATCTGATTTATATACAAGATGCAATCCAAATTTAATTTAATCCCAATACAATCCTAATGAATATTCACTTCAAACCCAACTCAATACTAATCCAAATCCCATCCAATTCCAACCCAAACCCAATGCAAATCCAAATCTAATCCAAATTCAATCCAAACTCAATTCAAATCCGATTCAAATTTAATCGAAATCTAATTTATATGCAATCGAATACAAATCAATATCCAATCGAATCCTCCCCAATCCCAATCAAATTCAAATTTAATCCAAATCCAAACCAAATTCAAATAAAATCAAGATTCAAAAAGAAATAAGAATCGAACGCATAGAGTGCTCTCTTCAATATTTTTCTATGAGAACATTAATGCTTTCAGAGAAATATTTTCATATGTAAATGAAAAGGGACACGACAGGTATTTCCGTCCATCATCGTAGGGGCTAAAGCCAACGAAAGCAACGTACATTTGCTTGAACTCCACTATAGCAGAACGTTTCTCCGGAGCTTACGATTTGGTACGTATGAGTTTTACGAAAAAGCGTCTTTTTATTGGTTTTCGAGACTATGATGAACAGACGAAAATACCTGCCGTGTCCCTACTTAGAATATTCAGAAAAATGTCGCCCACACACTTTTACTCCATAATGTTCAGCTGTTTAAAAAATTCCGTCAAAACAGGAAGGATACGTGCCGCATTGTACAATTTTTTTTAAGCGAACAAAGATCGTGGGAAAAGTATACGGAGGACACTTTTGAACGTGAAAATGTTTCGAAAATTGTTAAAGTTTGTTAAGTAGATTGAGCTTCATTGTATTCAACAAAGTAACATGGTACAAGAATCTTGAAATGAGTACCATACCAATTATTGTCTTTATCAAAGATATTCTTGGAATAATTTTCTGGTCCAATTGTACCATGGTATAAGTACCACAGGTGTGTCCTTAGTATTATGCTCAACGTCGCGGACATATGCAATGGATGTATTCTATATAATCTGATATATATTGTGTATCACTCCAAATGAAATCGGGAACCGCAGAATATAGTAATATAATTAATCGACCTAGTGGAAACCTATGCCATGACGACTTCCGCTTATCAGCACGGGTATCAATCTGTAGATATTCAGTTTATATATGACATCTGCTTTAACTCAATTGCCGAACAAGGGCCGCGCCCGCTGTTTGACATTTTAATAAACCGTGCAAATTGACTCATTGTGCATTGCACATAATCAATGCATCGTACACTCAATTATAGTGGAATGTTAAATCAGCTCTTCTGAATGCATGTACAACAAAAGTGCAAACGATGCTCATCTACATTTCATCGAATAATAAAAAATAGTAATTATGGAAGCTATAACAAATATCTTTCACGTTTCATTTCCAGTTATCATCAGTCTGTGCTGGCTGGCTGGCTCCATCATCGGGTTCCTTCCACTGTTTGGTTGGCACGAAACGCCTCAAGTCGACACCTGTCTGTTTCTCAAGGTCATGAACTACGACTATTTAGTTTTCCTCTACTTTGCGACAATCATCACTCCAGCTCTCATCATGCTAGCATTCTACGCACACATCTATCGGGTTATTATTAAGCAAGTATGTTCTAAATGTTGGCATGCGGCTGGACGAATTCTGACCATCCTCTCTTTTCAGCTCCGCCAAATCGTAACTATGAATCCATCCGGTGGTATTTCCTCGGAGAGTCGAAGATCTTCCGAGAGTAGTCGTATCCGGATAACAGCCAAGAAACCTGGACGATGTAAGCCTAAGGAACACGGTGGCACGATGCTGCGAGTTCTGGGAGCAGCCCAGAAGCGAGAGGTGAAGGCCACCCAGAACCTGTCGATCATTGTGCTATTCTTCATGATCTGCTGGATCCCGCTGTACACCATCAACTGCATTCAGGCTTTCTGCCGCGATTGCACGATTCCTTCCACGTTGATGTTCTTCTGCATCATTCTGTCCCATCTCAACTCGGCCGTCAATCCTTTACTGTACGCTTACCACCTCAAGGATTTCCGGGCGGCCCTGAGGAATCTCATTCTTAGCATGCTGGGATACGACGTCAACACACAGGAGCTGAACTATCGTGCATCCCTGGCCAGCCAACAGCAGCAGATCATCCAAAGACATTCTATGGATAAGAGGTTTTCGCTGCAGCCTAAGGTTTACATAGGTGAGTGTAGATTAGACAAATAAGATCAATACATACTTTAGACCTAGGGCACCTGTCGCAACTTTCACGAAACTTAAATAATCTCAAATTGATTATGTCTGATTTAACTTATGCATGACTCTACTTTTAAGTAAAGTTTCACTTCAAATATTCAGCCCAATACACGGTTCAAGGCCGCACCTTTCCATCCTCGAATACGACCCACGCTCACCAAGTCGTTTTGTACCTGGTCAGCCCACTTCGCTCGCTGTGCTCCACGCCGTCTTGTACCTACCACATTGGAAGCGAAGCAACATGTCCTGCCCAGCGTTCCCTTCCCGCGTAAGCTACCTTCAGGATGCTGGGTTCGCCGTAGATCTGAGCGATCTCGTAGTTCATCCTTCGCTGTCACACAAATCATCTTTTTGAACACCGCCAAAGCTGGTCCTAAGCGCCCGTCTCTCGAATACTCCGAGCGCTTGCAAGTCCTCCTGGAGCATGGTCCAAGTCTCATGTCTCATGTTTTGTACATGGCACATTTGATGCGTGTGTGAATCTTTTTTGACCGCAGTATGCCCGACTTCCACAGATGATTTTATTTATTTATCATCAGACTAAGGCCGGAGTGGCCTGTGCTGCACATAAAAGACTTCTCCGTTCAGCTCGGTTCATGGCTGCACTTCGCCAACCACGCAGTCTGCGAAGGGTCCGCAAGTCGTCCTCCACCTGATCGATCCACCTTGCCCGCTGTGCACCTCGCCTTCTTGTTCCCGTCGGATCGTTGTCGAGAACCATTTTCACCGGATTACTGTCCGACATTCTGGCTACGTGCCCGGCCCACCGCAGTCTTCCGATTTTCGCGGTGTGAACGATGGATGGTTCTCCCAACAGCTGATGCAACTCGTGGTTCATTCGCCTCCTCCACGTACCGTCCGCCATCTGCAACCCACCATAGATGGTACGCAACACTTTCCTTTCGAAAACTCCCAGTGCGCGTTGGTCCTCCACGAGCATCGTCCAGGTCTCGTGTCCGTAGAGAACTACCGGTCTTATAAGCGTTTTGTAGATAGTCAGTTTAGTACGGCGGCGAACTCTATTCGATCGAAGCGTCTTGCGGAGTCCAAAGTACGTACGATTTCCAGCCACTATGCGTCTCCGAATTTCTCTGCTGGTATCGTTATCGGCGGTCACCAGTGAGCCCAAGTACACGAATTCTTCAACCACCTCGATTTCGACACCACCGATAGAAACTCGTGGTGGGTGGCTCACATTGACCTCTCTTGAGCCTCTTCCTATCATGTACTTCGTCTTCGACGTGTTGATGACTAGTCCAATCCGTTTAGCTTCGCTTTTCAGTCTGATGTAGGCTTCCTCCATCCTCTCAAAGTTACGTGCCATGATATCAATGTCGTCGGCGAAACCAAATAACTGGACGGACTTCGTGAAAATCGTACCACTCGTGTCAATCCCTGCCCTTCGTAAGCGATGTTGAATAGCAGACACGAAAGACCATCACCTTGCCGTAACCCTCTACGGGTTTCGAAGGGACTCGAGAATGCCCCTGAAACTCGAACTACGCACATCACCCGATCCATCGTCGCCTTGATCAACCGTATCAGTTTATCCGGAAATCCGTTTTCGTGCATTAGCTGCCATAGCTGGTCCCAATCGATTGTATCATATGCGGCTTTGAAGTCGATAAATAGATGATGTGTGGGCACGTTGTATTCGCGGCATTTCTGCAATACCTGACGTATGGCGAACACCTGGTCTGTGGTAGAGCGTTCACCCATAAATCCCGCCTGGTACTGCCCCACGAACTCTCTTGCAATTGGTGTTAGTCGACGGCATAAAATTTGGGAGAGTACCTTGTAGGCGGCGTTCAGCAATGTGATTGCGCGGTAGTTGCTACAATCCAGCTTATCGCCCTTTTTGTAGATGGGACACACGACACCTTCCATCCACTCCTGCGGCAGAACCTCATCCTCCCAAACCTTGGTAATCACCCAATGCAGCGCTCTAGCCAGTGCTTCACCACCGTGTTTAAACAGCTCTCCTGGTAGTTGGTCAACTCCAGGGGCTTTGTTGTTTTTCAGCCGGCCGATCTCCTCCTGGATTTCCTGGAGATTCGGAGCCGGAAGTCGCATGTCCTGCGCGCGTGCTCCTAGGTTCATTACCATACCGCCACCGTTGTCTGCCATATCGCCATGCAGGTGCTCTTCGTAGTGCTGCTGCCACCTTTGGATCACCTCACGCTCGTTCGTATGAAGGTTTCCGTTTAGGTCCTTACACATATCGGGCTGTGGCACGTGGCCCTTACCTGAACGGTTCAACTTCTCATAGAACTTTCGTGCGTTATTAGCGTGGTACAATTCCTCCGTCTCTTCACGGTCTCGATCTTCCTGCTGGCGCTTTTTCCTCCGGAAAATCGAGTTTTGTCTGTTCCGCGCCCGTTTGTATCGTGCCTCGTTCGCCCTCGTGCGGTGTTGCAGCAATCTCGCCCAGGCTGCATTCTTCTCCTCAACTAACTGCTCACATTCGCCGTCATACCAGTCGTTTCTATGATCCGGAGCCACCGTGCCTAGTGCAGCGGTTGCGGTGCTTCCAATGGCGGATCGAATATCTCTCCAGCCATCTTCAAGAGATGCTGCGCCTAGCTGCTCTTCCGTTGGGAGTGCCACTTCCAGCTGCTGCGCGTAGTCTTGGGCTAGTCTACCGTCTTGTAGCCGCCCAATGTTAAGCCGCGGCGGACGACTCCGACGCGTGTTGATCACCGTCGAGAGTTTTGAGCGCAGACATACTGCGACGAGGTAGTGGTCGGATTCAATATTCGCACTGCGGTAAGTGCGTACGTTCGTGATGTCGGAGAAGAATTTACCGTCGATTAGAACGTGGTCGATTTGGTTTTCCGTTGCTTGATTAGGTGATTTCCATGTGGCCTTGTGGATATTCTTACGGGGGAAGAAAGTGCTTCGGACTACCATTCCGCGGGAGGCTGCAAAGTTTATGCATCGTTGGCCGTTGTCGTTCGATACGGTATGCAGACTATCCCGTCCGATGACCGGTCTATACATTTCCTCCCTTCCTACCTGAGCGTTCATGTCACCGATGACGATTTTGACGTCCCGCAGTGGGCATCCATCGTATGTCTGCTCCAGCTGCGCATAGAACGCTTCTTTCTCGTCGTCGGATCTCCCTTCGTGTGGGCAGTGCACGTTGATGATGCTATAGTTGAAGAAACGGCCTTTTATCCTCAGCTTGCACATCCTTGCGTTGATTGGCTGCCACCCAATCACGCGTTGGCGCATCTTTCCCAGCACTATGAAGCCGGTTCCCAGCTCGTTGGTGGTGCCACAGCTTTGGTAGAAGGTAGCCGCTCGATGCCCGCTTTTCCACACTTTCTGTCCTGTCCAGCAGATTTCCTGCAGCGCTACGACATCGAAGTTGCGGGGATGTAATTCATCGTAGATTATCCTATCGCAACCGGCGAAGCCTAGCGACTTGCAGTTCCATGTTCCAAGCTTCCAATCGTGATCCTTTATTCGTCGCCTAGGTCGTTGCCGATTGTATCGAGTCGTATTATCTTCTATGTCGTTCGTAATAGTTGTTTTTAAAGGCGGCTTATTGGGCCTGCGCAAACCTCCTGTCTCGTCGGAGGGCCGTCGTGTCAGGGCTGTTTAGCGTCCCACCTAACACCAGGACTTGGGCTTGTGCGCTTTGAGCGGCACACGGTCGCTTTGGCGGAGCCTACTTGCGGATACATGCAGCTTTTTATATTCCACAGATGATGCGCCTTCGTATTTCACAACTAACACTATTATCAGCCGTTAGCAAGGATCCAAGGCTGACGAGTTACTCGACCACCTCGAAAGTATCCCGGCTATCGTGACACTGCTTCCCAGGCGGGCCCTGTCGCGCTCGGTTCCGCCCACAAGCATCAGCATGTACTTTGTCTTAGATGCATTCACCACCAGTCCAACTTTTGTTGCTTCACGTTTCAAGCAGGTGTACAGTGCTGCCACCTTTACAAATGTTCAGCCGATAATGTCCATGTCATTCGCGAAACAAATAAATTGACTGGATCTGTTGAAAATCGTACCCCGGCTGTTACACCCGGCGCTTCGCATGACTCCTTCTAGCGCAATGTTGAACAACAGGCACGAAAGTCCATCACCTTGTCTTAGTCCCCGGCGCGATTGGAGTGTTCACCCGAATCTTCAAACAGTTTTGAACACCATCCACCGTTGCTTTGACCAATCTGATAAGATTCCATAATATTCCATAGCTCTATGCGGTCTATACTGTCGTATGTCGCCTTGGAATCAATGAACAGGTTAGGGCCTGGTGTTCATGGCATTTTTGAAGGATTTGCCGTACAATATAGATCTGGTTTGTTGTCGAGCGGCAGTCAACGAAGCCGGCTTGATAACTGCCCACGAACTCATTCACTAATGGTAACAGACGACGGAAGATGGTCTAGGATATTTTTCCGGGCCTATTTTGATGAGCTCAGCTCCGATAGCATCCTTACCAGTTGCTTTATTGGTCTTTAACTGTTGGATGGCATCCTTAACTTCCCTTCGATCGTCCGCAGAACCGACGTAGTCATCTCCCCCGCTGCCTTGACTTTCACTGCCTGTACTCTCAGCACCATATGAATATTCCTCGTAGTACTGCTTCCACCTTTCGATCACGACACGGTCGTCCATCAAGATGCTCCCATTCTTATCCCTCCATATTTCGGCTCGCGGCACGAAGCCTTTGCGGATCCGTTCCGCATTCCACTTCTTCCAGGCGGCGTTTCTTCTCCTGAAAAAGGCGGGTCTGCTGTCTCCGCTTTCGTCTATAACATTCCACGTTCAGCCGGGTCCCATGCTGCAGCACGACCGCCCGCGCAGTGTCCTTCTCCTTCGGAATTTCTCTGCACTTTTCGGCGAACCAATCGTTACGTACCACATATCCGACGTTGTTCTCCGCTGCGTCGACAATGGCTGCGTCAACTGTATTCCAGCAGTCCTCAAGAGGGGCCTCATCGAGCTCACCCTCTTCCGGTAACGCTGCCTCGAGATGCGGCGCATATGCAGTAGCGACATCATGTTGCTTCAGGCGCTCTAGGTGGAACCTTGTTGATGACGGATAGTTTTGGGCGCAGATAGTAGTCACGGTATGTCCTGACATCAATAATGTCGGAGAAGTGACGCCCATCAATCAGAACGTAATCAATTTGTGATTCTGTCTGCAGTGGTGATCTCCAGGTGTACCGATACAAAAGGCTGTGCCGAAAGTGAGTGCTGCGTCAACGGGGTCTTCTTCTGCGGCTGCTATGCGCCTCCTCGATGGTCGATCGAGCAGTTCGGTCGTATGCTAGATTGTTTGACGGCTAACTTGCTGGGGCGTAGGCCGGTGGTGATAGAAGGGAACTTCAACGCTTGGGCCGTGGGATGGGGAAGCCGATCCACGAATCAACGGGGGCAGATCCTGCTGGGATCACTGGCCATGTTGGAGTTGGACTTAGATAATGTCGGTACCAAAAGTACCTACAGCTGGAACGGGGCCGAGTCGATTATCGACGTTACGTTCTGGAGCCCTGGCCAAACGAGTAGTTCGAACTGGAGGGTAGATGATGGCTACACTCACAGCGACCACCTGGCGGTTCGCTACAGTATCGACTATACGACCAGCATTCAACGGATGGAAGAAGGAGCGAGGCCTAGCCCTCGTATGTGGAAGACATCATACTTCGACGACGATGTGTTTATGGAAGTGCTCCGCCGCGAGCACAATATTCCCGGTCTGAGCGGCGAGCAGCTGATAACAGTACTCTCGCGTGCATGCGATGCTACCATGGCTAGGAAACTCCACCCTAGGAATGGGAGGCCACCGGCTTACTGGTGGACTCAAGCAATTGCGAACCTGCGCCGCGCCTGCCTACGGGCAAGGAGGCGGATGCAGCGAGCACGCACAGAAGAGGAGCGTGTTGAACGACAGGTGGCGTTCGTGACTGCTAGAGCCGCTCTGAAGACTAAGATTAGATCGAGCAAAAAAGCCTGCTTCGAGGGCCTGTGTCAAAGTGCCAACGCGAGTCCATGGGGTGACGCCTATAGGCCTATAGGGTAAGTCGACCGTAGACTATTGCAGATGCGCTCCTGCGTCTTGGAATTCCCGAGTACCTGTACAAGATTCTCGGAAGCTACTTTCAGAATCGAGTACTGGTATACGACACGGAGGCGGGCGGAAGTGCGTTAACATAACCTCAGGGGTTCCGCAAGGTTCCATACTGGGTCCGGTGTTATGGAACGTCATGTACGGTCATGTACGGTGTCTTGAGGTTGAAGTTCCCGATGGGCGTGGTAATCGTCGGCTTCGCTGACGATATTACGCTGGAGGTCTACGGCGAATCGATCGAAGAGGTGGAGTTGACAGCAGCCCACTCGATCGCAATTGTGGAGGAGTGGATGAGTTCCAGGAAGTTAGAACTGGCTCACCACAAGACTGAGGTGGTTGTTGTTAACAACCGAAAGTCGGAGCAACAAGCGGTGATAAGGGCAGGCAACTGCGCGGTCACCTCTGAACGCTCCATCAAACTCTTGGGGGTAATGATCGACGATAAGCTCACCATTGGTAGCCACGTCAATTACGCCTGCAAGCGTGCCTCCACAGCTATAGTGGCATTGTCCCGGATGATGTCCAATAGCTCTGCGGTTTATGCCAGCAAGCGCAAGCTTCTGGCTAGTGTCGCTCTGTCCATACTGAGGTATGGGGGCCAGCTTGGGGCACGGCCCTGCGAATTAACTGCTACAGAACGAAGTTATCAAGTACGTATAGGCTCCAAAAAATGGAGGTTGGGGATGTTTATTTGAATTCATCACGATTTAAGAGTTGTAGGTGAATTTGAATAAATTTTAAGTGTTTCCCATACAAATTTCCATATAAACATAAATTGACTTCGCGCCACCCCTAAATGGTCACTGAATTGCCTGAAATTTTGCCAGGACTCCTATATTATCAAAATGATGCTAATAAACATATGGGAGTTGGAATTTTCGAACATTTTTGAAATATGAACTGCCCTAGTGACCACATGCTTGCCACATGTGGTCTGGACACTACCCCGGACAACCTAGTCCGGAGGATGTGTAAAGATGAAGTTGGCTGGATCGCCGTTTTATCGGCTATCGTCCAAATCGTCTCGGAGCTACACAGAAGGTGGCGCGTGGACTCAAGGATGGCTAGTTCAGGCGCAAACAAGAGGTGGTCCAAGGGTTCGGAGTCGGCTTCATGGGTCATACCGGTGGTCATGCTCTGTGGTCGAACTCGATCCTTTTATCGAACAAGTGGCCGCGCGAAGAACAACATGGTATCGTCGCTTTCGCGGCGTCGGTCAACCGGGCGGGTTCCGAGCCCAAGAACGGAAAGGGGTCCTCGTCAAGGCTGGGGCAGGCGTAGGCACCGCGTCGGCAAGTCCCTCTGTGTGTTGGCGAATAAGCCCGAGGTCGCAGAGAGGTCAATTTGGGGTGCACGCGGCATCATCATTCTTGATAC
The DNA here is from genome assembly GCF_024139115.2 of Armigeres subalbatus. NCBI lineage: Eukaryota > Metazoa > Arthropoda > Insecta > Diptera > Culicidae > Armigeres > Armigeres subalbatus. The sequence continues at coordinate 198,576,410 of NC_085139.1, forward strand.
CAGTCGTGCAGAGGGAAGCAGGCGTGAAGTCGACCCTTCTCACCTTCCGAGGACATAGGGCGTGGTAAGGCCACCTGGAAAGCCGGCAATGCCCTGGCACGATACCATGGTGTTCTTCTAAAAAAGCGAGTCACGATGTCCGATGCTGCAAGGACACGCCGCTAACCTCGAGGGTGCGTTGTGCACTGGCCCCCCTTTGAAGCATTACCTTCTGGTTGTACCGAAGGGACGATGGTTGGAAAGGTTGCTGTTGGAGGTGGCCCCTCCTAGGTATGCAGAAAAACATGACATAGGGAGGAGGGGGGTCTAGAAATCTCAAAAAGTAGTGGACGTCATATTTGAATAGCCCCCAAATTGTCATACGAAAGAGCTGTCGAAAGGAGATGCACAATGAGACCCCAGTACTGCAAAAGGTCGTGATCGTCATAAGACAGAGAGCAAAGCGCCTTTTTCTATCTTATGCGACCAGGGTTCGTAATGCTACTCAATCTCAGGAGCACAGGATGCTCCTGTCGTGACCCGGACGAGGTTTTCAAGCTCGACCGTTCGTCGCAACAATACTCAGCAAACTGAACTCTGTTATCGATTCGTTCCAACACGAACGAAAAACCGAAAACACCTTTGCGTTACCATGGAGCACAAGATAACACTATACACGCTGATCAAAATGAATCAATAAATGAGTTCATATCGTTACAAGGAAATAATCTCAGTGGTGTTTTGCAATAACTCCTCATTCTAACCTTATTCACTACATTCTTTCCCTCCTCTACTCTGGAGACACATTAGAAACTTAAAATACCTATGTAGCTTGAAGAATTATCATTAATGATTCCTTTTGAACCAATATTGAATTACCCCCTTTTCAAGAATTAAGAACTATATGCGAACGACTTTATATAATCCTAACCTAATTCTAATTGTATTCAAAGCCAAGACCAATCCAAATCAAATCTAAATACAATCCAAATTCAATTTAATTTCAATCTGAATCTAATCCAAATTCAATCCAAATCCCATCCAAATTCAATTTAGATTTGTTCGCGTCAAATTCAAATTAAATCCATAATCAATCCGACTCCAATCCAAATCCAATAAAAATCAATCCAGATTCAATTTTAATTCAATCCAAAACCAATCAAAATCCAAAACCAGTCCAAAAACAATCCAAATCTAATCCACATCCAATCTAAATTCAAACCAAATCCAATCTAAATTCAATCCAAATGTAATCCAAAGCCAATCCAAATCCATTCCAAATTTAATGCTAATCTAATCCAATCTAAATCCTACTCAAAACCAACCGAAATGAATCCAACCCAAATCTAATCCGAAATAAATCCGAACAATCCAAATCCAATCCGAATCTAATCCAAATACAATCCAAATCTGTTCCGAATTCCAACCAAATACTATTCGAATCCAAATCCACTCACAATTCAATCCAAATCCAATTCACAACCAATCTAAGTTTGAATTCAATCCAAATCCGATCCGAACCCATTTGATATCTAATTCCGTACGTAAATTCAATCCAAAATCAAATCAAATCCAATTTCCAACCTATATGAATCAAAATCCATTCCAAATCAACTCATAATTCAATCCCAATTCAATTCAATTTTAATCCATATTTAAATTCAAATCCAATCCCAATCCGATCCAAAACCATTTGATATCTAATTCCGAACCAGTCTAAATCCAAATCCCAAACCAAATCAGATCAAATTTCCAACCAATATGAATCCAAATCCAAACCATATTCATTCCAAATCCGATTCGAATCCATTCCAAATCCACTCATAATCCAATCCCAATTCAATCCAATTTTAATCCAAATCTAATTCAGAACCAATCTAAATCCAATCCAAATCCGATCCTAAAACAATCCAAATTTAATCCGAATCCAACCCAAATCCAATCTAAAAACAAATCAAATCCAGTTCCGAACCAATCTAAATTCAAATCCAATCCAAATCCGATCCGAAACCATTTGATATCCAATTCCGAACCAATCTGAATCTAATCCAAATACAATCCGAATTCCAACCAAATACGATTCGAATCCGAATTCAATTCAATTCAATCCAAATTTAATCCAAATCCAATTCACAACCAATCTAAATTTGAATCCAATCCGAAACCATTTGATATCCAATTCCGTACCTAAATTCAATCAAAAATCAAATCAAATCCAATTTCTAGCTTATATGAATCAAAATCCATTCCTAATCAACTAATAATTTTGGGATTGAATTTCAATTTTCAATTCAATTCAATTTTAATCCATATCTAAATTCAAATCCAATCCAAATCTGATCCGAAACCATTTGATATCCAATTCCGAACCAGTCTAAATCCAAATCCAAAACAAAATCAAATCCAATTTCTTACCAATATTAATCCAAATCCAATCCATATTCAATCCAAATCCGATCCGAATCCATTCCAAATCCCTCATAATATAATCCCAATTCAATCCAAATGTAATCCAAATTTAATTCAGAATCAATCTAAATCCAATCCAAATCCGATCCTAAAACAATCCAAATTCAATCCGAATTCAACCCAAATCAAATACAAAAACAAATCTAATCCAATTCCGAACCAATCTAAATTCAAGTCCAATCAAAATCTAATTTAAATCCGAATTCTTATTTTAGTTTTATTTTCATCTGATCAATTATTATTTCTGTCATTTTTTTGCTTTCATTCCAACGTCTTTTTGGTTTTCGTTTAACAAACTTTCTTGCCTATTAGTTTCATTTATCTCATTGTGTTTTTTGTCCCCGGCCTACTCCTCTGCCCTTCTGCCAGGAGCCTACCGGGAGGCTAGCATTCACCTGTCTTTTTCTATTGTATTTTTTTTAATGTTTCTTTGCCACTTTTATGTTTTGTGCCTTTTATTTTGCACCTTTTCTTTGCTACCCGGCCTACTCCTCTGCCCTTCCGTCAGGAAGCCTACCGGGAGCGCTAGCATTCTTTGTTTTTTTCGTGCCTTTTGTTTTGCAGCATTTCTTTGCCACCTTTATGTTTTGTGCCTTTTATTTTGCACCTTTTCTTTGCTACCCGGCCTACTCCTCTGCCCTTCCGTCAGGGAGCCTACCGGGAGCGCTAGCATTCTTTTGTTTTTTTTCGTGCCTTTTGTTTTGCACCTTTTCTTTGCCACCCGGCCTACTCCTCTGCCCTTTCGTCAGGGAGCCTACCGGGGACATTAACATTCTCAAGGATTTTTTTTATCTGGTCTTCCATTTTCTATTTTTTCTTAAATACACTTTATTTACCTGATTCCTATGACACCGATTCCAACAAAAGTAGGCAGGGAGCTCGACCAACTAAAAAAAACTGAATTGAATTCTACCGGCTGCGTCATTGTCGTGACCCGGACGAGGTTTTCAAGCTCGACCGTTCGTCGCAACAATACTCAGCAAACTGAACTCTGTTATCGATTCGTTCCAACACGAACGAAAAACCGAAAACACCTTTGCGTTACCATGGAGCACAAGATAACACTATACACGCTGATCAAAATGAATCAATAAATGAGTTCATATCGTTACAAGGAAATAATCTCAGTGGTATTTTGCAATAACTCCTCATTCTAATCTTATTCACTACAGCTCCCTCATGAAAATTTTTGGGGAGACATCGCTTTTCTGGAAAGTAAACAGCCTAGAAAGTAATAAATATTTTTGGCCCACTTAGATTGCCGTCAAACGTTGGTTTGCTCTTTTTCTTTCATATTCGAGTCTTTTCGTGGCACCATCAATCCAAATGGTAGTATCTTATGTGGAACAAATAACTTCATAAGGATTCATAGCTTCATACGGATTGCGTGGTGGGTGGCTAGAGTAAGCACATCCCTACGGCTATTATTGTTACTATTCTGGGTCCATATCCCGGCGCGGCCATACAATTTTGTAATTCTTCTGCCATAATTTTCGCGAACAGTGAGTAAGTGATAAAAGTGATGAAACGAAAAAGAATTTTCGTCTAATAAACAAGATTTTCGTTTATCTTCCATGACTAATTCTAGAGAAAAGATTGATGAGTGAAAGATGATCCTCAACATAAACCAACGAAAAAAGATTCTCACTTGGCTCGAAAAACGCTTGCTTTGGACTCATTGAAACGAAAAGTTGAAATCCTGCAGGCGACCAAATAAAAGAATCGTGGGTTCTTTAATCAATTTCGCATGAAAGGACCTTGTGCTTTGCCCTAAAATTGAAATTTCTAAATTATTTCAATAGACATGTGCAAAGAATAATAACTAGTCGATAAATTCATTAAATTTCGTATAATTCACCGAGTTTAAGGTGGTAATAAACACAAAAATAAAGCAGATATTGCACATTTTCATGCTCTATCATGGAACAAATATTTTTTGAGATTTTTGTAGCATGCCTTTCATCCTCCGCGTTTCTATAAATATTGAAAGGGACAGTATGTAAACATCGTGTGGTATCTCTTATTGAAAACGAGTAATTGTAGTACTGGCCCTAATTGATGAAGATTTCTTACTTTCTCTTTTTACCATGTTATTGTAGTTACGTAACGAAGTTCTGCCTAAAAATAACTAAATTATTATTATTTTTATTCACTGTTAGAAGACACACGAACCGAAACAGACATCATTTGAGTTGCGCCGGTCCAGCTGAGAATCAACTATGGAAAGGTGAATCAGTATGTTTTGAGTTACTAACAAAAAGGTGAAGGCATAACACTTTGTTAACCGATTGATTTCTTGAAGTGAAGTAAAAAGCGCGGCACAGAGTGTAAAATGGAAGTAAGCAAATTGACCGTTGCGTAAAATGGTCAGCTTTGGCGCGCTTTAGCTAGATATTTGATAAATACACCCAAAACAATTGTTTGTGACATTCTTTGCGCCATTTATCGGCAGGACTTGTATGGTGGTGTCGCACGCGCGTGATAGGATAGCTACCAATGCATCCCCGCTTAGACCTTCAGTGTTGGCTTCCTGTCCCAGGGCCGCGGTGAAAACTTCGCTGTTGAAGTGATTGGTTCTCAACCCACAGACCTGACAGGGATCCCCGGACCTCGGATGTTGCACGCCATAGTTGATCTTAAAGCGAATTGCTACATGTTCACTATGGGTGTAACATTTTTTTTAAGTCTTTATTAGAGTTATTTTTGCCTTTCTCGTACAACTAAGTTGTACCGAAAGGCTATCATTTCACTCCAAATTCGAACTTTTGATAGAATTCCTCGAGACCCATAGTTCATTTATTTCATTTCATTTATTTAGTCTTCATCTAAACAGATAACACTGAAGCAACAATTTGACGCCACAATACACGGTTCGAGGCCGCATCTCTCCATCCTCGAATACGCCCCACGCTCGCCAAGTCGTTCTGCACCTGGTCTGCCCATCTCGCTCGCTGCGCTCCACGTCGTCTCGTACCTGCCGGATCGGAAGCGAACACCATCTTTGCAGGGTTGCTGTCCGGCATTCTTGCAACATGCCCTGCCCATCGTACCCTTCCGGCTTTAGCTACCTTCTGGATACTGGGTTCGCCGTAGAGCTGGGCGAGCTCATGGTTCATTCTTCGCCGCCACACATCGTCTCTCGAATACTCCGAGTGCTTGCAAGTCTTCCTCGAGCATTGTCCATGTTTCATGTCCGTAGAGGACAACCGGTCTTATAAGTGTCTTGTACATGACACATTTGGTGCGGTGACGAATCTTTTTCGACCGCAGTTTCTTCTGGAGCCCGTAGTAGGCCCGACTTCCACAGATGATGCGCCTTCGTATTTCACGACTGACATTGTTATCAGCCGTTAGCAAGGATCCGAGGTAGACGAATTCCCCGACCACCTCGAAGGTATCCCCGTCTATCGTAACACTGCTTCCCAGGCGGGCCCTGTCGCACTCGGTTCCGCCCACAATCATGTACTTTGTCTTTGAGGCATTCACCACCAGTCCAACTTTTGTTGCTTCACGTTTCAGGCGGGTGTACAGTTCTGCCACTTTTGCAAATGTTCGGCCGACAATGTCCATGTCATCCGCGAAACAAATAAATTGACTGGATCTGTTGAAAATCGTACCCCGGCTGTTACACCCGGCTCTCCGCATGACACTTTCTAGCGCAATGTTGAACAACAGGCACGAAAGTCCATCACCTTGTCTTACTCCCCGGCGCGATTCGAACGAACGCCCGAAATCTTCACACAGTTTTGCACACCATCCATCGTTGCTTTGATCAGTCTGGTAAGCTTCCCAGGGATGCTGTTCTCGTCCATAATTCTCCATAGCTCTACGCGGTCTATACTGTCGTATACCGCCCTGAAATCAACGAACAGATGATGCGTTGGGACCTGGTATTCACGGCATTTTTGAAGGATTTGCCGTACAGTAAAGATCTGAATAACTTCTCACGAACTCATTCACTAATGGTGACAGACGACGGAAGATGATCTGGAATATCACTTTGTAGGCGGCATTAAGGATGGTGATCGCTCGAAAGTTCTCACACTCCAGCTTGTCGCCTTTCTTGTAGATGGGGCATATAACCCCTTCCTTCCACTCCTCCGGTAGCTGTTCAGTTTCCCAGATTCTGACTATCAATTTGTGCAGGCAAGTGACTAGCTTTTCCGGGCCCATCTTGATGAGCTCAGCTCCGATACCATTCTTACCAGCTGCTTTATTGGTCTTTAGCTGTTGGATGGCATCCTCGCATCCCGCAAAGGCTTCGTGCCGCGAGCCGAAATGTGCCGGGATAAGGATGGGAGCATTTTGACGGACGAACGTGTGGTGATCGAAAGGTGGAAGCAGCACTACGAGGAACATTTGAATGGTGCTGAGAGTACAGGCAGTGAAAGTCAAGGCAGCGGAAGAGATGACTACGTCAGTTCAACGGACGATGGAAGCCTACCAGCCCCCACCTTGAGGGAGCTTCTGGTAGAACTTGCGTGTTTCTTGAGAACGGCACAGCTGTTCCATCTCCTCGCACTCCGCTTCTTCCAGGCGGCGTTTCCTCTCCTGAAAAAGACGGGTCTGCTGTCTTCGCTTCCGTCTATAACGTTCCACGTTCTGCCGGGTACCTTGCTGCAGCGCGACCGCCCGCGCTGCGTCCTTCTCCTCCAGAATCTGTCTGCACTCTTCGTCGAACCAATCGATCCGTCGACTTCGTCCCATATACCCGTCCCATATAGCAGTCCTCAAGAGGGGCCCCATCGAGCTCACCCTCTTCCGGCAACGCTGCCTCGAGATGCTGCGCGTATACAGTGGCGACATCAGGTTGCTTCAGTCGCTCTAGGTCGTACCGCGGCGGTCGTCGATACCGAACATTGTTGATGACGGATAGTTTTGGGCGCAGTTTAACCACCACCAGATAGTAGTCAGAGTCGATGTTAGCGCCACGATATGTTCTGACGTCGATAATGTCGGAGAAGTGCCGTCCATCAATCAGAACGTGGTCGATTTGTGATTCTGTCTGCAGTGGTGATCTCCAGATGTACCGATACGGGAGGCTGTGTTGGAAGTAGGTGCTGCGAATAGCAATAGTAGGTGCAGCGAAATCAATTAGTCGTAGGCCGTTTTCGTTCGTCAGCCGGTGTGCGCTGAACTTCCCAATAGTCGGTCTAAACTCCTCCTCTTGGCCAACCTGAGCGTTCAAATCTCCTATGATGATTTTGACGTCGTGGCTTGGGCAGCTATCGTACTCACGTTCCAGCTGCGCGTAGAATGCGTCATTTCATCATCAGTGCTTCCGGAGTGTGGGCTATGGACGTTGATTATGCTGAAGTTGAAGAACCGGCCTTGGTTCCGGTCCGCCGATGGTTCCGGTCCGTACTATCTTGTTGATTGTTCGTTGCGTGAGTTTTTTTTTTGGCTGGCTTGCAGGGCCTGACACCAAACCCCCTAAATTTCCGGTGGACCATGATGCACAGTTTCACTTAGAGTCCCTCGCTGGCACTCGGACGATGATCAGCCGCCCCTAACATGGAGAACAGACGCTATTGTGAGCCGATCCTGACATGGAGAACAGACGCTCAATAACATTTGCACCTCCGGAGAGGAGCAAACCCCCCCTTCCCTGTCAGCATACGACCATAGTTCCCACCGGGGTTGGTTACCCGATCTTCCCTAAGGTTGCTCGTATCCCGGTCAGCACCGCGGGGAGGTAGGGATAGGAGTTGCTGGGTAAGAGGCTAAGGACCGCGAGATGGGGTCTATTTTATTCCTTCAGGTACGCGAAGTACCAATGGTACGCTTTACCCAGCATTTGCCGTGCCGACAGATAAGTGACAAATAAACATATATTCTTAAATAAGAAAAACTTAAATAAATTAGATACCATGATAGATAATCAGGTTCCTTCAAATTTTCCTTGAAGTTAAAAGTCCATTTAATCCGCACTAGCAATCTCAATCAATCTTGACAGATTTGTTTTCCTTTCATATTGCAGATTCCCCCGTTTATTACCGTGCCCAACAGCAACTACGACGGCAACAATCCGAACTTCTTCAGCATCGTTCTCTGGAGCGTTCCGAAAGTGGAACATCATTCAACAGTGTTAACAAAAAGCGCTTGATTAGTACTACTCGTTCAGATCCCGGATCACCAAACGTTATAATTAGTACCTCGGCCATCAGTGCTAGCCCAAGCGAATCGAACTGCTCTTCCCCGCAAAAGTATGACCTCCGAACGGTGGAAGGGAACCAGCGACGTAACTGCAGAATGTGGGGAATAGCTGAGGTTTCCAGCATTAATGAAGACAGTGTGCAGAGAAAATCGCTGGACGACGGAGAGAATGGCGACCTGGTGCTTATTTGCAGCGATTCTGAGGAACAAATTATGGAGAACCCTGAAAGCTTGGAGCAATCATCTATTGAAGTTAATTTGGATGACATCGACAAAGATTTCCAAGCCAACGAATTTGAACAAATTCTAGACTTACCACCTCCTTCCTTCGAGGAGGATAGAAATATAAGCTCCCTTTATCATATAGTAACATCCAAACGTCGAAGTCGGAGCACGTGTTGCATCCTACAAGACACCCCCCTAACATCCGAACCAACGACTGATTCCGTCTACCTGATAGAGGATCATTCCCCTACTAAAATACTCGCCAAACACATGTCATGTAATAATAGCGCCAATAACAACAGCGTCAACTGTAGTGATGGTGGCAATAACCACCATAGTCTCGATCTAGTCGATAACGTAAACAACAATAGTCACCCCTGCAAACGCGTCTCAAGTACAAACTCGTCACTTCTCGGTGGAACGCCAACAGTTCCATCCCGCCATAGGTCCATGAGTAAATCGTTTTCGCTGTTCAACAGCACCTATCATGATAATACATCACCGAAGGCGCTGTCGCCTGTCATCCCGGTAAGAGACAGTGGCCAATCGTCACATTCCAGCCTTTTCAAGCTGTTCAGCTCCGGTGGGACTAAGCAGCGAGTGCGTAGCTTTAAGTTCAACAAACGATCATTGTCTAACGACAAGTAAGTCTAGCGACAAAACTACTTAGATTGTAAGTGTAACTGTCAAATAATAAAACTATTTAAATCTTTCTCCGCTGTAAAAGAGAAATAAAACCAAAGTCATATCTCTCTGCGATGCGAGTTTTATTTTCCATAATAGTGCATGAAAGACAATCATTAACAGATACCACGTGCTGGAAGAGGTGGAAAGTTTTGGTAGCGTTTCTGTGGTATTATTTTGGCGCGCAATATTAGTTCAATGAAATATGAGGTGTCACAAAAATTTCCGTTCTCAATCGTGTGTAAGGAATTAATCGGTCGTTTTGAAAAGAAACACAAGTGGCAATCTCCTGGAGCATCACCTCGCGGCTAACGTCATTATCACATGTAACGAGTGTCCAGAATATATGAATTTGTCAACAATTTCAAATAACATCCCATCCATTTCCACCTCAGCACCAACACCGTTTAGACTGCCACGTTCTATGCCAGCCACCAGGTACTTAGTTTTAACAAAGTTTATGACCAGTCCTATTACTTCACTCTCTGCGATCTACACCAATGGTGACGATGGTTTCGATTCTTTGCACACCAGATCTTCGAAATACACCTTCCAGAGCTATATTGGATAATAGATTCTAGAACGCATCGTCCTGCTTCAATCCTTTTAATGCCACGAACGAATCAGATGTCTCACCAGATATTCTGACTCTCGATTTGGATCCATCCAGCGTCTCACGAATCAGCCTAATAAGTTTTGCCGGAAAGCCATGTTCTAGCATTATATTTATGCCCAGCACGTTCCGTTTCACTGAGTCGTACGCTGTTTTAAAATCCACTAAAAGACTATTAGTTCGCAAGTTGTATTCCCGGAATTTATCAAGGATTTGTAGCAGTCCGACATCTGGTCCGTTGGGCACCGCAGTTTGCTGAACGGAATTCAAGACATTACCTTGTAGGCGGCATTGAGGAGTGTTATACAACGATAAGTGATATACGATCGATAGGAAAAAACATCGAGCCTGTGTCCTTTCTTGAGGGATTCTTCGGGGAGCGGTCCCAGCATTGACATCAGTGGTGTTCTCTAGCGTAATAATGTTTGTACAGTTCTGAAGATTAAGTCGATTGATCAGCATAAGTGATCTACCATTGTTTGTGATCTACCATTGTTTTGTCGGAAGACAATGATTACGCTCTTCCCTAATGTATGCCTAGATAATCAGCTACACTGTATAATAAACTGGCAACCTTTTTCAGACAATTTTTATTACAACAAAGTTTGCCGCGTCTTGTAAACGTTCATACCACTATACGCTAGAAATAAATACTCTTTTCTAAAATAGATTTTCCTCGCGAGTTTAGTGTTTAACACTCAAATCCGATTCCCTTTTGTCCGCTGGTGCTTGGCTAGTGTCCGCCGCGTGTGTTCCACTCTGTTCGTCGTCGTGCGGTTCCCCGGACGATCTATCGTTCTGGCTTCGATAGTCCGACAGGTAATGGCCCCAGAGAAGAGCCCCAGTGCGCGAAAGAAGATTTGAGGTTACGTTTTGCGTTTTTCCCTCCGCACGAGGAGGGAGAGAGGTAGTGTTATTTTCCCTCTGGATGAAGAAGCACATAATCGCGAGAGAGTGAACGATGGTTGACGCGAGGTTCGGTGTGCCTAAATTGGGCAAAACTGGCAGACGTGGAAGATACGTCTAGAAATGCTTCTGTGCCGGAGGATCTTTGGCACACGGTGAATGATCCGGTTCCAGAAGAAGAAGAAGACCGTGATGAAGATTGGTGCAGTGCCGATAGAAAGGCGAAAGCCACGATTGTTTTGCTGCTGGAAGACAGCCAGCTCCCACTCGTGAAAAACAAAAAGTACGCGCGTGATGTTTTTGAAGCATTGAAGAGCTATCACCAGAAGACAAGTCGTTCGGTTCGGGTTTCGCTATTGAAGCGATTTTGCGCGATCAATTTAGTTGAGCACGGTGATCTCGAACTGAAAACTGCACCTCAGTGAGATCGACGATCTGTTCGATCGTTTAGATGCCGCCGGAACGAGATTGGATGTTGACACAAAAATATGTATGCTCTTACGCAGTCTTCCTCCGTCATTTGACGGGATTGTTTCCGTGTTAGATAACAGGTCAGACGACGACATTTCAATGGACGTCGTTTAAGCATTGACGAATACATAGACCGAAATGTCCGGTACAAAGCCATCAGAAAATCGGGCACCATGTCTTCTTCTTCATTTTGAAGAAAATACCCCTCGTGGGTGACGAATTACATAAAATATTTTTACGAGCGCTGACTTACCCCTCTTGACGTTTTGACAGTTTGTCTGTTTGTTTTTCTCCCACCTTGCGACGTCGTTTCGGTTCGTTTCGGCAGGAATTGGAAATGCTTTTGTTCGTTACCAAACGTTGGACATGGCTCACCGAGCTAAGGTTGAGTTGTCCGGTCAGTACATTGGCAAGTTCCAGTGCAAGATAGGATACGGTAAAGCTACTCCGACGACCAGAATTTGGGTTGGTGATCTTGGCGCATGGACTTCGGTTACTCAGTTGGAGCGTGAGTTCGACCGTTTTGGTGCCATCAAAAAGATCGAATATAACAAAGGGGACACCCAGGCCTACATTCTGTACGATTCTATTGATGCTGCTATGGCTGCGGTGAAGGAAATGCATGGATTCCCGTTAGGGGCACCGGATCGTCGTATTCGTATCGATTTTGCTGATAACGGAACAACACCATCGTTCTCAAAGCGCAGTGGAGGTTTTGAGGAAGGCGGTGAGTATCGTCGCGGCCCCGACTACGAATATCCGGAAGGCGGTGCATCATACGAGGAAAATTCATCGTACGGCTATGGTGGAAGACCGTTCCGCGGACGTTGTGGTTTCCGTGGCGGTTTTCATCGTGATGGCCCACCGCACCACGGGGACAATGATGAAGGCGTCGATCAGGAGCATTCGAATCAATTCCGTGGAGAGCAGGTAAAATGGCTGCTCTTTGCCTTCCGGTTGTAGACCCCAGTCACTAGCAGATTTTGGTACCGGAACATCATTACATCGTATGTGTACATTACATGACGGAAGATCATCAGTAGCATAAAACGAAATCTCTTCAGTTTGGACTGCTATGGCGTCGTCCTCGTCATCAGCCTCCGCAACCAATTCCTATAGGAAAAGTTCAACAACATTTCTAGATTGCTTTGAGAATAGGTCGTATGTGCAAAAGAGAGATTCTCTTTGTTCACGCTCTCTTTCGCTAATAGATCGGCAAGTTTAGCATTTTCTGCTACATTTTCACTTTAGCATGCTAGACAAAGTTATTGTCTTTAGATATCTGCCAAAAAATCCAACATTAATTTGTGTATAGCTTTGTAATAATCGAAAGAGAATGTAACCGAAGAGAGGCTCTCTTTTGCACATACGACCTATTCTCAAAGCACTCTAGATTTAGTTTTGAAAGTTCAACAACATTTAGGTCGATAGAAAGAACTTTTAATATTCTCAATCCAGTTGAAAACCGGAATTGGGGGATAGCGAAGTTGGATTTTTCTCACAATCCGTACGTTAAACCTAACTTCGGAAGTGGTGCGCTGTTTTCATATCGCGAAGCGCTATTCAGCGCACTACTTCCGAAGTTAGGTTTAACGTACGGATTGTGAGAAAAATCCAACTTCGCTAGCACCCTATTTCGGGTTTCAACTGGATTGAGTATATTTTATTGGGAATAGGAGAAAAACAACTTTTAAATGAAAAAGTAATTTTGAATGAAAATATTTTTACTTTTAATTTAAAGAAAATAAAGCACTTTTCAACAGGAAAGTGCATCACATTCTATTAAACCATGTTTGTTCTTTGTGTGTATCTGGGAGGTACCGTAGCAGCATCACGACGAGAGCACATAAACAGCACCACGGATTACTATGGCTTATTTAATCGGAACAGGAATTCCGTGATGGTGACGTTAAAAAAAGAATCGACCCACTTCAAATTGCATTGCAACTATCGCCACTTTCGCCGGAAGGGGAACGAATGCGACGGAGTATCACATGAGCCCTTCAGCATAGGGCCTTCAGCATATCACCATGCCAGAGAACTATGGAGGATAAATAGATATATTCAAAACGATGAACCTGATTCTGGATCAATACACTACATTATGTTGCTATATCACGTCACCTATTTTCTAGGAAAGCACTAGGGTCATGCACTGCCCGGATTGAAGTGGTCAACTTGATAGATACCCATCATGGGTGATAGTCAGTTAACACAAACTAGTTAGATTTTGGTCAACTTTTATTTCTAAATGTAGATCATGCATTCTCGTTTACGACAGCAAAATCCATTCGTTCACTGACAGAAAATTGCTTCGAAAGGGAAGATAGTAGTCGAATGTGAAAGTAACGGTACCTTAACATCCATCTTACGCATATTTGTCCCATGTTTGCTGGGATTCCTATGTTCATGGGACAGTTATAACAGCAGTTAAGTATTGCGAAGAAGAGGATCGAATTGTTGACCACGTGTCAGGTATGAGTGAACATCTCGACCTTCGAGAGTTTTTCGATTTCATTCTTTTGATGGCCGATTGGATGTAATTATACTGCCTCTGATCGCATATAACTCCTGATAATCTAGCTATTAACTCGTGCAATCACAAACCACCTAGACCAGTGTTTCCGAAACTTCCACCTTGTTGTTTGTTGATTCGGTCATGTGTTTTTGGCCTTTTGCCGTTCGTAGTAGACTCGTAAATTGATCAACTCAGTTACTTGTAATTTGGTATGCCAAATATATATTGAACGTGTTCAACCTTCCTTTTATTAAAGTGATATAAACAAAGGCATTCGTTCATTTAGTGTTATATAGTGAATATAAGTGAATTGAGCAAGTCATTTGGAATGAACTCCAAACTTGTTAACGAGGAGAAAAAAAGGACCCGTTTAAGTATGGCAAATCAAATTAATTCACAAAGCTATTCAATTCAGCTATTCAATATGAGGATTAGATCAATTTACTTTATAGGTAGTCCTAAATGCTATAGTCCATTTATTTATCCCAGTTGTTATGTTCATCCAGATTTACCAAATTCTTTTAATTTATTTACTATCATTCAACTACTAGAATTTTCAAGTATTCAAGTATGTATCTGAATTCAAATTCTAATTTTACACTGCTGATGCATTTATTAGTTTAATCGATTACGTCATAAAATCTTCTTTCGTCAAATTAGTGCCACAATTTCCAAAACAAAAGATTACGTCAACAATTTGTCCTAGCTCGTATATTGGAATTGTTTGAACACAGGATTACATAAAATAAGTGACGGCTCATAGAAAACACGAACTTTCGAAGCTGCTTTCTAACTAGTCTAATTGTATAAACCCAATATTTTTTTACACGGTTGGTATTTATTGGAGTCTCAGTTAACCTGATCTTTCACAGCTTTCGAAATACCAACTGAATTTTGTTTGATTTTTGTAATTTTTTCGTGTGGTGAACTCATAGTTTCATTGACGCTCAAGTTCATAATCGACTAAAACTCAACCGTGTAAAAAAGAACTGGGTGTATTGTAGTACGATCGGAGTTCTACCAAATCGAATAAAAACCACCGAAATCCTACCATATTTAGCTATCCTTTATTAATCATAAAAGTGTCGCATGTTCCTCAACGCAATAGGTGTTTAGTGTGGTTTGGCCTATCACCGACCATATATACATTTTATGCTTGCACAATAAAAGGAGGTTCGTAAATGGCTATAGTGTGCTTCGATGAGAGTGAGAGCCTGATCGTTCTACCTTGCTCGCTGATGTAACTCGTGGTTCATTCTCCTCCGTCACGTTCCGCCCGCCATCTGGACCCCACGGTAGATGGTATGCAACATTTTCTTTTCGAAAACTCCAAGCATCGTCCAGATCTTGTGAGGACTATAGTGTTGGAATATCAGGTAGTGTGCGACGCTTCGCTGTAGATCGAAGATGGATAAGAAGCGGGCGCCGGTTAGTTGTAGTTGCTCTTTGGTATAGATTAAGGAAATTTGTTATGGATTATTGTATATACCTATTGTTGAATAAAGAGAACTGCAGCTGCTGGCAGAAGTATCAGTCAGTAGCCTGCCGTGGTGTAGAGAGGGAACTCTAGTATTTGTTATTCTTCGTGAGGGGGTTCCCTTCTCTGGCCATATAGGTCAAATAAGCGTTTTGTAGATAGTAAAAAAAGTTCGGTACGCCGGCGAACTCTACTCGATCATTCTTCTACCATCTCATTTTCGTCGCCACCGGAACAAACTCGTGGTGGGTGGCTTATTGTCTTCTCTTGAACCTCTTCCTATCATGTCTGATGTAGGCTTCTCAAAGTTACATGCCATAACATCAATGTCGTCGGCGAAACCAAATAACTGAATGGGCTTCGTGAAAATCGAACCACTCGTGTCAATGCCTGATCTTCGTATGACTCCCTCCAAAGCGTTGTTGAATAGCAGGCACGAAAGACCATCATCTTGCGGTCATCTTGTTAGCGGCTTTGAAGTCGATGAATAGATGATGTACATTGTATTCAAGGCATTTCTGCGATATCTGGCGTACGGTGAACACCTGGTCTGGTCCGCCCATAATCCCGCCTGATGCTGCCCCACGAACTCTCTTGCAATAGGTATTAGTCGAAGGCATAAAATTTGAGAGAGTACGTTGTAGACGGCGTTCAGCAATGTTTAGCTCTCGTCGCTGATATCTGTTGAATAGAAAAAAAACATCAGAATCGTTCGTAGTACATAAAAGTGTAAACAGAGTTTTTGTCTTTTCTCGTACTACAAAGTTGAACCGAGAGCCTATAGGAAGTATTACTCCAAAACAGAACTTTAGATAGATGGCCCGGAAACCCATAGTGTTATACAGGGGATGAACAAAATAATTAGGATGGGCAAATTTTTGGTAAAATTAGATGTGTTGTAACAATCTTAATTATCATCCGATTTTGACAATTCAGGCATGCCTGAACTAAAAAAATTAACGCAGTTTGACGGTATGTCCATGGAACCGACTATGGCCACCGGATTCCGGAGATATTCCGAGTTTTTCGGAGGTATGTTCAAAACCGTAAATTTGTGGTGGGTATTAGGAGAAGTTGTGGTTAAAAATTGAATAATATTACTAACCACAAATGAAGTAGGGCTCTTACTGATTGGAACCATATATTAAGATTTGGAATCGGACCAGAATCAAGTGAGATATGGCCATTTCTTTAAAATCGGTTCCTATCGATACTTATCAAAGGGGTCAGGCCACAACTTCATTTGAATCTCGCTTTTTGATAGATGGTCCACTATGATTTTATTCTAGAAGGCCTCTAATGTGTCAAAAAATGAAAATCCAATTGAATAAAAGGATCCTGGAGTCGCTGGGATGTCTCCGGGGAACCTGTGAATGGGGACATTTAAGTTTTAGCACCAAAATCAGTCATTCGACGGCTCTTTTTTCATGGTTTTCGATCAGGAAGCGAAGTATGAATATAAAATGGTTCATTGACGGATCTGACCGCTTCCAGGATCAACGGATTGGCCCCGGGGAACCTATTGAAGGGGACATTTTAGTTTTACCACCAAAACCAGTCGTTCGACGGCTCTTTTTTCATGGTTTTCGATCAGGAAGCGAAGTATGAATATAAAATGGTCCATTGACGGATCTGACCGCTTTCAGGATCTACGGATTGGCCCCGGGGAACCTGTGGAAGGGGACATTTTAGTTTTAGCACCAAAACCGGTCGTTCGACGGCTCTTTTTTCATGGTTTTCGATCAGGAAACGAAGTATGAATATAAAATGGTCCATTGACAGCTCTGACCGCTTCCAGGATCTACGGATTTGCCCCGGTGAACCTGTTGAAGGGGAGATTTTAATTTTACCACCAAAATCAGTCATTCGACGGTTCTTTTTTCATGGGTATCAATCAGGAAGCGAAGTACGAATATGGAATAGACCATTGACGGCTCTGACCGCTTCCAGGACCTACGCATTGCCCCCGAGGAAACTGTGGAAGAAGACATTTTAGTTTTAGCAACAATACCAGTCATTCGACGGTTCTTTTTCATGGTTTTCGATCAGGAAGCAAAGTATGAATATAAAATGGTCCATTGTCGGCTCTGACCGCTGAGATGGGTGTTCAAGCCATTTTCAAGGAATTTTCATTGGAATCTGGCAGAGTGTAAAGTGACTTTGGTGACTTAAGGTCGAAAAAAGAGACTTTTAGTTACTAACTCGAAAAAGTGACCAATCCAAGTACCACCAAGCATTACAAAATTGCACATATATAAATCATAAAGCTAAATACTAATTGCATTAAATCAGTTTTAACGATGTTAAGTTGCTTTTATTTATAAACTGACAGACAACGATACTCTAAATCAGCAGCAAAAAGCAGCGATGTATTACTGATGCTTTATTTCAACATGTCAAAGTAATGAACCATTAACCTTCGGGGACTCGCGCCGTTGTAAAAAGTACAGCACCATCGAAAAAAGAAGGCTTCTCGTTCACAACAGAAGCGGGACTGCGTGAGCGGTCCAGATCAAGCGAGTCCCGGAGGGTTAATTCGGTTTTATAAGGTGCCCTTTCCCCCCAAGAAACAATTTTTAATTGAAGAAATGTCTCATCAAACTACCTTAATAAGCTAAATGTTTGACAATAGCTGTGTTGATGTAGATGTAAACTGCTTCACAAATACTGTTCGCCCAAAAGTGGAGACATAATTCAACAACAGATGATACGTGGTTGTTGAAGCGCTGAACGTTTGCTGTTTATTTTATGAATATACCTGTTAATTATTTTTTCACAACTTATTGCACGGCGTTGCTGACGCCTTATGAACAAACACTTAGCGAACAAAGTTGTACAGCAAGTTGCTTTTCCATTGGCATACAAATATGGAATAAGCACTTACAAACAATTGATTAATTTTCAAGTTAATAAGCCTTATTTAGATGTTTTGAAGTTCTTCTTCAACAATTAACAAACTCTTTTTAATTACTGCTGTTCTTTGATTGTAATCAAAATGTTGAATATGATTTTATAACCCATGTTATTCAATTATTGATTGTTAAATAATTGCTAAGAAACATAGCATCAACAATTATTAAAACTATCATTTACAAAAAAAGTCAATTATTTTCATAGCCTGCGTTTTTGTAACTACTTTGTAATTACTAAACTTATGAACCACTGAAGAAATTTTTCAATAACCAAATGTATCGCAATCTCCACCGATGACTAGGCTCGATCTCCAGATCCTTTGATTCACTGCTGTCTGCATGCGTCCAACACCATCCTTGATGACATCTGGTAGAAAGTTGAAAGTAGTATTTAAAGTTTCAATTTATGAGCTGAATTATTCGATGTAGCCATATTTAAAAGACATCACAACAACTGCTTTATTCAATTGTTTCTTGACTTAAGAGTTAATGGAATCACAGAGTGTTAATGTTTGAACAAATATCGAATTAAACATTTCATCAATATCAATGGTGGCGATGCTCTTACTAAATTTAACATAAGCTGAATAAGCACATCTTAAACCATCTGGTAACACTGCTTCTTTGAATCGGCACCAAACTGTCAACTCATCTAAAAAAAAAAACAATTTGTAAGTAAATTTCGACAGTACCGGTGCAAATTTTCTATTTTCCACCTCTTTTTTCACCAAAATGAGCAAAGGTATGTATTTTTAATGTTGTAAAAATGCTCCTCCGATTGAAGAACATTGTTTGTCCTTGCAGGAGATTATTTCTTGGTGGTGCAAACCATCGAAACTGGTAAGCCAGTATTAACGGTAGTGCCACATAAATGGGTTTGCGGAAATACTCTTTTGTGGCCCAACAAGCAAGCAAACGAGCTCCGTAAAAATGCAGCATCAACACCATCGCCTTCGTGGATAAAAATGTCTTGCTCGATCAAGCGTAAATTTATCCCTACATTCTCTGAGGCTGAGCAAGAGGCTGACGATCTTTCTGGCCAATCTACGGATGCATCGGACTTTGTTGTCAAGCGCAGAAAAACTGCCAAAACAGCCTCGATTAAAAAACCGCTTGATCTGAATCATATGATAAATGACAATCGTAAGTAAACCTAAACATTCAATCCTTCTTCGTACAGTTAGTTTTATTAGTTTTATATTAATTTGAAAAAAATATTTCCAGAAGTATTGGAGCAAGCAACACAGTCTGTCGCACAGAAACATCCTTCGAATGTTGTGTCCACTGATCCGCGTGTATCCGTTGTCGCCCAGCCAGTCGAACAGATTTACTGTCATCCGGATATGAATAATTTGCTGGAAAAAACTCAAGGACCTGGGCTGATTTCCCAATCTGCACCTATAACAGATGCGTCCAACACATTAGTGGCGCCGATGGATACAATGGTGACGGAAGGATACGTTGTAAACATTCAGCAGGTAAGATAGCATTTAATGAAGGGTGAAAATTTGTGCCACAATGCAACCGAACATAGTTTAGTATGTAGTACTACATTGTTTAACCTTCAGGGCCTTAAAATCAAAACGTATGGCATTTAATCTCAAGTTATCCCATAAGCAAAATTAGTTTGCCAGCAGCTATTTAGGTAGCACTATTTGCGTATCCGAAAGATTTTTCATAAATCCACAATTTGTAACATTTCACCCAAAACGGTATTACCTATTGTATTACCTCTCATATATTATGTTTTTCACTTTTTTCCAGCCCGATGCAGACAGAATCATCAGAGAAGTTTCGGATAAGATCGAACAGGTCTGTACAAGAGTGGCTACAGAGGCGACTAACTCAGTACTTGGCTCAATCCAAGTAATGTTGGCTAAAACATCAATGTTGGAGATGAAAATAGATGCTGTTTCTCGCAGTAATACATGTTTGCATGATCAAGAGCCATCGTCGTCTTTCCAGTTTTCTCCAGTGACAACTATTGAAGGGCTGGACAATCTGGAAGAAAATCTGGAAAATGATGTGTACGCCAAACAGTTGGTAAGTGCAACTTTGACGATAGTTTGACACGCGCATCGAATTCATTTGAGTTTGTTGTTTCCTTTTATTGATACATATTCCAAGTTCTAGGTCTGTTTGTCTATGTTAAGTTCTGAAAAAATCAGTTATTATTACTTTATTCGACTCGTCACACTATATTTACGAAGCCCAATGGTAATGGTAATACAGTTAAATGATATTTTTTTCCTCACTTACAGTTTGCATACATGAAAAGGATAATTGGACATAGTGGCGATGATTGTAATGGACTCAATATTGCTTATGGTCTGGTTGATCACATCTTCGACAGGAAGTTAATGCTTGTCTGTTCTTGGACTGGAGAAAGTAAAGGAGAAACCACTAAGTATCCTTTAAAGAAATGTGTCAATATTCTTGACCTTTTCTTTAAACTAATTCGTAGCGTGAATAACACATTTTCGCGTTTACTTCTTGAGGACTTTTTCAAGAGAGTAATAGCCTATTCAGATTGGGCTATTTATGACTTTGTTAAGTGAGAGGGTATCCAATTATTACGAGGTGTTCAGACTGCAGCAAGATAATATATCTTGACGTTTCCATTTTTCCTCATTTGCACGCTAATACAGGGTTGAATTCAAGGAGAGTTTTAAAATTTAATTTGCGAAATCAAGCATTTGTGTGGCGACAATTGAACTTTTTTTTCTGAACAAAGTTTCTACAAAAAAAATATATAAAAAAAAATATGAAAAGGAATTTTCGAAGAATATTTGAAGCTCTCATTAAGGATAATGAGCGAAGCTACATTCATTAGTTGGGTGCGCCGTTCTTCGGGGAATCAGACTATTCCTCATTTTATTTTTAAGTTTAAAAAGTATTTTGATTCTGTACTATGATCGAACGGAGATTTGATAGAAAAATTTAGATACTTTTGGGAATTCTCACAAAAAAAAATGGACGATTGGACCAATTTTCAAGAAATATTATCGAACTAAAATGTATTTCCACCAGTATCTCCATGTATGAAGGGCAACTCAGCAATTTATTTTTTTTTCAAAAATGGAAACTGAACCATTGCGTTCTACTCGACAATCAATGATACAGCTTCTAACAAAATCGAATCGTGTGAATGTGATATAATTTAAACTGGATTTTGGATGAATTAATGCATTACCAATGCATGTTTTATTTAAGGTTATTCTACTTTAAATATACATCCCATTCAAATCGTACAGTTGTCCCACGTGAAAAATGTTGAAATCCAAAGTATATTAAGCCATTCAAGCCATTCGTTTTACAACCATTCCTACGTTTTAAATTGTCTTCCGCATTGGCACTTGAACTTTGAAAATTTATTCGATTTGTTCTATTAAATCTAGGTTTAAGTTAAATACTTCATCTTAATTCTAGAGAGCATCTGTTTTTTAAACAATTCATGATGAATAAGTGGAGAATAAATAATTATCATCATTATTTTCCATCATATAAAATGCTTTCCACAAAACCATCACAATCCGAGTTATTCTTCAGCGCTCAGAAGATTTCCATCTAACATGCATTCGACCCTGCTGCGACAGAAAGAGCATGACTGTCAACTACGAAACGAAATGAAAACAGAGAATTTTCTCTCTGGCAAAGAAAACGTGACGCTTGTCAGTTTTGTTTTGTTGAATTTCTCCCTGCATTCCAGTTAGAACGAAAGCTCTCTCGTAATAATTGTTCGTAATAAATTCTTCATGACTCTTTTTAGCGGGTATCTATTGACAGCGCAAAATGTATGGAATATTACGTAAATAATGACATCATAAAGCGTATTTACCCTGAAACGCCAATTATTATGTCATTAATGGCGTAATCTGAATAGGCTATAACGAGAAACTCAAAGAAACGGAGCGAGGCAAAAGGGAAGCGGCAAGGGAAGCGGCAATCCTCAGTTCATCGTAGAGCAAAGACAAAAGCGGCTCGAAAATACCATGGAAGTAAGTATATCGTTAATCAAGCTAAAACCGAAATGGGGGACTATCAAAGTTTCGCGCAACCCGTACGTCAAACCTAACTTCGCTAGTGACGTGCTAGTCTATATTCGGGCCTAATTAGATCAGCGCACTACTACAAAGTTAGGTTTAACGTACCGGTTGCGAGAAAATCCAACTTTGATAGTACCTCATTCCGGTTTTCAATTTGACTACTATGTATCACCTGTTTCACATTCAAATTAAAAAAAAAACACTACCATAGTCACAGATAATTGTATAAATAGTATACTTTTCTATAGTCTGCCTATAGCTCAAACACACAATGTATTTTTTTACTAGTTTCGCACTAGTTTAAAATTTTCGCACTAGTTTTAAATTTAATAATAAAATTCCAGGTGATAAGCATGTTCTGGATGAACATCAGCATCCTACAGCAGTTATTGAACCAGCCAACAACATTGAAGGAGAAATGGAATCAGAATCGATCTCAGAACATGAATATGAGGAAGATTCATATGACTTCAACGATGAATAATTTGAGTGATTTGTTGATTAGTAATCTTTTGCTACTTCTGATGAGATGCGAACAACATAAATGAATAATTTGATTTTTCTAACATGTTTTCTTAAATATGTCATTTGTTTTTATTGAATACTTATAAAATTACTATTAGATAGAACCTTAATCATATTTCTGACGCTGTAAGTGTTTATCGAAATGATATTTCATTAATTCGGAAAAGTGTGTAATAGAGGAATAAAAACGTAGCTGTTCAGCTTGTAGGAGATTACTACAAATTTACATAAAATATCTTCCACTTTGAATGTTTGCGCAATTTTTGAACCAGATATTTGAGCTTTGTAAATGTGCAAAAAAGAAGATCGAATAGGTAGCTCAAAAAAGTCAGTCTGATTAGCCAACGCTTTTCCGTGTATCAAGATACTATTATCTGAATCAACTGTAGCGTCAATCATTTGAACAATTTCAAATTTTTTTGTCAAGAACCATGAATTTTTAAATACATTGTTGATTTCAAAACCTTGGCGTATTTTACACTTTACTTTATCCCTGCTTCTAGCTACTGAGGGAATGAATCCGGTGGATCTTGTGTTCACAGCTGATCGAGTTTTTTCCAGAATCCTGTTAGCCACTTGCTCGAGACAATTATTACCCTGCCTTATACATTTCTTTAGTTGAAAAAGATAATTCTCGAAGGGATATGCCGAGATTGTACTGAGAGAACCAAATCGTTCTACATCACCTACGACATGCTCAAGGTTGTGAATGTTACTTGTTACATATTCTTCGCCATATATCTCAATGAAATCTTCAATAAACTTTTCGAATAATGTTTGCGCTAGGGCTAACCATTCCTTGCAATAATCTGTGGAACATATTCTAACAGCAATGAAGAGAAGAAGAAAATGGTTATACAATTTTTCATCAATTACGTCTTTGAGCACCACTATACCAACATAGTTCAGAAAAGATCGCCATTCAGTTCCCTTCCAGAAGGCAATACAATCTAAACCTCTCATTTGACGGTGTATTTCGTTTGGAAGATTGACGCTCACAACTGCTTCAGATAGTTGTTGGATTTTCGAAGCTGGTAATTTCCCTATGTATCCCAGAGTCCCATCTCTCCATCCAGTTAACAGTCTCTTCGTAACTCCTAATTCCAGTAAATGAAGAGAATCAGCGATCACGACATCCTTAACCATATCAAAACCAGGAAGTTTTAAGAGCGGCGAATCTTGTCCAGCGTGGTGCCTACCATAGTGCTTTAGACGAAATTTAAAATCCGTTCTCAGGGGACAATGTAGCTTGGGAAACACGACAGTTCGTGACACATAAGAGTACTCTCCATCTATAGTGCACTTCAAGCAGCCATTTTTCCCATTGAAGTTTACTACACCTAGAATAAGTAATGAATCATTTTGTAAATGAACTAGTTTTTTTTAACATTTTCTCATGAAATTGTACCTTTAACGAAAGCACGTGCAGGTGAATCACAGATAAAGCAACGTATGTTAATTTTGATAATGTGGCCTGTTAAGCTTAGACCATTCTGGACCAATGGTATTACTTCATCGACGAATGGTGTAAGATATTTTCTATATCAGTCGGCTTACTTTTCCCCAAAAGATTCCAATGGGCATAGGTTCTAATTCTGGCATTTCATGAACGTTACAAAGTATAGGCCATAGTTGAAATTTAGAACTTTTGTGGACCGGTAAACCATCTATATTTATGTTGATACTGATCATAATATCCTTTGTCAAATGCTCAAACCACTTCTCAAGACAAGATACCAATCCATAATGCCAATATTTACCACCTGGTATTTCATAGCAAAGTTTGCCAATATTTGATGGTGTTTCAAGAAGTGTTCTCGGATCATTGGGTAAACTTGTATCGTTGTATTTATCCTTTATCAGCCCCAACAAATCTTTTACCGCATTGTGAGGTATATTGTACCGCAGTGACCACGATCTTATAGCTTCGCGAGAGCTTTGAATGGCCTTCGGAGGATCACCAAAATCGGACGAGTATACGGACATAGTACCATCTGTTTCGTTAGCGTCATCGGTGTGAACTTGGAAAGCTGGCTCAAATTTTTGCTGAATATTCGAGTCCTGCGTTGGATTTGAACATGCAGCTTCAGAAGAGCTATGGGTATGGTCCTTATTATTGTGTGATACCGAAGACTCAGGGTTAACAAAAAAGATTCTATCTGAAATATTTGTAAATTATTATAAACGAGTTTGCTCTATGAAACGAAATTACCTTCAGGGAGGTCAGAAGCGACAGGAACTGGTGCTGAAATTCTAGGCGCATTCAACTCGGTATACATTTTATTGTACATGAGAAGATATTTGTCAGTGGCTAATTTCAATTTCCGATGGTATGTACTGGTTCTCTTGTACTTTTTGAAACCAATATTCATTTTAAAAAATACACTCAAATATATACTCTCACGCCAACGAAATACAAAATAATAATAATAATATTTCCATACATTTCAAGTTGAGAGTGAATGCTTCTATTCCGCTGAAGTTAAACATTATTTTATGTTGAACAACAAATATGTACTTGTCTGATAATAGTTTAACAAAGATATTATAACTACATATTATTTGTTCTACTTTATTAGGCTTTTAAAAAACTGTATAAGCATTAAAACAATTAATATATTACATAGTTGTTATATAGTACTGTTGCTGTATTAAAGCATTTCTATTCAATGCTGTTGGTTTTAAGGCTTCAAAATATTGGAAATAAAATTTTATTTCATTCAGATGATAAGCAATACCTGTACAGCTGAGTAAATGTTTAACAAATGTTGACAAAACTGATTGAGCATAACTTGTTTGACAAATAAATTACTTGGTTGGGCAACGTTTGTTAAACTTTTCTTCCATTAGTTATTGAGAAAATAGCGAAATGTGGAACTATGACTTGATTTCATGCAAAAATAACATTTATATAGATCTTTTTAAATACAATATTTTATACAACTACTGTCGCTTCAATACAGCTTTTATTCAATAGGTATGTTTATTTAGAACTTCGGATTGTTACTTGGGCCACTTTAAGTCATCTTTTAATGCTGTATATTTCACAAGCATATATAGCTCCATCGTTACTTGGGAAGTCACTAAAAAGTGATTCGTTACCAGGCCTGTCATACGCATATTTGTCCCATGTTTACTGGGATTTTATATGTATACATGGGACAGTTATACGTATAACGGCAGTAAAGAATTCAGTTTGAAATACCAAAAGAGTTTTTATTCTAAATCCCAAAACGTTCAAAAATGCACAAAAATACGTTCGGATCGCAAAGGATTTCATTAATAACAGAAGAATTCTTTTAAGAATGGTAAAAGGATTCCTTTGAGAAATCACAAGATTATTTTTCGGAATTGCAAAAGGATTCCTTTCTGAATTGTAAAAGATTTTATTTCTAAATGATATTTTTTTTTTAATTCTAAAATTTCTTTCAGTATTCCAAAAAGATCCCTTTCGATTTCCCATGCCGTTTTGAATCCAAAAAGAATTACTTTCAGAAACTATGAGAATTCCTTTTCAAATCCCAAACGGATTCCATTTAGAATCCTAAAATGATTTCCCAGGTTTCAAAAACATTTCTTTTATAATCACAAAGGATTTATTTCGGAATCTCAAAAGGATTCGGAATACCTACAGGTATTCTATAGAGGATTCTGTTTAAAATACTAAAGGTTTCCTTTCAAATCCTAATGGATTCCCAGCTGCTTACTTTTCGGAATCGTAGAAGGAATCCGTACGGAAATGAAGAAAATTTGGCTCAGATCGCAAGGGATTCCGTTCAGAATTGCAGGAGACTTCCGTTTAGAATCACAGAAGGAACCCGAAAAATAACAAAAGAATTCCTTTCGTTCTTTTCGAATTTCCAAAAGGTTAGCTTTCATAATCCTAATCCTAACAGAATTCCTTTACGAATCCTGAAAAAAATCCTTTTCAAATCTCAAAAAGATTTCTTTTCGAATCCTAAAAAAATACTTTTTGAACAACTGTTTACAACTTACTTACAATGAGCTCCATAGTCGTTGTCATCAGAGGTCGATATCAACTGAAATTCGTGAACGGAAGTGGGACAGGGTATGCCAGCGGACGTAGAAGCGGAAACGAAATCTGTAAACATATATTAGAGTACAACCCAGCTGGACATCGCAGCAGAGGCAGACCTAGAGGCTCATTGCGGCGAAACCTCCACAAAGAAATAAAAGAAGTCGACCGAATCTTAACTTGGCAATAAATTAAGGCAACAGCTAGACATCACTCTGGATGGAGATCTTTCACTTGCACCACTCAGGGTGTACAGTACACATAAGTAAGTAAAGTATTCCGTTTCAGCATTCCGTCCATTCGGAATCACAGGAGGATTGATTCGAAATAGCAGGAAGATTCCGTTATAAATCGTAGAAGGATTTCGTTTGGAATCACAGAAGGATTCAGTTTGGAGTTCTAAACAGGTCTCTTTGGATTCCGTAGGACTTTTTCAAAACTCAGGAATCTCTAGGAATCGCAAAAGTGTTCCTTTCGGAAATTGTTTTGACTCGCTTAGTCACATGAGAATCAATGTACTAAAGTGCCTTGGGAACCTTGCAGTTGAGTTAACACTTAAGTAAGTGCTTCATCAACATTAAGCTGTGAGAAGGCAATGTCCCTCTGGGTGATGTAATAACAACAGAGACGATTTTCAACATCCTCCATAATTTCATTAAAATAAAACATTAGAAAAGTTCAGTTCAAAGAAATTAATCAATTCGATTCTATAAAACAAATCAGATTGCTATACATAAATATATGTATAAATCAAAGATGTTGTACATACCTGAAGCCCTTCAGTTCCACTGACTGATCAACGGATCTATATTACTCGAAACGACCAAACCACCATCCCAAGCAACCAGAAGTTCAGATTTTACTTAAATTTACTCTTAACCGAACTAATTGGTTCACTATGGTTCACATCAAGTTCCAAGCATCCTTAACGAAACTTTAAAGTTCACTTAAAGTTCCGTTACATACAAAAAATACTTAAAATGAGAGCTGATTAAGCCAAAATAGCCCTTCTTATCCGAACTTCTGGTTGCTTGGGATGTCACCTGAAATATCGTTTCTTGGCGCCACGTAAACCTTCCATTTGTTGTTTTCATCGTGGCAGCCGTACTCGAACTCGAACTATCGTTGAAGTAGGCCGTAGTCTGCGTTTGATGTTCATACCGCTCGTGTACCTCTTGCGCCAGTCTCAATTTGGTCTCCATCCTTCGGACTTTGTCCTGCTTCCTGCGCAGCTGAATCTCCATAATCCTCTCAACCGGTAGTGGAGAAATCGCTGCTGCTACTCGTTGTTTCTGCGATAGCCAATTGGGACTCAGCACATCTAGCATAAACAAAGACATTATTTCCAAAGTTGAAAAATCATAACCTGAACTTACCCTGCTGAATAGCGTATTTGTAGGAGAAATGGCAGAATAACAATAACCAGGCCTTAGTTTCCGAAAACGAAGTATACGCGAGCCCCGCACTAGGGATCCTACATTCAGAGATATGCGAAAGCGGCCATCTTGAGCCAATCGACCATTGAGAACTGTCAAAATCTGAGCCAAATGAACATCGTTATTGTTGCAAATCGAAAGGTATTGCGATTTTGGTGAAATAGATTTTATGAAAAGTTTTATCGAATAAACAATTTGTTTTGCGTTCGTAAGTAAAAGTAGTCTAGTTCATGCCTTATATCGTGTTCTTTCGTATTGCTCTTTAATTTTAGCGAAAATGCACTGCTAGAGGATAGACAAAATAATCAAAAAGTGTCTTCGAATGTAAAGTCATGTGCAAGCCTAAACATTTTTCGCTGCGGCAAGTGCTGGCAGCGTTTGTTTACGAAAGTAACAGCGTTGCTAAATCGTCTGGAAAAGTATTCGCACATCTCTTAATATAGGATCCCTACCCCGCACTGTCTTTTGATCTCGGAGTCTACGATCAATAATTGATTGACATAATTCTCGCTTAACTTTTCAAAAGGTCCTAAGTAACATTTGTTTCATGAATTAATTTGAATAGCGCAATCAACAGACCAATATGAAAGATTTTGATTGCACTACTCAAATTAATTCATGAAAAAAATGTTACTTAGGTCCTTCTGAAAATTTAAGAGAATTATTCATTAAATTTAGTGAATTATTCAATAAAAATTGTAAACTTGAAAATGTTGATACTCAGCTGATTCAAGAGCAGCTAGAAGACGAAAATAGGAATCATAGATGACATTCCGCAAAATCCAATTGGACACGCGAAATGACACTTTACCTGACGTCAAGCAAATGCGCAGGGTCTTCGGCCTTCAGTCGAGCAGCAAATTCGATCATGTTATTCGCAATATCATGTTATTCAAAGGTGTAATTCGGCTGTCAGAAATTTATGGGAATATTACCTTCGAAAAACATGTTATTGACCGAATAACGCGAATAACATGTTATTCAATCGTAGTGCGGATATAGTATTAGATATTTTTATGAAACATATTGATTTAGATTATTAATTTGGATGTTTTATATCTACACACGAAAAACAAACATGGTTTTATAGAAAGTTTTGCACTTTCCACATGAAAAGTACTTGGTTTGCTTAAAAATAAAAATGAAACTAGCCTTCGTAAAAGTTATTTTTTTAAATGAAAGTTCAGTTTTTCTTGTTCCGAATGTGAAATTAAAAGTTCTTCCATTCAACTTAAAAATTGTAAAACTGTCAAATCAGTCACCAGTAAACCATTGTGCAAAAAGAGTTAAAGAAATATTTCCGTGCAGTGCCCTATAGAGGCACTATGGTATACATGAGATGGTCAAAAACAAAACCAAGCTCAATTCAATGTTGGAGAAAGTACCAGTCTAGCGTATACGCTAGGGTGTCCCAAAATTGGACAAAGTCTGGGATTTTGGGGGCTCAACCTTCAAATGAAAGCTTAGGGTAAAACAAAAGAAAAATTGTTCTACGGCAACTCTGGGAAATGACGTTTAGGGGTGGCCCGACGCGTTTTATGAAAAAGTGCATTTTTATAGGTAACATCGAAAATACTGGTATATCGGAAAGAAATTCGGTGAAACCCATCCATTTTATATTTTTACATTTAACTTAGGGTCTATACTTTATGGTAAAACTTTGATACCGCATGTTTTAGGTCTATATATTTTTCACTGATGCTTTAAATGCCCAAAATGATGAATTTTTTCTTAATACTTTTTATTAATGCATCCAAAACGGGTATCCATCATAATGCTTTTGAAACTAGATATACATAGAAAGATGGGGAATTTTATAACGAATATTTTGCTAAAAATAGCAACCTTCTATCTCTATCCGTTTAAAAGTTATTCACGATTTACTGCAGCTTGGAAAAAGACTTTTTGAAATTTCGGATCATAATACCTGGATCATGTTTAAGTAAAAAAACGCCTACTTTTCCATACCAACCAAATGAGTGCTTTAATAACCAATATAGTATTCATATGAGTTGCATAAAATTGATTTTAATACTTATTTGAGTGTTATAATGGAAACCCAACGATGGACCAGCAGTAACATGACTGACTACAAATTGTTCAGTTAGTCTGGGTGAGTGCTCAAATAGATTGATGAATATGGTTTCAAAACTACCCATAGGTAGGTTCAGTTTTCGTGTCATGGTTTGTCGAGCTGTGCAATGTTTCTCGATAACATGGAAATTAGTTGTTTTGTGACCATCTTGATTTTTTGTAAGAACGATCATGTGAAGCAAATCCAACTAGATCATTTTGATATCGATTTGTCATATTTTACGCCATATTGAAGCTCATTTTACGCCATTGCAAAAAATAGTGTGTGCAACTAATTGCAAAACTCGATTTTATCAGCACTCGTAGTATTTATCTCATTCGGCAAGCCTCGTTGGATAAACGTACAACCATGCTGATTAAATCACCTTTTGCAACTAGTTACACAAATTACTATTATCATTATTATTTTATAATGCATATTGAAATATTTGGCATCTACCATCTACGGAATCTCTGGAAATAAGAACAATCTACACTAATTACGAACTATTTTGCCTACCAATACTGAATACAATGATAAATTGATTGCATCGATAAATCGGGACCAAAATGATCCAGCCGGATTAACTTCACATGATCGTGCTGGTTAAAAAATCAAGTTGGTCAGAAAACAATTAATTTCCATGTTATCGTGAAACATTGCACAGCTCACCAAACCACGAAACGATAGCTGAACCTACCTATGGGTAGTTTTGAAACCATATTCATCAATCTATTTGAGTACTCACCCAGACTAACTGAACAATTTGTAGTCAGTCATGTTACTGCTGGTCCATCGTTGGGTTTCCATTATAACACTCAAATAAGTATTAAAATCAATTTTATGCAACTCATATGAATGCTATATTGGTTATTAAAGCACTCATTTGGTTGGTATGGAAAAGTAGGCGTTTCTTTACTTAAACATGATCCAGGTATTATGATCCGAAATTTCAAAAAGTCTTTTTCCAAGCTGCAGTAAATCGTGAATAACTTTTAAACGGATAGAGACAGGAGGTTGCTATTTTTCGCAAAATATTCGTTATAAAATTCCCCACCTTTCTATGTCTATCTAGTTTCGAAAGCATTATGATGGATACCCGTTTTGGATGCATTAATAAAAAAATATTAAGAAAAATTCATCATTTTTGGGCATTTAAAGCATCAGTGAAAAATATATAGACCTAAAACATGCGGTATCAAAGTTTTACCATAAAGTATAGACCCTAAGTTAAATGTAAAAAATATAAAATGGATGGGTTTCATCGAATTTCATTCCGATATACCGGTATTTTCGATGTTACCTATAAAAAATGCATTTTTTTCATAAAACGCGTCGGGGCCACCCCTAAACGTCATTTCCCAGAGTTGTCGTAGAACAATTTTTCTTTTGTTATACCCTAAGCTTTCATTTGAAGGTTGAGCCCCCAAAATCCCAGACTTGGTCCAATTTTGGGACACCCTAGTATACGCGTATACAGAGGGTCGTAGGTTAAAGGAAGGATTAAGCCCCAACGAAAGGAATTACATTTTTCGAAAAGAATCTTCCACATGCTATGCAAATGCACATTCTATTTTCGAAACATTGTAAAACCATCTTCTCAAATTATGATTGTTATATGTCGTTAGAATTAAAAAAAAATCCACTAATTTAAAAAAAACTTCTAAACTTTTGTACAAAATTGATTTCTTTTTTGCAAATTGATTAAAACTATTTTTGACTATTTAACAACGGAAAAGTCACAGTGTGCGCTAAACATTTTTGACAGCCATTTTAACTCTCTCGCCTGTCGCCTCTATCCCCAGCCGAAAAGCATTGTTTGGCGGAAAATTAGTGGTGTCGGAAACCAAATAACAGTGTCTAATTGTGTTGTGCTATGCCCTGTTTTGTTTTTAGGCCAGGCTGGCCAGACAGTCTAGGTTTCGGTCTAGGCTATAATCATCGCAAAAAATGCCAAATCACCAGAAAAGGCACTGCCCACCGAACGGAACCTGGAGGTAAGTCCTTTTGTAAACGAAAACCTAAAATGTACCGATAGAACTTGAAGAATCACCACCGGTGCGGCATTATTGTGTACTCATTTTAGCCATCGCTAAAAAGTGCCCAATAACTCTGCTTCAATCTCAGCTTCAATAACGAGAACAAAACTGCTTTTGCTTCGAAAGCATTATACTAATGACACACTGGTGGTACAAGTACCATGGTACAAGAATCTTGAAATGAGTTCCGTACTGATTATTGTCTTTATCAAAGATAGTCTTGGAATAATTTTCTTGTCCTCTTGTACCATGGTACAAGTACCACAGGTGTGTCCTTAGTATTACATATCATAGCCTGTACTTATATAAGATTTCTGCTTTTTTTTACAGATAATTTTATAGAGCTTGCTGACGTTTGATCATCCTTCTCTTGTACACGCACAGAATGGATAGGATTTGTTTTCATCGGGAAACGCTTCCGAAGCGTTTCCCGATGAAAACAAATCCCATCCATTCTGTGCGTGTACAAGAGAAAGATGATCAAACGTCAGCAAGCTCTATGTTTCGGGATTTGAAGCTGACGGAAAATTATGCTGCGGTCAAGGGTACGGTGTCTACATGCCTACGATGCGCACCACGATAAGAGGCTGCAGTACCTTGACGTTCTTTTAGTGCTGCCTTAAAATTGCATTCTACCTCAACTAAAAATGCTGGAAAAAAGGATCTCGAAGAATAAAAAAATAAAAACTTCTATTCATTAAGGCTGCCTTACACCTCGGGAAAATTTTGCACCGGATTTTGATCCCCGTGCATTTTAAATGGGCCGGGATTTTGATTTTCCGTGCCCAAATCCCGAAAACATCGCATATGCAAAAATGCATGGGGAAAAAATCCGCGGACCAAATTCCCGAGGTGTAAGGTGGCCTTTAGGATTTAATTCGATTTGAAAGAAAATGATGAAGGAAGGGGAAGGGACTTTTTGGGCTAATCAATGTTTAATTTCAGAATAAAAATAAATAGATCACTCTTATTTTTTTACAGTGCCACAATTTGGATTTGACAGTTCTACAGTTTTGAATTGAAAACTTAAACTTTTAATTTCAGAGTGGTACGCTGCTTTTAAGCCATGGTGTGCGTAAAAGTTAGCGTACTTTTGTTTTAAACATACCCAACTCTCTACGAAAAAGAACCAACGCAACTTTTTATTTTAACCAACGGTTTTCTTAATTTTATTAATGATTTTTCTTTCTGTGTAATTACAATGAAAACTAGATTTGTTTACAATTGTCAGTTCCGCCCTTTTGAAATGTTGATGCCGAATTGATTTTTGAATCAGAAACAGGAGGTAAACAAAAATAGAAATGACAACTGTTGTCAAACTGACGTGATTTGAATTGAGGGGCTTCTCAATGGTCGAGTGATTGTAATAATTGTAATCCGTCACTCCCCAGGGGTATATAGTGGTGCCCGAAAAATGGGCACCACTCCGTCTATGTATTCGTCAATGGTTTAAGCTCATTTGATGGACG
Organism: Armigeres subalbatus; assembly: GCF_024139115.2. Classification (NCBI taxonomy): domain Eukaryota; kingdom Metazoa; phylum Arthropoda; class Insecta; order Diptera; family Culicidae; genus Armigeres; species Armigeres subalbatus. Next base: position 198,610,445 of record NC_085139.1, read on the forward strand.
AGTACCAACGCCGTCGTGAGCGTGACGGAGCCTCAGCAAAACCCGAAAAGGCTATGCGTTCTCAAATGAATCGTTCAGGAAACAAGCCGCGGAAGGAAACTCGAACGTGTCATTTTTGTAAGCTACCCGGCCACCTCCAGCGCAACTGCCGGAAATACCTTGCTTCTCAGAAGGAGGAGGCAGTCAAGAAAGAGCAAGTGAAGGCGAAGGCTACTCACAGTGAAGTGCGAAATGTTGCGTTTACCGTCGGTCGTGAATTTTCGTCGTGGATAATCGACAGTGGAGCCAGCGCTCATATGACTTCTGATGAGTCGTTCTTCACTTCACTGAAGAAATATGAAGCAGGATGGATTACCCTCGCCGATGGTAAGCGAACCCAGATTCTCGGCCAAGGATGTGGTGTACTATTTGGTATAGACGATAAAGAGAAAACGGTGAAGATCGAAATGAGTGGAGTGCAATTTGTACCCGGACTCGCATCCAGTTTAATATCTGTGAGTCAGTTGGTTCAAAAGGGACTTAATGTGACCTTCGGGAAGGATAACTGTAAAATTTCGGATCAAAGCGGTGATATAGTTGCAACTGGTAGTCGAAGTTGTGGATTGTACCACTTGCGCCAGGGTGCGGCTTCGTTGGCCGCTACAGTAGGTCAGCACACTGAAAACTGCAGACATCAGTGGGATCGGCGTCTGGGTCACCGTGACTGGGTGGCAGCGGAGTGTTTGGTAACGGTCGATATGGCAACAGGTATAAAGGTAAGCAAATGTAACCTGAAAATCGTTTGCGAACGCTGTGCCGAGGGGAAATCGGCTCGTGCTCCATTTCCACAAGTGGTCAAATGAAGTAAACGACTCCAAGTGGCAATCGTTATGTGATGCATCTAATTGATGATCACAGCCGGTTCACTGTAACGTATTTGCTGAAGAACAAATCGAAAGCTGCGGAAAACATTAAGGACTTTGTGAGATGGGTCGAAAATATTTTCGGACGTAAGCCACGCGTAATCCGCTCTGACGGCGGCGGAGAGTTCGATAACTCTGACTTGCGAAGCTTCTACAAGAAGGAGGGGATCGTGCCACAATATACTACGGCTTACTCGCCGCAGTCCAACGGAGTCGCGGAGCGGAAAAACCGCTCAATTACCGAAATGGTAACCTGCATGTTGCTAGATGCCGGACTGGAGAAGCGTTTTTGGGGCGAAGCCGTGCTGACGGCCACCTATCTCCAGAACCGATTGCCATCTCGATCGATCCAACGCACACCATATGAGCTGTGGTGGGGGAGGAAACCAGACCTCAGTCATCTGCGAGTATTTGGAAGTGAGGCTTTTGTGCATATACCGTCAGTGAAGCGAGCGAAAATGGAGAGTAAAGCGCGAAAGTTGACTCTGGTTGGCTACTCTATGGAAAGTAAGGGTTATCGATTCGTGGATCGTGCGACCAACCAGATCACAGTGAGCCGGGATGTTAAGTTCATTGAACTCGGCAACGGATCGTCAGCGTTGGAGTTTCCGATTGTTCCTGAGGAGGAGCGCCGCATAGCAGTGGAAAAAGTGAAGATTCCGCCGTTCACGGGAAACGGAGAAGAAACAGAGGGTGTGAAAACACAAGAAGATCCTCTTAATGTGCAGCGACGAGAAAATGAACCTAATGACAATGATAGTGGTAAAAGTGTGTATGACTCTTTGAGCGACGAGGAAGAGCCCCGAAGCCGTGAAGTACGGCGATCTACAAGGATGAATCGTGGTGTTGTGCCTCAGTATCTCAAAGATTTTGAAGTTACAGCAGGAAGTGCGATATACGCAAAAGAAGAAGAACCAAACAGTGTTGAAGAAGCGAAACAAAAACAAGTGTGGCGGGATGCAATGGCTGATGAACTCGAATCGCATCGTCGAAACGAGACTTGGGAACTCGTGTCGCCGCCCAAAGGCCGCAGGGTTATCGGTTCTAAATGGATTTTTAAGGTGAAAAAGAACGAATCGGGACAGGCGGTGAGGTGCAAAGCCCGCATTGTGGCGCAAGGGTATGCGCAAAAGTACGGTATTGACTTTGGTGAAGTGTATGCTCCTGTGACGCAACAGGCAACAATCCGCACGTTCCTCGCTGTGGCTGCGAAGAAAGGACTTCTTGTGAAACATCTCGATGTCGGCATACTTGAGTGTTCATGAAACAACCGCCGGGGTTTGCGGTACCAGGTCAGGAGGAGCTGGTGTGTCGACTGAAGCGTAGCATTTACGGCCAACGACAGTCGGCAAGATGCTGGAATAAGAAGCTGCAGGACGTTCTTGGCCGGCTTGGGTTTCAACAGTCTACCGCAGATCAATGTCTGTTTTTCAAAAAGGTACGTGGTAAAACAATTTTTTTGTTAGTATACGTCGACGATATTCTTATCGCATCTGCTGACGAAGAAGATATCAGCCGGATACACGCCGCTCTCAACAACGTGTTTGAGTTAACTTGCCTGGGGAACGTTAGTCACTTCCTGGGCATGGAGGTGAAAAGCGAAACTGGGACTTTTAAATTGCGGTTGCTTACGTTGATCAGCTGTTGGAGAGATTCGGGATGAGCCAGGCTAAATCAGCTAAATGTCCAATGGATCCTGGGTATGCTAAAAACGTCGATACCAGTGAAAATCTCCAGAATCCGACGCACTACAGGAGTTTGGTAGGCGGCCTGCTCTATCTTTCAGTTTGCGCCCGACCAGACATTGCCGCATGTGTGGCTATTCTGGGGCGCAAGTTCGCTAAGCCTACAGAACGTGATTGGACGGCAGCTAAGCGGGTGCTGCGCTACCTGCAAGGTACGAAGGAGTACTGCCTAAATCTAACAGCAGATCATAGTAGTGTATTATCAGGATACTGCGACTCGGATTGGGCCGATGATGTCGAGACGCGTCGGTCAACGTCAGGATTCGTGTTTCATTTCGGTGCTGGTGCGATTGTGTGGGCGAGCAGACGCCAGACTTGCGTGACACTCAGCTCCATGGAAGCGGAGTACGTCGCCCTATGTGAGGCAAGCCAAGACGCCATTTGGCTGAGGCACCTGCTTCGTGACCTCGATGAAGAACAAACCCTACCAACGATTTTGAAAGAGGACAACCAGAGCTGCATTACTTTTGTGAAGACAGGGAGATCGAGTCGGAAGTCGAAGCATATCGACACAAAAGAGCGTTTCGTCGAGGAGCTCTGCAAGAATGAACAGCTAACCCTGGAGTACTGCTCTACTGACGCCATGGCAGCTGACGTGTTGACGAAACCGCTTGGCCCCGGGAAGCTCGAGCGATTCAGAGAAATGCTTGGGGTGTTACCGTAAAGGAGCTACACATTGAGGAGGAGTGTCGGAAGACAATGATTACGCTCTTCCCTAATGTATGCCTAGATAATCAGCTACACTGTATAATAAACTGGCAACCTTTTTCAGACAATTTTTATTACAACAAAGTTTGCCGCGTCTTGTAAACGTTCATACCACCATACGCTAGAAATAAATACTCTTTTCTAAAATAGATTTTCCTCGCGAGTTTAGTGTTTGACACTCAAATCCGATTCCCTTTTGTCCGCTGGTGCTTGGCTAGTGTCCGCCGCGTGTGTTCCACTCTGTTCGTCGTCGTGCGGTTCCCCGGACGATCTATCGTTCTGGCTTCGATAGTCCGACATGTTTCACCCTTTTTTTAGAGGGATGAAGGCAAATCTGCAAACAGACACCTGAAATTATCACTCAGGGTGTGGGGATGGCGGAAGGCCTACCCACTAAACCCACCCAAGTAACGGAAGGCTACTTGAGTTACCCTCTCTACTAATACCCTGATCCCCCCGGAACTACCTTCCAGCACTACTTCTTATAAATAATAATAATAATAATAATGAATAATCCCCGCAAATTTACTGCTTACTGATACTGCTTGCGCATGTGAGCGGTCGCTCCATTCTGTATGATTCGTGCTGTAAAACTGCACTACTACTGCCCTCAACGTTCTTACTCTGAACTTCATTTCTTCCGTGTTGGGGAAGATCCATTAATTACGTAACGCAAAAATTAGGCATTTTCAATCCCCCTCCCCCCTATGTCACACTTTTTGTATGAAACGTCTGAAATTTTTGTATGGAACGTCACACTTTGGCCAACCCCCCTCCCCCCTCAAAGCGTTACGTAATTTGTGGACGCTCCCTTGGGCTTCGTGCCCCAGATTTGGAGTCCAAGCTTAAGCGGTCTCCGTCTCCCGGAATGAGCAGGATCCGCAGGTTTCCTTCTTCCGTTGAAACGATATCAGATGCCATTGTTTAACTCAGGCAATGAGCCTCCGAGACTGTTTCCTTTGAACTAATCTCAGATGGAGTTTTTGTCGATGAAACAAAATGGCGGGCGATTCCATGTGCTTTTATCTTTTGGGGGTGTTCAAAAAGTTCATGAACCATGCCTTTGTCTATTGTTCAATGCTCTAAAGCTAAAATCGATAGCGCACATTCCGTCATGATGGCTAAAATTTGGCTAGGTTGATCGGAATATGTTTCGATGAAGCTAACGGAGTGTTGCTGGTCCCCCTCATCCGGCCTCATTCAATTTACACCCCCCCCCCTTTCTTTGTTCGTTTTAGCGTCACCCAGGGTAGACCAGGCAACGAGGCCTATGTGGCTTGTACCTAACGCTTGCAGGAAAAGCGAGAGGCTGGCTACTTCCACTTCCTTCAATGAATATGGAAGCCAAGCGCCGTGGGGGAGCATGCAGCATAGGTACCGACGCGGTTCCGCAAGATGCCCCCTCCTGTTACGTGACCAATCCCTCCATGACCCCCTTACAAGCTTTCGTAAGCACCCAAATGACAGTGAGTGACACCCCACTTCACCAGTCAGAGAACCCCAGCACATACTTGCAAACAGGCCGTTTTTTTGTCATGCTACACACGTGCTATTCTAACCTTCCCTCCTCACCTCGACATTCCCTGTTGACAGTTGTCTGTGGGCTGCGAAATGGTGAGTTGACATCTGGGAAGGAGTGACCTACACAGCTCTGGTCCTCATAAGTTACAATCTCACGCTTCCTCGGGTCTTTCGATGACAATTGACCGCCAGCTAAGGGTTTTGTACTTAGCTGGTAGTGCAGCCTGGGCACTGTTGTCCTTCTGACATCAGCTAGAGTGAGTGGGTGCGACCAACGGGACCATCGTCCCTAACCCCTAATCCCAAGGTGTAAAGCGACCCGTGCCGAGGGGATGCATGGTCAGGGGGGTGAAATAATGAGCTAGGCCTTTAACGGAGCCTAGGGTACCTGCACTGAAAATATTGTACACGTTCACTCAACTGGTTTTACACATGAATTTTCACTAATTGATGAACACATTGAAATATCGTGTATTTCCAGTTCCAAATGTCAAAATGCAGATCGTTAGATACATTTGAATTGCTTGAAGAATGATAATGCGAAACACGTTAAATTGACATGGAATAGTAGACAATTTCAAAAGCGTTTCACGTTCAATTTTAAGGGATTACATTTTCTTGTGCAGGAAAACAATGAATAAATCTAACCAACAAAATAATTATTCAACATAAACATATTTTTTATTTGCTTTTATTGTTGTTAATACAATTGAAATACATGATGACATTTGCGATAAATTGGAATTTTGTCTGGTTGTTATCATTTAGCTAAATTGTTTCTGATTATTGCTATAATTTAGCTAGATATTCCCAAAGATTTTCACACTGATTCACTAGCTTATAGCCTGCAGTTTTTTTCAGATTCTGAGAATCAAATCCTTATAGATACTTCCGCAGATTTTTTTTATAGTTTACCACATGCATCTCAGTTGCGTGTTGAGCGGGCTCGTCTGAAAAATCGTTTTCCCACATGAAACTTCCCTAATCGCATAATCAATACTCTCTGGAAATAAGATTTTGTTTGATAAATAAATTCCGATAAAATTCAGGCTTTAACTCACCTTTGTTAATGTGCATACTCGTCCAGAAAATGTAACAAAGTAAATCAATTTTTAAGAACGTCGAAAACTGTTTTTAAATCCTCCCAGGAGGTATTATCACTGAGCGCCATGTTCCTGTTTTCGCCAAAGCATGAACTGGTGGAACGATGTTCAATTATTTATTTATTTATTCAGACTAAGGCCGAAGTGGCCTGTGCGGTATATAAAAGTCTTCTCCATTCGGCTCGGTCCATGGCTACACGTCGCCAACCACGCAGTCTACGGAGGGTCCGCAAGTCATCTTCCACCTGATCGATCCACCTTGCCCGCTGCGCACCTCGCCTTCTTGTGCCCGTCGGATCGTTGTCGAGAACCATTTTCACCGGGTTACTGTCCGACATTCTGGCTACGTGCCCGGCCCATCGCAGTCGTCCGATTTTCGCGGTGTGAACGATGGATGGTTCTCCCAACAGCTGATGCAATTCGTGGTTCATTCGCCTCCTCCACGTACCGTCCGCCATCTGCACCCCACCATAGATGGTACGCAGCACTTTCCTTTCGTAAACTCCAAGTGCGCGTTGGTCCTCCACGAGCATCGTCCAGGTCTCGTGTCCGTAGAGGACTACCGGTCTAATTACGGTTTTGTAGATTGTCAGTTTGGTACGGCGGCGAACTCTATTCGATCGGAGCGTCTTGCGGAGTCCAAAGTACGTACGATTTCCAGCCACTATGCGTCTCCGAATTTCTCCGCTGGTGTCATTTTCGGCAGTCACCAGTGAGCCCAAGTACACAAATTCTTCTACCACCTCGATTTCGTCACCACCGATGCAAACTCGCGGTGGGTGACTCACATTGTCTTCTCTTGAACCTCTTCCTATCATGTACTTCGTCTTCGACGTGTTGATGACTAGTCCGATCCGCTTAGCTTCCCTCTTCAGTCTGATGTAGGCTTCCTCCATCTTCTCAAAGTTACGTGCCATAATATCTATGTCGTCGGCGAAACCAAATAGCTGGACGGACTTATTGAAAATTGTACCACTCGTGTTAATCCCTGCTCTTCGTACCCCTTCCAAAGCGATGTTGAAAAGCAAACACGAAAGACCATCACCTTGCCGTAACCCTCTGCGGGTTTCGAAGGGACTCGAGAATGCCCCTGAAACTCGAACTAAGCACATCACCCGATCCATCGTCGCTTTGATCAACCGTGTCAGTTTATCCGGAAAACCGTGTTCGTGCATTAGCTGCCATAGCTGGTCCCGATCGATTGTATCATATGCGGCTTTGAAGTCGATGAATAGATGATGTGTGGGCACGTTGTATTCGCGGCATTTCTGCAGTACTTGGCAAATGGCGAACACCTGGTCCGTGGTGGAGCGTTCGCCACGGTGCTAGTCGACGGCATAAAATTTGGGAGAGTACCTTGTAGGCGGCGTTCAGCAATGTGATTGCGCGGTAGTTGCTACAATCCAGCTTATCGCCCTTTTTGTAGATGGGACACACGACACCTTCCATCCACTCCTGTTGCAAAACTTCCTCCTCCCAAATCTTGGTAATGACCCAGTGCAGCGCTCTAGCCAGTGCCTCACCACCGTGTTTAAATAGCTCTCCTGGTAGTTGGTCAACCCCAGGGCTTTGTTGTTCTTCAGCCGGCCAATCTCCTCCTGGATTTCCTGGAGATCTGGAGCCGGTAGAATTCTGTCCTGCGCGCGTTCTCCCAGGTCCATCACCATACCGCCATCTTCGTCTGCCACATCGCCATTCAGGTGTTCTTCGTAGTGCTGCCGCCACCTTTGGATCACCTCACGCTCGTTCGTAAGAAGGTTCCCGTTTATGTCCTTACACATATCAGGCTGTGGCACGTGGCCCTTACGTGAACGGTTTAACTTCTCATAGAACTTTCGTGTGTTATTAGCGCGGTACAGTTGCTCCGTTTCTTCACGGTCTCGATCTTCCTGCTGGCGCTTTTTCCTCCGGAAAAACGAGTTTTGTCTGTTCCGCGCCTGTTTATATCGTGCTTCGTTCGCCCTCGTGCGGTGTTGCAGCAATCTCACCCATGCTGCATTCTTCTCTTCCACTAACTGCTCACATTCGCCGTCATACCAGTCGTTTCCCTGATCCGAGGGCACCGTGCCAAGTGCAGCGGTTGTGGTGCTACCAATGGTGGATCGAATATCTGTCCATCTTCAAGAGACGCTGCGCCTAGCTGCTCTTCCGTTGGGAGTGCCACTTCCAGCTGCTGCGCGTATTCTTGGGCTAGTCTACCGTATTGTAGCCGCCCAATGTTAAGCCGCGGCGTCCGACTTCGACGCGTGTTGTACACCGTCGAGAGTTTTGAGCGCAGGCATACTGCAACGAGGTAGTGGTCGGATTCAATATTCGCACTGCGGTAAGTGCGGACGTTCGTGATGTCGGAGAAGAATTTACCGTAGATTAGAACGTGGTCGATTTGGTTTTCCGTTTCTTGGTTAGGGTGATCTCCATGTGGCCTTATGTATATTTTTGCGGGGAAAGAAAGTGCTTCGGACTACCATTCCGCGGGAGGCTGCGAAGTTTATGCATCGTTGGCCGTTGTCATTCGATACGGTGTGCAGACTATCCGGTCCGATGACCGGTCTATACATTTCATCCCTTCCTACCTGCGCGTTCATGTCACCGATGACGATTTTGACGTCCCGCAGTGGGCATCCATCGTATGTCTGCTCCAGCTGTGCGTAGAACGCTTCTTTCTCGTCGTCGGGTCTCCCTTCGTGTGGGCAGTGCACGTTGATGATGCTATAGTTGAAGAAACGGCCTTTTATCCTCAGCTTGCACATCCTTGCGTTGATTGGCTGCCACCCCATCACGCGTTGGCGCATCTTACCCAGCACTATGAAGCCGGTTCCCAGCTCGTTGGTGGTGCCACAGCTTTGGTAGAAGGTAGCCGCTCGATGCCTGCTTTTCCACACTTTCTGTCCTGTCCAGCAAATCTCCTGCAGCGCCACGACGTCGAAGTTGCGGGGATGTAATTCATCGTAGATCATCCTGTCGCAACCTGCGAAACCCAGCGCCTTGCAATCCCATGTTCCAAGCTTCCAATCGTGATCCTGTATTCGTCGCCTAGGTCATTGCCGATTATATCGAGTCGCATTATCTCTTATATTGTTCGTAATGATTGGTTTTCTAGGCGGCTTATTGGGCCTGCGCAAACCTCCTGTCTCGTCGGAGGGCCGTCGTGTCAGGGCTGTTTAGCGTCCCACCTAACACCAGGACTTGGGCTTGTGCGCTTTGAGCGGCACACGGTCGCTTTGGTGGGGCCTACTTGCGGATACATGCAGCTTTTTATAGAGGTTTAACAGGGCCCACTGTCAAACCCCACCACATCCTAGGCAAGCCCCACAACTCGCAGATGGCCTGGGGAGGGATCGTCAAGCCCTTGGACATAGTCCCTGCTGCCCGTGTTCAAAACACGTTGAATTAAACAGTTTTTGCAAGTGGTTGAAATTCAATAACATTAATACAGAATCGAACGTGGATTATACATAAAATTGGTGAGTGATAAAACACGTTCATTGCACGTGAAAAAGAACATTATACAAGCGTGTACAATATTTTCAGTGTGGGCACCCTCCACAGTAATTGTCCCTTATCGCGTCATGCTGCGCTCTGGCGTGGTAGACCTCTTTTCCCGAGCAACTCGTGGGATCAAAATGGAAAAACAAGTCAATTCTTCTTCAATTAGTGATAGTAGTGTAGGCGACAACCCCTTCGCAAGAGGTGGGTTGTTCAGGTCTCCGCCTATAGGAGGCCAGCGGCAATAGTCAGCAGCTCAGTGCGCAGCGCCAGCGTGGGTCACATAACCTTCTCCCTAGCTACGCCGGTAGTGGTTATGGACGGCCCACGGCTTGTGAGGGCGATGAACCGCAAACGCGATGGGCTTTCGGCCTTCGAGGTGGTGACGGAACAGCTGGACGCCATCATCGACTTTGCGTCATCGAAGCATATTATCAGTAAGGACCTCAAGGGGAGCTTGCTGAAACTTCGAAAGTCGATGTTGGACGCCAAGCTGGAGAGGGCGGTCGGGACGGCCAAGTGCAAACCCGTGAAATCCGTGGAGTCGAGGTCTACCCAGACTGAGGCCCAAGGATTCACGGACTCAGGCAAGGTTGATCCCGAAGTCATCAAGACGGACGAGGCTAAGTACTCGGACGTCTTGAAGGCGATGAGGAGTGACGTCAAGCTCGGTGAACTCGGCTCCGACGTACGTCGAATAAGACGCACCCGGACGGGCGAGAACTGAAGCGGGGCGTCTCGCAAAAGGGCGCCGCCTACAAGAAGTTGGTGGAGGAAGTCCTAGGCGAGACGGTCAAGGTGAGGGCACTCACGACGGAGGTGAATCTAAGGATTAAAGACCTGGACGAAATCACCGAAGTCGAAGAGCTCGTCACGGCACTGCGGCGACAGTGTGAAGTGGAGACGTCCACCGCAGCCGTTCGGTTACGGAAAGGTCCGACAGGGACACAGGTAGCATTGGCTCGGCTATCTGTAGCGGACGCCTCCAAGGTAGTCAAGTTAGGGAGGGTCAAGGTGGGATGGTCGGTGTGCCCTGTGGGCATATACGAGCAACCCGAAGTTTGCTTCAAGTGTTTGGACCTGGGGCACAAGCAATGGGACTGCAAAGGCCCTAACAGAAGCAAGCTCTGTCGACGCTGCGGATTGGAGGGACATAAGGCACAATGCTTGTAACCGTTCGGTTCCAATATGGACTTGTTGGCTCCACCACAAGTGAATTTCCGTCACCAATCCCTCCCATTACGACCTTTCCAAACATTACACCTCGGAACTGTCACACTCACTGGTCGAAGATCGTCTCACGAGTGAGTGCGTGTTCCACTTTCACGTCATACCAAGTGTGACCAGATGCGATAGACGTTCGAGCAGTTTGAGTTCGGGCAAAATACGCACAGCCCTGTTCCATTTGAGCTTGCCTATAGAGGTGCTCAATGCAACAGGATGGGCAAACTAAAAACATAAAACATAATTTATGCTATGAAGGGTATAAAGGATGCGGAAAATGAACTCTCTTTCTCTTTTGCATAGTGATCCTAGAAAGAAGTAGTAGTGCGCGCGTGTTTAAGTTATAAAAGGTTTATTGTCTGAATTATTGTTGGTGAAGCTCTTTTTAATTTTGTGTTGTTTCTTTTCTTATAATAGGATCTGTTCAATGTTAGTCGTTAAAATACTTATTGTTATAAATTAAATAGTACGGATTTGTGTTAGTAAAAATCGATTAGTGTGGTTAGTAGTGTTAATGGGTCAAACTTAGCCTAAATTAATGTAATGCTTTAAAATTATAGTAAAATCCCATTCGAATCCACACGAACAAATAACGACAGTGAAAAACGAATTAAAAACGAAATAGAAAAAGGTAAATGTTAATGTGAACAGATGAAAAATTAGAGGTTAGGAAGTGACGTCGCAGGGTACTAATCCGGTGTGTCCAGGTCCACGACAAAGGGACCTTTTTCTTTTGTGCTTTTTCCAAGTTCTCGACAGTGCAGTGCATCGGTGGAAACTTCCGTGGGCGAAGAGCTAGTTCCGGTTCCTTCGGCCGTATAGATCCTGACGATTTGGATGCCGGAGACTTTCGGTCCAAATCCGTGCCGCCATTGCTTTTGAGCACGCAGGATTGCCGCTTGTTAAACGTAGGCCGCCATCTTCCAGCCACATTCCTGTGCCGCACTCGTCCCGACCGTGGATTGACGTCCGGACTGTAAAGACCCTGCGACCAACGCCAAGCCGGCCAGATCGGCCACTTCCACACCGAATCCAACACCAAAGCGCAAGTACCCCCAAATGTGACGTCACAAATAAAATTGTAGAATTGTTAACCTCAGGTGTAGCTAACTTTAAGAAAGAGCAGCCCTGAATTATAAAGGTCTTTCACCATTTTCGTTGCGTCGTCCTCCCGGGTCCACAAAGGGACCACCAATCCTCGTCCTTCTTGGATCACTGTGTGTATTGATACCCTCCCCCCCCCTTTCTACATCAAATAGCTTTGCCCATCCTACATCATTATCGCCTTTTATGATGGCTCTGTATATAGTTCCCTCCTGCGAAGAACCGAATCATCCTCACCTTGAGTAGAGGGGTGATTGAATAAGCGTAACGACCCGGTTGAATACCCTCCCGTGAGCTAGCGAGTTTCATGCTGCACGAACCCTCCCAATTGTTTGATTTCTTTCAGCAAAGCTGTGAACAGCAAGCACCCCATAGGGGGTTCGAAGTGCCCGGCGTTTAAGCGTGCTGCAAAATCACAGTGCAGGTAACGCAGCTAAACCTGAACCACTGTGATGCAGAAAAGCAACTGCTGTGTCAGACAGTTGCTGAATGGGGGACGGATATCGCCATCATAGCAGATCCTATCCGGGTACCCGCCAGGAACGGTAATTGGGTCACCGATGTGTCTAATATGGCGGCGATATGGACAACGGGGAAATACCCAGTCCAAGAGTTGGTGTCTTCGACACACGAGGGCTTCGTCATTGCCAAAGTCAACGGGGTCTTCTTCTGCAGCTGCTATGCACCGCCACGATGGTCGACCGACCGAGGAGGGGAGTTCGCTATTGTGCAGTAGTGACTCTCGACGTGAGGAATGCATTCAATAGTGCCAGTTGGGCAGCTATTTCAGATGTGCTCCTGCGTCTTGGAATTCCCTAGTACCTGTACAAGTACCTCGGAAGCTACTTCCAGAATCGAGTACTGGTATACGTCACGGAGGCGGGTCGGAAGTGCGTTGACATAACCTCAGGGGTTCCGCAAGGTTCCATACTGGGTCCGGTGTTATGGAACGTTATGTACGACGGTGTCTTGAGGTTGAAGTTCCCGGTGGGCGTGGTAATCGTCGGCTTCGCTGACGATATTACGCTGGAGGTCTACGGCGAATCGATCGAAGAGGTGGAGTTGACTGCAGCCCACTCGATCGCAATTGTGGAGAAGTGGATGAGTTCCAGGAAGTTAGAACTGGCTCACCACAAGACTGAAGTGGTTGTTGTTAACAACCGAAAGTCGGAGCAACAAGCGGTGATAAGGGCAGGCAACTGCGCGGTTACCTCTGAACGCTCCATCAGCGATTTATGCCAGCAAGCGCAAGCTTCTGGCTAGTGTCGCTCTGTCCATACTGAGGAATGGGGGTCAGCTTGGGGCACGGCCCTGCGTATTGACTGCTACAGAACGAAGTTAGAAAGTATGTATAGGCTCATGTGCCTAAGGGCGAAGTCAGAGTAAACACGACGTGCGATGCGACGCGACAGTGCAATTTGACAGCCTGTTGATAATGATTGTTATTCTTTTACGTGAGTCGCGTCGCATCGCTCGTCGCGTTTACTCTGGCGGGCACCTAAGAGTTGCGCGCGTGGACCGTACCGTGTCGCACGATGCACTTTGCGTCATCACCGGTATGATGCCTATTGACATCGTTATCGGTGAAGACATAGAGTGCTTCGAAATGCGCGGCACGAGAGGCATCCGTAGGACTGTCAGGTTGGCCTCAATGGTCAAATGGCAGCGTGCGTGGGACAGTTCCACTAAGGGTAGATGGACACATAGGTTGATACCGGAAATTGGTACGTGGGTCAAGAGGCGCCATGGGGAAATCACTTTCCACCTGACCCAGGTCCTTACAGGCCATGGTTGCTTCAGACAGTTGGGCTTAATCTACGAGTGGAGTGACGTGAGATTGCTCGAATGACGTGAGAAGAGTCGTATAGCCCCATTTGAATAACATGGTCACCTCACGTGAGAATTGCTGAAATCGACTCACCTCACGTCACTCGACTCGTAGAATAAGCCCAAGTACCTACACCGGTTCGGACACTCGGCCTCGCCGGGAAAGGGCTCCTCGTCAAGGCTGGGGCAGGCATAGGCACCGCGTCGGCAAGTCCCTCTGTGTGCTGGCGAATAGTCCCTATCGCAGAGAGGTCAATTTGGGGTGCCCGCGGCATCATCATTCTTGATACCAGTCGTGCAGAGGGAAGCAGGCGCGAAGTCGACCCTTCCCACCTTCCGAGGACATAGGGCGTGGTAAGGCCACATGGAAAGCCGACAATGCGCTGGCACGATACCATGGTGTTGATGCTGCAAGGACACGCAGCTAACCTCGAGGGTGCGTTGTGCACTGGCCCCCCTTTGAAGCATTACTTTCTGGTTGTACCGAAGGGACAATGGGCTTGGCGGCAATGGAAACGGTTTAGCGGGTCGGGGATGCTATCCTGCCTCCCTCGTTAGCTGTTGGACGTGCATGCCCCTAACCACGCACTTCCTGGACAACCCAGGATGTCTGTTGAGCAGATTCCCCCTTTATTGCTTAGGAAGAAAAAACAATTACAGTTGTCTGTGGCCTACCTACCCCACAGAGTATTGCAGTTCTTGGAATAATATTACAAACAAATCCTAGTGACCGTTTCCATTATAGACGATAAAATGCAATTAAGATTTCGTTACATTTGAACTGCCTGACAAATTTTAAAATTAATTTATCGCTTGACAAATTAACGTCTCCAATTATATTTCTTACTACTGACGCCAAATTATAAATGAACCAGACAAAAATGCAGGTGCCCCACCTTTACCAGAACTCTGGCGCCGCCAGTGGCTATAGTTAATTTCTTTCAGGAAGCATTAGACGTCGAAAAAAGGTAATATTTAAAATTCAGTTTTATTCAATAATCAGCACAGCCAATTAAAATGTTTTTCATGCTTGGTAGTACCATCACGTAAATATTTCTCCAAACAGTTTTGAACCGTAAAACTAACATCAGTTTTAATTGAGATAATTTCTTGCCCCTAATAGAGAAACATCGTCATCACCCGTATCGGCAGGCAACTTCAAATCCTTTTGCGAATGATTGGTTTTGCTTTCGCTGTTGCTGATATCGATAAGATCACCTTCGCGGACTCCTCTTGTTATGTTCAGGTTATTAATTTTTGGTTCCTCTTCGACAAAACGTTGGCTACCCTTTGAATCATCAACTTGCTCTTTCTGCAACTGCTGAGGAGGGTAACTTGTACTTGCGTGCGGCTGCTCTTCTTCGGTTTCCTCAACGGCTTCATCGTTTAACAGGGGAGCAGCGGCGCGTTCTCGATTTTCCTTAATGCGCGTAATAAAATACATAGCCACGTAGAAAATAACCGGCAGACTGCTGATGGCTGAGGCAAATCCGATGAAGGCCATTTTCGAATGTTGCTTTCCCTTACAGCAGTTGTATTTGGCACTCCACGCATGTCGAGTTTGATTCATTCGATCCTCAATATCGAAGCACACAATCCCTTTGCGACTTTTAACCAAACCTTCGTAGTAACGCTGCAGCTCAGTGTAGAATCCAGAGCATATTTCGCATGGATTAGGTTCGTGAAATTTGGTACAGTTCAGCTGATATTCGTACAGTTCCATGAACTGAGCCGTATCATTTTTATTAGACACACAGTCCGCACAATGCGCATCGTCCCAAATCGAACTCATCTGATCAAACAGCCTTTGGATAACGTTCAGGCGATTCTGGTTGAAATCCAGATCACAAGTCTTATTAGTAGTGGCATATTGGAACCATTCAACGGCTTGGCTGTAGTGAAAAGTTGTATTATGGAAGCTGCAGAAATTGTTTACAGGATACGTTTGCACTGGCATCTGGTTGAGTAATTTCGAATAATGTGATACAAAAACTTGAAGTTGAGGACAATCCCGATCAGGTCTGAAATTAAAGAAACGGTCTGTTCATTCAAACTTCCTTGACCTAAGTAAAAGTCCTGTATTAACTGGTAGACTATCGTAACAAATAAATATACTTATACTTAATTACGTAAAGAAACTGATTTGGAAGTTTCTTTTATGTTTTAAACAGTTTTACCATCTTTCTAATAAATCTGATAAAGTGTAATTTTATAAGCTATAATTATCAAATAACATGTTCGCATAGTAACATTACGGATGACTCACTCAGTGATTTTCATATAAATTACTCAGTACTGAGTATACTATATAGGTAGGTACTTACATTGCTACAATGCTTCTGAAGATGCAAATAAACAAAAGGAGTCTAACATTCCCCATTGTAACACAAAACAGTTTAGATTTACATGAACTAGTTACGAAAGATCAGCGAACAAATTGAAATTAAAGTTAATTATTTTTATGAAAATGTTAGATTTTGAAACACTTTTTATCGCATAGTTTTCTTCGAAAACTTGAGAACCATCGAGAATCGAGACATAAAAACCTGAGACATAAAAACAAACAAAATAGGAGACCTTCATAAATTACGTAACGCCTAAGCGTTGAGGAGGGCAGCGGAGATGGTCCGAAATGTGACGTTTCATACAAAATTATTATTTATAATATAGTCTTTATACAGTAGAATAAGAATACAATTTTTTGTAACACTACTATCGATAACATTAAATTGGCAATAGATTATATTGTAAATAAAACCATAGAAATACATTAGAATGCATTGTTATGAACCATTTACTCAAATGTAAATAAAGTTTTCGAAAAGATACTTTAGTTACTAAATAGATAAAGACTGTCGCTGTCGTCGCTGTCCGGATCATCTTTTGCTGGCGAGGATAGGGGAGCTAAATGTCAAAGAAGGAAAATCCATACGATTTGACAGGTATGTACCACACATGTTTCGGACAGCAGAACAAAGGGAACCGAAGCGACAATCTTTATCTAGTAACTAAAATATCTTTTAGTTTTCGCAATAGAATGTACGGGTTGGTAAGTATCGTAACTATATTGCCCGTTGCATCAATTTTTAGACTCTGGCGCAACTTCGTTTTCCTTCGAATTTTTAGCGTGTACACCAATGCATTTAAACTATCTTCGTAATTGTTTCTTGTTTTTGTTATTTATCGAACACACATGTTTTTGTTTACTCAAATAAACAATAAACAGTGTCAATTCATTTGTGTGTGTGACACGGGAAAAATATTCTCGCAAATAATTTTCGCGCAGGGGTCTAATAAGGCGGAATCTGCGCAATACCAAATCTGAGATTTTTTCATACATTTTTTTCGTCACACAATAGAGTGTATTAGAAATATTCGAACAAAACTGTTCAAAATACAAGTTGTGTCAGTTGTGACAGCTTTACTGTTCAACAATGCAATTTAAAGGGAAAAATGCAAATTTGGCGCTATGAGAAAAATATTGCTATGAAGTATTTATATATTATATGCAATGTAAAGAAACGTTTCAAAAGTTATCAATGTATGAATCTTATGTACGATAAGATTTCAAAAACAATTGCAAGTATTGTTACATTAGAGAAATATTTATGTTGATGTATTGTATCCTCAGTGTTGAAACAATCTGTGCAACCATCAAGAAACAATGTATCCTATTGTATACCGTACATTGTATGGTAATTCATTTGTTTACACTATTGAACCAATAAGCCATTTTACGAGACAAGTTCGAACAGCTGAACGAAATTTTGAGTGGACGGCTCGGTCTTTGTTTTGGTATTTGCATGCAAACCATCATCATTTCATTCCATTTTCGCAAATGTTCCTTGTAAAATGTAAATAGTTGATAGGTCTCCTGTCATTTGAGCTTTTTATAAAATGGCTTATAGTACATTTTTATCCGGGAATGCTTTATACAAAAAGTGTCACAGAAGGGGGGAGGGGGGTAAGGTTAAAAAATTGTCGATTTTTTTATTACGTAATAAATGGTCTTCCCTTAGCTGTCAACAGTTTCTGCCACAGTTGATTTTTTTTCTCCTTTGTTTTGGCACAGACCTATTGATCCATATTTGCCACCAGCACGGAGAAACACGTTTACTCATTAATAAGTACTTTTTCTTTGCTATCTCTTTCTATCTTCTGAAAAATTTACCCATTTTGGGAGAATAAGTGGATCTACTCATTTAAATGAGTAAATCCACTTATTCTTCCAAAATGGGTAATTTTTTTAGCAGAGAGAAAGAGATAGCAGAGAAAAGTACCCATTAATGAGTAAACGATTTTACCGGGAGGACCAGGGTGTCAAGTGAAATATTTCAACATGTCATTTTACGAATCGCGAATAAAAAGTAACTTGACAAAATTTTCAAAACGACTTATCTGCTTTTGTAAACAAAGATTCAAACAACGATTTGACGAATCTGATAGCTCTCCCACGCAAACCAGCACCGCCAATAGGTAGCGAAAACCTTTACCTACCTATTGGTGGTGTTGGTTTGCGTGGGAGAGCTATCAGATTCGTCAAATCGTCGTTTGAATCTTTGTTTACAAAAGCAGATAAGTCGTTTTGAAAATTTTGTCTTGAGTTGTTTGTTCTTTCGAACTTCTGCAGTCGGAATCGTTCATATCTAGACAAACATTTCAAAAGGACCTATCTGACAATAACCTCGAGCTGAGAATAATTCTCGAAATGAAAATTAAAATGTGAAAATTAATACCAATTTTAACCGAAAAACAATATATAATGGTTCTCAGACGTAAAAACAGCCTTAGAACTCGAATAACATATCTGTTTTGCCTTTTTCATAATGTGGATATGGTTTATTATCAATTTTGTTACTTGGGACCTATTGCTTTTGATTTTATCAGTTGGGATTTGTCAAATAGGACATTATACAATGATAACTGTTACTTTGGATCTCAGTGAAATTAAGATATATTTTAGATTTTCGCATGTAATAAGTGCATTTTGAGCATAATCCTCTGAAATAGTCAGCTTAATTGATTGTTACAAAAGCTGGCGCATTCGATTTAATGTTTATATGCATTTCAGCAACAATTGTTATGGGCGAATACACCTCCAACGTTCGTTCGTCCAAGAAATTTATTCGATCGAGCCTAGATTGGCAGAACAGACAGTTGCTCCGTAGAATTCGGCTAATAATTATTGTTTCTTGAATCAGTATAATAGTGGTTATATTACATAGTAACCTTCCGCTAAAAATTGTAAAATATATGTACGCATCACTTCACGAATGTCTTTATAGCCCATTATAGCCTATTCAGAATACGCCATTTATTGTATGGTAAAGAGTAATTTGCTGCGAATGCTCTTCAACACGTAATAGAACTCGTAATCTGATTAGTGATTAGTTATGTGAAACCCATATGCAACGTGGAGTAAACATTGAAATAACAATATGTAAAAACACATCTGACCCCGTCTCCAAAATCTCTTTTGTCTTGTCGACAACCAGAGAATACCAAGAGTACTAAGCAAGTTGCATAAGAGTGAATGGTCAAATATCAATCTTTTCGGCCTTGTTAGCAATCTACGGCAAACAGTCAAGCAATTATAACATTCTGTAAGATAAAGGCAGTCTGTAATGAATACTACTATGATATATGGTACTGATAACTTGAAACCCAGTATGGGATAAAAAATGCAATAAACAATTGAAAACATAATAAATTACAATTTTATTAATGCTCCAACTAAAATATAACATCAAGGGACATTTTTTAAGCTTTAGCAGCAGAAATACGTTTGTGAACTGGTTTTATTTATGTACAGGAACACTTTCGGCCAACAACTCATCGGTGGCGGTAGACACTTGTTTCCGCGAAAACTTCACATTCCAAGCTTCGGTGTACCTTCGACGGCACTATATGATCCTTTCCATTAATTTCCTTGATGAGCGCAACAACACAGAGCTTCCTGTTTTGATTCCAATTTGTTCGTATCTAAAGCACATCATGCATTAGCAGAGTGCACGGGGTAGAATCGAATGAGGTCATTTGGTTATAACTATGAAGTCCTCCAAAGTTTCTCCGTGGAATTGAAGGTTTATATCTGTCTTAAAAGAGCGGAGTTTAACTCCTCAAATTTTGTCTTGAAATGTGATTTTGTATCTGTTTCTTCCTACTGTACTGAGTTCTGTGTAGTTCGTGATCTTGATGTTGTGGAGTGTTCTGGCTTTTTCTTTACGTGGATGTGTTTACTATCTTCTGTAGGTTCGATGAAAAAAGTTTTGTATGTATTGTTTTTCTTCCAACGTTTTTGAAACCATCGCGTTCCCTGTACTTATCACTGACATCTGTTTTTTCTTTCTTGCTCTTTGCCCTGTCTTTGGCTCCATTTTGTTTTTCTTTGTCTTTCTTCCTACGCTTCTTATCCTTCTTTGCCTCATCTTCACTTCCACTGCTCATTTTCCTGCGCTGGGGATGACTTCCCTCACTAGCCGATTCGTAACCTGTTCTTGAATCTAGTTCCCTATCATTATCGACTAGAAGGCTAGAGGACCTTCTGTACTCATCGTCATCAATGGACATCCAGCGAGGTAACACCTCGTGGTTAGGTGATTCAAACCGAAAAAGCCAACTCCAAGATGGCCGCCACTTGTAACGGAATCTTGAAAATTATATTTACCAATTAGTGATCCGTGATGCCTTCACAAGTTTTACAACAAAAATTTCAAGCACACAACCAATCTTTGTTCCTTAGAACCACCAACTTGATGTTAAACTAGATTTTTCTTACTACGTAAGCGCACTTGAAACATCTGAAAAAACTTCTCAACTGTACTCTGCGACTGCTGAACGGAGAATGAGTTGATTGCAGAGATGCCAGATTTGAAGACATGTCTTCAATTTGAAGACATTTGAATCTCTGTGAAGACATTTATTTCGTGAAGACATTTTGAAGACTTTTCAAAATATTTGAAGACTTATCTACTTATTTGAAGACACTTGAAGACAATCAATAAGCCAGCGAATAGAAAATACAATTTCATTACTTACTTATAAGCTTATAAATTCTGCGACCTCTATGTAAACTAGGTATATAAAAAAAACCAAAAGTTATAATAGTCTTTGTCTCGAGTTTAGAATCTCAAACATAAAATACATTCACACTATCCGGTTGATAACTGCAACGCATTTAAGACCTCATACACACTTAACTTTGAGCTGTGTGTTGGTGAAAAAATCCCGATGGAAGCATTCGTTTGTATTTTTCTTGGCGGCGTCTTTAAAAGGGTATTTCGATCATTTCGGATCGCAATGACCTATCTAATTTGCGGCAAACATAGACTAAATTCTTCTATGACTAGATTTAATCTATTCAGCCTTTGAGCTAGAACCAGTTTTTTTTTTCTAAATTCGTTCTGAATGGCATATGCATACCGTTATCTACATTCCTCTAAATATCCGCCGAAAAACTCTTTGAATTTCCCGTGGATTTTTGAAAGACTTCTCGGTGAAAATTTAAAAGAATATTTCGTGAATTTTATAAGGAGAATTTCCGATGACGAATTTCTTTTCTAAATTTAAGAGAATTGAAATTGAAAATTTAGTTGAAATTATCGCGGAAATTTATAATAATTTCCGTTACCAAGAAATTAATGAAATACTCCAAATATTAAACGGGAAATTCTTCTTAATTTCCACAAGTTTTACTGAGCTCCCACAGAAAAATCC
Source organism: Armigeres subalbatus (assembly GCF_024139115.2). NCBI lineage: Eukaryota > Metazoa > Arthropoda > Insecta > Diptera > Culicidae > Armigeres > Armigeres subalbatus. Next base: position 198,631,781 of record NC_085139.1, read on the forward strand.
CTTTTGATTTCCACAAGAAATATGCCTCAATTAATTCTCATAGAAAATTCTTACGAATGTCGACAAGAAATTGAAATTGTTTTGGTGCTAAATAGATATTTCTCAGATCTTCCATGGTAAATTACTACAGGAAAATGTTCTTGAAAGAAATCCGGAGGAAACTTATTACACACCTTCGTTAATTCTTCCAGTATTTTATCTGAGAATTCCTTCATGAATTTCTCCAAAAAATCGTTCTAGTGTTGTTTCTGAAATTCCTCCCAAATTTCCTACACGAATTTGTCCGGAAGTTTCAGGAATTTCTCCGAAAAATCCTTCAGGAATACCTTTGGAATTTCTTCTAAGAGCTGTAAGGTTGTCCGAGAATTCCAGTGAAAGAACATCCAAGAATTCCTTCGGAAGATCCTCCTTAACTACTCCGGTAGTTCCTCCACGAATTCCTCCAGCAGTTCTTTCAGGAATTCCTCCGGAAGTTCTTCCGAAAGTTCCGCCAGAATTTTCAAAAATTCACGCTTAAGCTCCTCCACTGATCCCTCCGGAAGTTTCCCCAGAAATTCCTTTGGAAGTTTCTCCAGGAATTCGTCTGGAAGATTCTCCAAGAGTGTTGCCGAAAGATTCTCCAAGAATGTCTCCAGATGTATACTACGGAATTTCTCTGGTATTTCCTCCAGGGTTTCTTTCGGAAGTTTCTGCAGCTATATCTCAAGAAACTCCTCCAAGAATTCCTCCGGAAGTTTCTCTAGAAATTTCTTCAGGAATTCCATCGGATATTCCTTCAGTAATTCCTCAGGAATATCGTTCAGAAATTTCTCCAAAAAATCCCTCCGGAATTCATCCCGAAGTTCCTATAGGAATTCCTTCTTAAGTTTCTTCAAGAATTCCTTCTGAAAATCCTCCAGCAATTCCTCCGGAAGTTCCTTCAGAAATTTCTCCAGAAGTTTCTCCAGTAAATCCTCTGGGTGTTCCAACAGGAATTCTTCGGGAAATTTCGTCTGGATGTTTTTCAAGTATTTCACGGTAAATTTTGAAACCTTACAGGGTATTCTTTAAAAATAAATTTGGAAGAATTCCACATGGAAATTCAGTTAAAAAATCCGGTGGAATTTTAACCAGACTCAGTATAAAATCCAGGGGAAACTCGTTATACACGATCTCGTGAAAATTTTATAGAATATTCTCTTGAATTCTATCAATTTGAATGTTTAAAAAAATAAACATTATTCCACATCTATACAACAAGGACATGATTGAATTTACAAACCTATTGGATTTTGAAATTTCTCGCTAATAATCATAATTTTTATATTGAAGACATTTGAAGACATATTTAAACGACTGTGAAGACATTTGAAAATATTCTCTGGCATCCCTGGGATTGTCATCTCTTAATAAAAGATCCCTAGATTACTATAGTAATAAACTATTGAGAATTGAGATGAGTGATCTGTCAAAGTTAACACCGTCGTGTGTCTGCTTCTTATTTTTACTTGCATTCGTCTATTTATATATGTATAGAGGAAGATTGTCGCTGTCATCACTGGCAAAACATCTTTTGCTGGCGAGGATAGCGCACTAAATGTCAACAAAGGAAAAATCAGTACGTTTTGACAGATAGGTACCCAACATGTTTGGGGACGATACACTGACAAAAATCCAATCATATCCATTATGTATGGCACACATTAATTTTGACTATAGCATTTCCCACATAACGGCTATGTGAATTCGCATAGCATCTATGTGGAAACACATATAACCCTCATTAACTAATAACTTTTATGTGGATTCTCTTATAGGGGTGGTTATTAACGCACACATAAAATTTATTTGTAAATTTCTTTAATTTTTTGCCAATAAAAATGTGTGGATTCTTATTAGTGTAACAATGGGAACCGCAGTGACAATAGTCCTCTATAGTTTACAGAGTCGCCAGATTATAATTTGATAAATCGGTAGTTATTGGTAGGCAGGAAAATAACAAATCATATGAAAATATATAATATACATATATTATTAAGTAATTTAAGACATACTTATACCGACTAACGCAAAGTTAACACAAAAATACAATACCGTGGACCCCGGTAATATGACCGCTTTTAATCTGAACACTTTTTAATTTGAACCCCGTTCGTTTGAACATCGTTCAAATTAAAAATGGTTCAAACGTCATTTAACACGTGGAATCAAGAAAAGAAAAATGGAACATCGTGAAACGGAATGCAGAATCAAAACAAACCAGCAAAGAGAGCAGCCAGGAACCAGTTTTTCTGATGCAAATAGAGTAACCAGAAGTTCAAATTAAAAATAAACCCCGTTAATTTGAATGAGGTACCGTTCAAATTATCGGGGGTCCACGGTATTTGAATGATGAAACAAATTCAGTTTCCAAAACGGTGTCCTTGCAGGATTATCACCGCTTGTCGGAATTTTACTTCCGCAAATGGGTCCAACGTAAAACGAAGACACGGGTTCAAGCAAAGATCGTAAAGAGGTAAGTTGGTACAAATGACACTAAGAAGCACTGTGGAAATTAAAATAGCAATACAACGTAACGGCGACGGAAACGGAAAATTTGACAGTTAGTCCATATATTTTCTGTTAAATTTGCCGTTTCCGTCGCCGTTCCGTTGTATTGCGTTTGGCGCTTTGGTAGTATTAAAAACCTCCTTCAGCAAAGAGAACAACAACCGCACAGTACAAGAGTACATTATTATTTTTGGGTGACACGTGTGGAACTGAAAATCATATTACAATACCTATACGAATTTTGCTTCCGAACTTTTGCAATAATTTTAAAATTGGATCCTGGCGGATGTAATGTAAGGTGAATTCTAGAAGGTATTTATGATTCGGATTTCTCTCTATGAGTCATACACATTTTTAGTTTTTAATCTGTTCATTAACCATAACCCCATGTATGTATTATGCTTATGTGTCCCCACACTTCGTTAATCCATAAATTACTCCTCCGCTTCATACTTCCATAACTTCACCTCCCCGTCGTCGCTAGTGGTGACCAACAATCCGCCCACAGTCGGATTCCATTCAACAGTATTCACATCCTGGGTATGGGCGTGCTTCGAACCGACCAGTTCGAACGTCGGCTCGTTAACTGAGGAACCTTCAACTTCTTTGAATATCCGTATCATGTCGTCTCCACAGGCCGTAGCCAATAGGCCACTCTGCTTACACCAGCTGATATCGTACACGCTGCGGCTGTGATATCCAGACAGTGTGCAAACGCACTTCCACACCGGTGTGTTATCCGGACAGCTGACGCCAAATTCGTTTCCCGGTTTATATTCCTGCCATATCTTTACCGTTTGGTCATCACTACACGACGCCAATCTCCTGCCGCTCCCATCAAACGAAATACTCCAAACGGTCGATTCGTGCGACACAAGCGTGTCAAAACTGCTCCAGTCGCTATCGGCCATGTCCTCCTTGTACAACTTGATCGTGTTATCGTAACTGGCCGAAGCGAGGATGTCATCGTGAGGATGCCACTCGACCTTTTTCACATCCTGCGTGTGGGTGTTCAAAACAGCTGCACATTCGTATTCGTCCTCCTGGGCTATCTCCCAAACCCAAACGGATTTGTCTCTGCTGCATGTTGCAAGCAACGAGCCAGATTTGGACCACGCCACGCTTTTGACCTCGTTTTCGTGACCCTCCAGGGTTGCGTTACACTCGAATTCACCTAAAAGGATTCTGATTAAGATACAAGTTTTTGACACGCGTAACATGAGTTTATTTATTTTCTCATTAGGCCAGTAGATGGTTTTGTTTTTTAACCGCATATCCTACCGCACACGACTCTCCCGAGGAGATGGGAGCAAAATAGAATTTTAAAATGAATAAAATAATAAAAACAAACGGATTGGATCAGTTAAATAATGTTTCGACAGTTCATGGAGTATTTTTAAAAAATGTACGGTCCCTACCAATTGGCTTGCCTACAATATGCTATGATTTTAAAGAATGATTGGCCTGGATGTAAAAAACAGAGGATGCAGTTTGACTCTGACTCTATTCTTCCAGCTCTTAAGCATGATAAGCAATACTAGCATTCGCATATAATAGGCTTCCAAGCAAATTTGTCAAAAAATTACGATATTTTTACCAAACGACATATATGAATGATCGGCTAAATACTGGATTCCTCCGAGATCCTCTTGGAAGAACATATGATTGCGGAAAACATTGATGCCCAATACCTGATTTTTTGTCCCAGATGGCAACGGTGGCATCGAAACTGGCCGACGCCAGATATTGCCCGCATGGAGACCACGCCACATCGCGGATAGTTCGAGTATGACCGTCGGATAGCACCGTTTTGGCCACCCATCTTTGGCTAGCATCCTCTGCCCAGATTCGGATGGTTTTGTCTTCACCGCAAGTGGCCAACACATTTCCCTTCGGATGCCAGCCGGCACCCCAAACTCGCCCCCGGTGACCGGTGAGGCACTGCAGCAGTTCCAGTTTGCCCATACTTTAAGCTGTATAGAATTAATCAAATTTATTCACTACTGTTTAATCGGTCTTATCAGTTTTACAAATTCACAAAAACAGAGTATGGATTCTTGCGGACAGGGACGACGACTGACTGGCAGTCAGTGCATCATTTGTTTTCATCAAGCGATGATGAAACAGAGAATCAACTGTGGCCGATAGACGTCAGTGCCGTCAGGGATGCCAGGCTATTTTTTTTTGTTGCAAATTTGATGGGTCTGTTCAAAAATTACGAATCACAATTGGGTTTTTCATAGGCCTTTTCATGTGACACTGTTTACAACCGCTGAACAGGCCTGCAACCCCGAAGCTGTCACTTTCATATAAAAACTGTCAATTCACGAAATCAGCTGTTTTTAAACGTCTCGTGAAAAGGCCCGTTTAAATTAGGGCCTGTTCAAATATTACGTAACGCAAAAAACGTTTTTAACCCTTAGGGCAGGGGGGTAATATGCGGTGTATCGCGCCTCCTCTGCATGTAGTATGAAGCAAATGTAAATAAACAATCCCACAACTTTTTGGTTAGTCAGCAGTAGTGTAGGTTAACAAATATTCTACAAGATTCCAGTTCAAAAAATGTTACACTTGCCAAGCGGGGTGGCCCAGGGTGGCCCGCCTTTCCCAAGCGGCGAGGCCCGGATAGTACCCGGATGACAGGCTTACTCCAAAAGATATTTTAGTTACTAGATAAAGATTGTCGCTTCGGTTCCCTTTGTTCTGCTGTCCGAAACATGTGTGGTACATACCTGTCAAATCGTATGGATTTTCCTTCTTTAACATTTAGCTCCCCTATCCTCGCCAGCAAAAGATGTTCCGGACAGCGACGACAGCGACAATCTTTATCTAGTAACTAAAATATCTTTTCTTACTCCCCCCCCCTGCCTTAGGGCCGATGCCCACGTAGCGTTTTTACAACGCTGCGTGCACGTGGCGTTGAAAAAACGCTACGTGGGCATCGAGCAGACGAGCTGCTAGCAGTGAACAAGCAGTGTTGGTGGTTCAGTGGTTCCCAACCAGAGCTTAAAATATTCATCTTCATGAAGCAATTTCGTTCCGAATTTTGACAAACATCGCACGAATATTCAAAACATAGAATGACATAGACAGACGACTACTCCACGAACTCATTCAATCGACTGTCACTGAGTGTGTTTACTATGTGTAGAAAAAAACATAATTAGCATTGTTTATGTTGATGTTTCCCTTGATAACTCGGTTCGTGGAACTGCAAATCTCTCAACTTCATCGGGAGCACACGCATACTCGCCGATGTGCTCAAGGACCGTGGATTCGGCATCGTAGCGCTGCAGGAGGTTTGTTGGAAGGGATCAATGGTGCGAACGTTTAGAGGTAATCATACCATCTACCAGAGCTGCGGCAACACACATGAGCTGGGAACAGCTTTCATAGTGATGGGCCGATATACAAAGGCGCGTGATCGGGTGGTGGCCGATCAATGAAAGAATGTGCAGGTTGAGGATCAAAGGCCGGTTCTTCAACTTCAGCATAATCAACGTCCATAGTCCACACTCCGGAAGCACTGATGATGATAAGGACGCATTCTACGCGCAGCTGGAACGTGAGTACGACAGCTGCCCAAGCCACGACGTCAAAATCATCATAGGAGATTTTAACGCTCAGGTTGGCCAAGAGGAGGAGTTTAGACCGACTATTGGAAAGTTCAGCGCTCACCGGCTGACGAACGAAAACGGCCTACGACTAATTGATTTCGCCGCCTCCAAGAATATGGCCATTCGTAGCACCTACTTCCAACACAGCCTCCCGTATCGGTACACCTGGAGATCACCACTGCAGACAGAATCACAAATCGACCACGTTTTGATTGATGGACGGCACTTCTCCGACATTATCGACGTCAGGACATATCGTGGCGCTAACATCGACTCTGACCACTATCTGGTGATGGTTAAACTGCGCCCAAAACTATCCGTCATCAACAATGTTCGGTACCGACGACCGCCGCGGTACGACCTAGAGCGACTGAAGCAACCTGATGTCGCCACTGCATACGCGCAGCATCTCGAGGCAGCGTTGCCGGAAGAGGGTGAGCTCGATGGGGTCCCTCTTGAGGACTGCTGGAGTACTGTCAAAGCAGCCATTAACGGCGCAGCGGAGAACAACGTCGGGTATATGGGTCGAAGTCGACGGAACGATTGGTTCGACGAAGAGTGCAGACAGATTCTGGAGGAGAAGGACGCAGCGCGGGCGGTCGCGCTGCAGCAAGGTACCCGGCAGAACGTGGAACGTTATAGACGGAAGCGGAGACAGTAGACCCGCCTTTTTCAGGAGAAGAAACGCCGCCTGGAAGAAGCGGAGTGCGAGGAGATGGAACAGCTGTGCCGTTCTCAAGATACACGCAAGTTCTATCAGAAGCTCAACGCATCCCGCAAAGGCTTCGTGCCGCGAGCCGAAATGTGCCGGGATAAGGATGGGAGCATCTTGACGGCCGAACGTGTGGTGATTGAAAGGTGGAAGCAGCACTACAAGGAACATCTGAATGGCGCTGAGAGTACAGGCAGTGAAAGTCAAGGCAGCGGAGGAGATGACTACGTCAGTTCAGCGGATGATGGAAGCCAACCAGCCCCCACCTTGAGGGAAGTTAAGGATGCCATTCAACAGCTAAAGACCAATAAAGCAGCTGGTAAGGATGGTATCGGAGCTGAGCTCATCAAGATGGGCCCGGAAAAGCTGTCCACTTGCCTGCACAAACTGATAGTCAGAATCTGGGAAACCGAACAGCTACCGGAGGAGTGGAAGGAAGGGGTCATATGCCCCATCTACAAGAAAGGCGACAAACTGGAGTGTGAGAACTTTCGAGCGATCACCATCCTTAATGCCGCCTACAAAGTGATATCCCAAATCATCTTCCGTCGTCTGTCACCATTAGTGAACGAGTTCGTGGGAAGTTATCAAGCCGGCTTCGTTGACGGCCGCTCGACAACGAACCAGATCTTTACTGTTCGGCAAATCCTTCTAAAATGCCGTGAATACCAGGTCCCAACGCACCATCTGTTCGTAGATTTCAAGGCGGCATACGACAGTATAGACCGCGTAGAGCTATGGAAAATTATGGACGAGAACAGCTTCCCTGGGAAGCTTACCAGACTGATCAAAGCAACGGTGGATGGTGTGCAAAACTGTGTGAAGATTTCGTACGAACACTCCAGTTCGTTCGAATCACGCCGGGGACTAAGACAAGGTGATGGACTTTCGTGCCTGTTGTTCAACATTGTGCTAGAAGGTGTCATGCGGAGAGCCGGGTGTAACAGCCGGGGTACGATTTTCAACAGATCCAGTCAATTTATTTGCTTCGCGGATGACATGGACATTGTCGGCCGAACATTTGCAAAGGTGGCAGAACTGTACACCCGCCTGAAACGTGCAGCAACAAAAGTTGGACTGGTGGTGAATGCGTCAAAGACAAAGTACATGCTTGTGGGCGGAACCGAGCGCGACAGGGCCCGCCTGGGAAGCAGTGTTACGATAGACGGGGATACCTTCGAGGTGGTCGAGGAATTCGTCTACCGCGGATCCTTGCTAACGGCTGACAACAACGTTAGTCGTGAAATACGAAGGCGCATCATCTGTGGAAGTCGGGCCTACTACGGGCTCCAGAAGAAACTGCGGTCGAAGAAGATTCGCCACCGCACCAAATGTGTCATGTACAAGACGCTTATAAGACCGGTCGTCCTCTACGGACATGAAACATGGACAATGCTCGAGGAGGACTTGCAAGCACTCGGAGTATTCGAGAGACGGGTGCTTAGGACCATCTTTGGCGGTGTGCAAGAAGACGGTGTGTGGCGGCGAAGAATGAACCATGAGCTCACCCAACTCTACGGCGAACCCAGTATCCAGAAGGTAGCTAAAGCCGGAAGGGTACGATGGGCAGGACATGTTGCAAGAATGCCGGACAGCAACCCTGCAAAGATGGTGTTCGCTTCCGATCCGGCAGGTACGAGACGACGTGGAGCGCAGCGAGCGAGATGGGCAGACCAGGTGCAGAACGACTTGGCGAGCGTGGGGCGTATCCGAGGATGGAGAGATGCGGCCTCGAACCGTGCATTGTGGCGTCAAATTGTTGATTCAGTGTTATCTGTTTAGATGTTAACTAAATAAATGAATGAATGTTGATGTTTCCCGTTGACAGTGCCTCGCGGATAAAAATCGGATTCAGTCCTGTGTGATAAATCACTTTACTCATTTGAAACGTGTTCAGATTTCAGATAATTTATCAATTTGTAAAATGTGCATAAATATTCAATGACTAATATTCAACTGAATATTGACTGTCCAGAGCCGACTATGAATGTGTCGGAAGTGAACTGACAAATGAAGAAAAATGGACTTCACCAAAAATTTTCGATTATTTTACACTCTGTTCCCAACATTAACCATTGTTAATCTCCCCAGCAAATGCTTTGGCAGTCGATCTCCGATTCGTACAACGTCCCCTGTCGATAGCGGCGGTTGGGTGGCGAACGTGTCTAGGATGGCGGCTATTTGCACGACGGGATGGTACCCGGTTCAAGACATGTTATTCACCTCTGCTGAGGGTGTCGCGATAGCCAAGATCAATCATGTGTTCAGCTATGGTGTGCAGCATCCAAGGTCGAGGGATCCCTGTCAGGCCCGTGATTGGTAGACCAAGCACTTCGACAGTGAAGTTTCATTGGTAGATGTTCTACCACGCGCGTGCGACGACACCATTCCGAGTAATGGCAGACGCCCGGTATTAACCTGTCTTGAGGCTAGACGAAAGATGCAACGTGCCCATACTTAAGAGGTAAGAGTGAAACTGGCCCTTAACAAGGCCATTGAGAGCAGCAAGAGAGCGTGTTTCGGCAATATATGCGAAGGGGCCAAGGTGAATCCGTGGGGTGACGCCTACAGGATTGTGATGGCCAAGACCAAAGGGGGCTCTTCACCCCCCGAACGGTTTCCGGATAGGTTGGCGAGGATTATCAAGGTACTCCTCCCGCCCCGAGCCACAAGTCCCTGGCCTCCTGCTCCACATGGCGTTATGGTACTCGTGGTAGCTAAATGCCTGGATAACGAACAAAGCTCTAGGACCTGATGAAGTTCCGAACAGCGCTCTCAAGCCAGCAATCATAGCAAACCCGGACATGTTCAGACTAGCTATGCAGAGATGCCGCGATGATTGTAGTTTCCCCGATACATGGAAAAGGCAGAAGTTGATTATGTTACCGAAGGCAGAGAAACCACCGGACGACCCCTCGGCGTACAGATCAATCTGTAATTGACACGACGAGCAAGCTGCCGTACGGACGGCCTGTCAAGCAATCAGTTCGGTTTTCCTAAGGGCGATGACATACTGACGCGTCGAGCGATGCGGCGCGCGTCCGAGCACTCGTAAAGCAGAATATCAGCAAGAGAAATTCTTTTGTATTGGACGCGTTCGCGCACGCACACGCGTGAGTATGTCATCGGCCTAAGGGTAAGTTCTCGTTGGGTCCTATCAATTCAGTGGTAAAGACCGCTGAGATCCAGCGGAAAAGGCGAGGTATTCGATACTGTGCGTTAGTGACACTTGACATGAAGAGCGCATTCAACAGCTCAAGCTGGGATACCATCGAACTCTTGTTACGCCGGCTTAGCCTGCCGGTAAACCTGTACCGGCTCGTGGAAGGCTACTTTCAGAACCGTGTACTACTATAAGAGACCGATGAAGGTCAGAGAAGCGTTCGTAGGAGTTCCACAAGGATCAATACTGACCCGGTATTATGGGACCTTATGTATGACGGGGTTCTGAGACTCAAGTTCCCACCCTATGTCAAGATCGTCGGCTTCGCCGATGATGTAGCCCTAGAGGTCTACGGGGAGTCACTTCACGAGGTAGAACTGACCGCAGCACACGCGATCAGCACGGTGAGGAATGTTGTAACCGTACTAAGAGCAAGAGTAAGAGAATAGGGAAAATGAGAATTATTTAATAAACGGTAGTAGCTTTGTGACTATCAACGTACAAACATGTATTTTATTTTGTGTCCTTGTATCCGCTTCCCCGCACACCTCTTTTTAATAATTAGTGAAACATTACAAGGAATTGGATAAGCGCTAAAAAAGGAGCTCGCTCAACATAAGACGAAGTTGGTTATCGTCAACAACCGCAAGTCGGCACAACATGCAGTGATTCATGTAGGTTAAATTGAGATAACGTTGTTGTCCTTTGGCAGCCACGTTGACCATGGATGCAAGAGGGCTTCGGATGCTGTTGCGGCATTATCGAGGATTGTGCCACGTTTGGCTTAAAGTCGTTTGGCCTAATACCGTTTGGCATAAGGTCATTTGGCCTAAAGTCATTTGGCATAATGGTCGTTTGGCCTAATGGTCGTTTGGCATAATAGGTACATATAGACGTCTTCTTCTTATTGGCATTACATCCCCACACACCGGGACAGAGCCGCCTCGCAGCTTAGTGTTCATTAAGCACTTCCACAGTTATTAACTGCGAGGTTTCTAAGCCAAGTTACCATTTTTGCATTTGTATATCATGAGGCTAACACGATGATACTTTTATGCCCAGGGAAGTCGAGACAATTTCCAATCCGAAAATTGCCTAGACCGGCACCGGGAATCGAACCCAGCCGAATCGAACCGAACCTCAGCATGGTCTTGCTTTGTAGCCGCGCGTCTTACCGCACGGCTTAGGAGAGCCCCCATATAGACATATAGACGTAAACGATTGAAATATATTGTTGTTGTTGCTGTTATGTTGTAAAAATAAGTTGTTTTTTTTTTCATAAAATTGAGCCCACAGACTTTTATTTCGAAATGAAAAGTAAAATGAAATCCAATTATAATCATCTTTCAGGGGAATTGATGATTTTTCGGCGGAAATAGGTATTTTGTTTTATTTTTAAAAATCAAAATGTTTATTCAAATGCATAGTATGCATCGGCCAAAAGTTTGGGTTCACCCTTTTTTTTAGTATAATTTCAGGCAAAATATACATTGAAGAAAGTGAGTTTCCAAACAAAACATGAGTACTTCAGACAATATTCGGCTAAAATTGTGAACGGCTAAAATAAGTGAACCCAAACTTATGGCCGGTTCACCATATAGTGGGTGAACCCAAACTTTTGGCCGATGCATGCACTTGAGTAAACATTTTGATTTTCAAAAATAAAATATGTAATTTTTTTCTGCCGAAAAATCGTCAATGCCGCTCAAAGATGATGAAAATTGGGTCCATTTCAATTTTCATTTTGAAATTTTGTGGGCTCAATTGAGAGAAAAATCAACATATTTTTACAACATAATAATAAGACAAATGAGTATCTTAATGTAATATTTTAGTACATAATTTTAATGTGGATTTCCAAATGTAGCATTTAATAAAATATTAACATTTTCACATATTTTACTACAAAGAATAATTTATGTTTTTCAAATTATGCCAAACGACCATTAGGCCAAACAACCATTATGCCAAACAACCATTAGGCCAAACGACTTTAGGCCAAATGACCATTACGCCAAACGGCCTTATGCCAAACGTCATTAGGCCAAACGACTTTAGGCCAAATGACCTACAACCATTATCGAAGCTGGTGTCCAACAGCTTCAAGGTGTGCTTAGATACGGCGGCCCATCTTGGACTCGTGCTCTGAGGTAACCAGTTCCCTACGGAAGCTGGAGAGCATGTACCGCTTGAAGTGTCAGAGTGATCCTACCTGCCTACTGCACGATATCACACGACGCATCCTGTGTGATAGCGGGAATGATGCCAGTCAGGCTGGTCATCCGGGAAGACCAGGAGAGCTTTGAGAAACGTAACACCAGCTGAGCCCGCGAACGCATCAGAACGACTTCGGTTGCCAGATGGCAGTGTGAGTGGGATAACTCCTCGAAATGTAGGTGGAACAACCGGCTAACATATCGAGTTGGGTGGGGAGACTCCATGGCTGATACTCTGTCAGGCCATGGCTGTTTCCGACAGTACCTCCACAGGTTTGGGCACGCGCGAATCCCCGACTGCCCTGACTGGTTCCCCGGAAATTGAAGTACGACCTAGAACGACTGCAGCAACCCGATGTCGCCACTGCATACGCGCAGTATCTCGAGGCAGCATTTCCGGGTGGGTGAGGATAAGCTCGATGGGGCTCCTCTTAAGGACTGCTTGAGTACAGTTAAATGTAAATCAGCCATTAATGACACAGCGGAGAGCAACATCGGGTATGTGGGACGAAGTCGACGGAACCATTGGTTCGGCGAAGAGTGCAGACATATTCTGGAGATTTTATAATATGATGAAGCAGGGGTTTTCGGACACTAGAATGCAGGTGAACGTAAACTAATCATGCGCATAATTTTGTAAAGGGAACGTCCATGAATTACTTAACGCTTCTTAGGGATGGGTGAAGTTCCATGGAGTATGGCGATCCATAAAACTATTTTAAGCTTCCATACTACAGGTGTAACGAAGGGGGAATGGACGTTAAAAATGGCCATTTGTTGTTGCGCGACGTAATTGATGGATCTTCCCATACTTGTTATTAAATCAATAGTCAGTACTCATAAAACAACAAAAGTATCATTGCTAATAAACAAATATTTAAGCAAACGCATCATGTTTTTAAAGAAAATGTCTACTAACCTAAGTTTGGATTTTCTTCATGTATGTATTTGATTACACCTATATGCGGGTTTCCTGCACCTCATCCTGGAACCTCTTATCACCTAGATATTCGTTCATAACGAACACATCATGCTTCTCAAACAGGCGCGAACACGAAAGACTTTGTGCTTGTTACCCAATCTCAGCTGTCATTGTTTATGAACCAAATTGCTGTTCACTTCCGTCGATCGGGGCATATTCGTACGCTCCGTGCCCATCGAACTGCAGATAGTAGTCGTGATGTTTCCACAGAGACTTCCGGTGGGACACGGTGAACAACGTTATGCCAACCTTACGGCAATACTCGTACATGCTTCCTTCGACGTCCACTGAAACGGCCGAAGTGCACTCATCCAGGATGGCAAACTGGGGGCTGTGGTAGAACAGACGTGCCATGGCGATACGCTGCTTCTCACCACCCGACAGCACATCGATCCAATCTTCGATAGCGTCCAGACCTTTCTCCCGATTCTGCAGGTAGGATAGTTGCACCAGTTCTAGATAAGCATGCAGGTCGGCGTCCGATCGACCACGTCGCTTCATTTCTTGGTGCGTGTGCGGGTAAATGATCTGCAAGAAATAAGTAACATTAAGTCATTCATTATATGATAACGAGTAGCTTCATGCATATGCTCATACTTCCTATTTCCGTTGTTTACTTTAAAACGTAGCTACTAGACATAAAAGTACAATACTTTACCTGATCTCTTAATGATCCTAGCGTCATGTACGGTCTTTGTGGAATGTAGAATAATTTGCCAGCCGGTGGTTTTGTCACTTTTCCACCCCACGTAGGCCACAGCTCACCCAAGATGCGGAACAAACTGCTCTTGCCGCAACCATTCGGTCCACAGACCAATACATTCATGCCTGATCTGACTTCAAAGTTCAAATCTTTCACCAAAACGTCACCATTTGGAGTGACCAGCGGAACATGTTCGAACGTAATGATGTTATCCTGGAACTTCATCAGTCCTTTACCCGGTCCGATTTCGGCATCGGCGACGCTGGAATTGCTAACCATCGTTCGCTCGTACCGTCCGGCGTTCAAGTCCTTCAACACCACGGTCAGTTCGGTCATACGGGCAGTGAAGCCAGCCAATCGGGACATCTCACGACCCGCCAGCACCAATCGACCAATTGCTTCCGCCAGTTTTACCAACATTCGTCCAAAAGTGTAGTATTTCTGTGAATTTAAATTTCACGATTAAGGCAAGTATTACTAGAGGCTACGAATAACTTCCTACTTACACTCAACCGCTCGCCAGCATTCTCACCCGTCAGCATCGGGTGATCTTTCTCGAAGAACGGTAACGATACGGCATAAAATCCTACTACAGTGGCGATGTCTGTAAATGATGTTACATAATAAGTAATTTTTCTTGTCAGATTTGAAACAAATATTTCTGAGCTTACACTTGGCAACCATGTTGTCAACGATACCCATTCCGACGCGGAACTCCAGGAACTTGCGCATGTGGGCCACAAGCTTGTTAAAACTAGCCAAGATGGTAAGCTTCTCACGATTGTTACCACGGTAGAAGGCAATCTGTAAAAGAAGAAAATGGTTATTACAAATTTGCTAGATTGTGCGCCTTTATATGCTATACGATTTCAAGAGATCACATAACCAGCAGAAGGCATTCTTAACAAGAGAATGAACATCATCATCATAAAAGTGGATGGTGTCGCCACATAATTCTATGCCTCAGTTTGAAAATTCAACTGAGTTGAATAATTTCTTAACTCTACACATCAAAACGTAATATCATCCTCATTCCAGTACTGTAGTCTACAAGCAAAACTATCCTTTAGGATGAACTGATGAAAAAAAAAAAGAAGCTGGCGGAACGTTTAGAGTAGTTAGCAAAGTACCAAGCCGAAAGAGCCGGAGAAAGCACCTCAAGCGAACAAGCAGAAAAAGCAAGTGAAGCAGAAGAAGCCAAGCAAAGATCGCTAGCACGACATATTTAGCGATTTCTCTGGCCTGTCGGACTGTCAGATTTAGACTCTTTAGACTTTAGACGCCGATCGAAGGAGGCCACACATCCAAGAATTTCACGCTCAGTTTGCCATCTTTACTGTCCCATGACAATCATACCAAGACTCTCATCATCACATTCAATAGTGCCAACACGAACGGCAACACATTATAAATGTGCAGGTTGAGCTTTTCAGAAGAACTCTGGTTGATCAAACTACAGATTGTCTGCCCACATGCTCCTAGAACTCCGGTTCTATCTACCAACAAGCTCTAGAACAATGACAAATGAGATACCGAGTAGCCGGGGCTCCGTCAGTGTCGCGTTACACGCGGTCACCATCCGTGTCGAAACATTCTTCCCAAGACTATGACCGGACTCAACTTCCTCAATTATATGACAAGTTTCACATGCGGGTAAAAATGCAACCACCCAAACCAGCCAATAAGTCATAGCGGCCCTTCCGAAGGCCTTTTTTCAATAGAAACCACCAGTGCGCTTAGGATCCGGCATTTGAAGTCTACAATACATCTATACTTCCGTCTCGATATAAAGCTCCTGCTTTTCCACTAACCCGTTGCCTCCCCCATCTTTGCCAGTTGTTGGTTCCAAACTCTTAACCCCAAGAAGTTGCTCATCCACGGAGAGCCAATCACCATCCCACCAAACGAACCACCTAAGAACCACGCTGGCGCTGCAGTGGAACACCAATGGATTCAACAACAACTTCAACGACCTGGACTTGCTGGTAAGCAACGTTAACCCGATCGTCATTTTACACCGTCGATAATTGATCAAGCCCTGGGTGTAATATACCGGTAGCTCACTGACGTTAAATCAAACGTATATCAAAAGCTATTGGAGTAAAAACCGGAATCCTTTTCTCCTAAGCCGATGTGGTCTTTGATTCCCAATCGTTACCATTCGTCGTAATTATTGCGTCAATTTATCTGCTTAAATAATACAAAGCTGCCGAACCTGAAGAGCGATCTCATCAAAGTCTGCAACGAGACGCTGACGCCGGCGATTATCCTGGGCAAAAGATATTTTAGTTACTAGATAAAGATTGTCGCTGTCGTCGCTGTCCGGAACATCTGTGCTGGCGAGGATAGGGGAGCTAAATGTCAAAGAAGGAAAATCCATACGATTTGACAGCTTGGTACCCAACATGTTCCGGACAGCAGAACAAAGGGAACCGAAGCGACAATCTTTATCTATTAACTAAAATATCTTTTTCCTGGGCACATTTACGGTTAACACCATGGCATGGGTAGTCTCTTCGCCAACGCCAGAGGTAGTACAGTATTCAGTTTTGATGTTGAACGATGGTTTACCCATTTTTCATAGGAGTACGTAGGAGTCAGCCATCAAGGGTTATTCCTCGGTAATTGGCGCACTCCAGTCTGTGCCCTTTCTTAAAGAGAGGGCAAATGAGGTCGTCCAACCAGCTAGCATTCATTTCCTCGTCTTCCCATATTTTCGACATTATATGGCGCAGAACTTCATAAAGCTGCTCACTGCCATGTTTGAGAAGTTCATGCGGGAGCTGGTCCTTCCCCGCAGCCTTATTGTTTTTCAGCTCTTTAACAGCTTTTTTAATCTCATCTAGTGTCACTTCCACTATTCAACAAAGTCTCAAAGTGTTGTTTCCACCTGGCAGCCACTTCGGTTTTATCTGTCAGCAAATTCCCTTGTTGGTCGTTGCACATGACGGGAGATGGCGCTGTCTTTCTCCGCACGCCATTTACAGACTCATAGAACCTCCGCATATCGTTCTGCTCCATTTTTCCTGCGCCTCGCTAATCACTTGTTCTCCATATTCTTTGTTCTTCCTGTGGTGGATTCGTTTTTCGACTGCTCTTGCTTCCATCAAATATTATATATTAACAATATAGTCCACTCTGGCCAAAATCAGGCGAACGCACGACACTAGCGCTTTAACGTATGACGGTCGAACTATTCAATCACAGCAACGCGTGAGTGTAGGAACATCGTTGCTTCGATAACAACTAAACAAAATCAAATGTCATACGCTAATCTTGCTTGTGTTATTATTTCTACACTTTCTGCAATTTTTTTAAGTTTTGGAAAGTTTTGGAAGTGTTTAAACGTGTATCGATCCTTTAATCACTTTCATGATTTCTCACAGCAGTGATGGGCAGAAATGGTCACCGTTGTGCTACAAATGACCTACCATCCCAATTCCCAGTATATCGACGAGAAGATATTCAGTAATATAATAAACATTCTGAAGCTGCAGTCAACATGCAGTGCTATCTCAGCCCTCTTTTCTATACCCACCTTTTACTTTCCGAGCGTATCGTCATCGATGTCACTATCATCGTCACTTCCTTGGAAGGATGATAAGGAAGGCTGGACATTGAATAACAAGCTTGGCAAGAATCCCTTATATATCATCGTTCATCAGCTTATCAGGGATAATGGATGAATCTGAAGATTACCCAGTCATAAACCCACGGATAGAAAAACATCGGATGGGAATTGCCGTCCTTATAATGTTACAATTGTAACCTAATTAAAAAATAGTAACTAGAGTGCAATAGCATATGTAAAAATGATTAGTGTTCGTAACTTGACCGTAGCGATTGCTCCATTTATTAACTGATCACCGACATGATTTTTCATGAAGATTTGTGGATTTTCAACTTTGCAACAACCGTTTGTTGTGGTGGCTATTTTGGCCACTTCATACTTCGTCGGTGTTCATACTACCTTTGATGTGGGGGAAATAAATTAAAAAGAACTTGTCAGTCTTGAGGCACATAGAGCACAAACCTAGCGCTTAGAGGTTAAAACTGTTATATCAATTATCTTAACTCGATAAAAAGGCGAATATCTGTATATCCATGTATATTTTTTTGAGTGCAAAAAGCCAAAGACATTAGCCAAATATCTTTCCTGAGAATACATATGAAATGAAATAAATTTAATTGTCTTTTTCGTAGTTTTGTGCAAATTTACGAAGAAATAATAACGCATAATACATTGCTTTTAATAGTATCGGCAATCACATATTGCTTCGGTAACGTTTTATGTGGTGTGAATCGTCCAATAGAGAGGATTTGAGTGAAAGACTATTCATATCCACCCTAAAACATTAAAAAAATAGATATCGGCAGATATTGAATAATATTAACTACTCACCATGACCGAGAGAAGAATACACTTAGTCTTTACATAAGTTCTGTCAAAAATGACAACATGTTGTTTATTGATTCTGTCGTTTATCAAAGTACAGTGAAAAGTCAAAGTTACTTTGATCATTTTTACTAAAACAGTTAGACTTTGAATCACCAGTTGGCGCTGCACTATAGAAAAGTTATTCGCCAGCGACTTGTATGGGATAATCAAGAGTGGGCTATCTTGTACTTAAAAATCTTTGCTTCCATGTTTCATTTTTCATTTTTTCATTTATTTAGTTTACATCTAAACAGATAACACTGAATCAACAATTTGACGCCACAATACACGATTCGAGGCCGCATCTCTCCGTCCTCGGATACACCCCACGCTCGCCAAGTCGCTTTGCACCTGGTCTGCCCATCTCGCTCGCTGCGCTCCATGTACCGATCTCTATTCGATCGGGTACCCGACACCAACATCCGGCTTCTGGAAACGTTCTTCTCGTCTGCCACTCTCTGACGCCCCACATCGAACCAACCCGTCCTGGGTCGCCTCTGTGCAGTGCCTATCCCTTCTCGTGCTGTTGTGCTCACCGCTCCATGGATCGACTCCCATAGATCGTTGATGTTGTCGCTAATGTTGATTACACTTATCCGTTCGTCGAGCTTCTGGCGGTACACAGCCGATACTCCTTCCGCCAGCAATCGCTGGATATTGTAACGCATCGTTCACTGTGATCTTTAGTTCGATACAGTTGACAACCGTGATCGAATTTTACTGACAACGAGGTAGTGATCAGAGTCAATGTTCGGACCTCTGAATGTCCGCACATCGATAACATCCGAGAAATGGCGCCCATCCACCAGAACATGGTCTATCTGGTGCAAGTTTCACCATTTGGGTGTCTCCAGGTGTGCTTTCGGATATTCTTTCGTGCAAAGTAGGTGCTACTGATGGCCATTCCTCTGGCAGCAGCGAAATTTACTAGCTGTAGGCCGTTGTCATTGGTAGCGGAGTGAAGGCTCTCCCTACCAATTATGGGACGGAAAAGTCCTCTCTACCGACCTGAGCGTTAGCGTCTCCGATAACAATTTTCACGTCATGCTTTGGGCACTCTCCATAGGCTTTATCAAGACATTCATAAAACGTGTCCTTCATGTCGTCGAATTTATCGTTTGTCGGTGCATAAACGTTGATTAGGCTGTAATTGAAGAATTTGCCCCGTATCCTCAACACACAGATTCGTTCACTAATGGGTTTCCACCGCATCACTCGCTTCATCTGCTTGCCCATCACTACGAAATCAACTTCATGCTGTGCTTTTCTGCCGCCGCTGTGATAGATGTTATACTTGAATGCAGCGTTGGTCGTGGGGTCCACGGCTCGGAATTCACGTTCTCCGGATCTAGGCCATCAGACTTCTTGAATAGCGGTCACGTTCACTCCAACCTTCTGCAGTTCACGAACCAGAAGGCTCACTCGTCCATGTTCATTTAGGGTCCTGACATTCCAGGTACCGAGTTTCCAATCATAGTCCTTATTTCGTTGCCGGGTCGGTTGCCAAAAATAACGTTCTCTTTTTCTTCTATCTCCATTTTTCGTGGTATTTGAGAGGCTTCAGTAAGCTAACCGGGGTCGCGTTACCTACATCGCGCTGGTGGGGCTGCCACCTTAGGTTTAGCTGACGCGATACAGCATTTCGTTGATCAGCCGATGGGTATCAGGAAGACGCTGTTTGAGCTGCACCTCCTGGTGAACAGACGCTCGAGGCGTACCTTCTCACTCTAGCTCATGTCAAATGGACAGCAGTGCCCAGACTGCACTACCAGCTAAGTACACAACCCTTAGCTGGCGGTCTTTTGTCATCGGACGACCCGTGGAAGCGTGAGATAAGAACTTGTGGGGACCAGAGCTCTGTCGGGCGCTTCCTTGATGTCAACCCACCATTTTGCAGAAGTATGCAGTTATTTTTCCTATATTTTTCAGTTCAAATTATACGGTGTGTTCCCGAAGGGAAACCAAGATTTTAGAAAGCAGTTCAATGAATTCGAAGTGGAAACAAACTGGAATAAATCGCCATGGAGCTCACAACACAAAAGCAAAAACAGCTTGAAGAGCACAAAAAGCTATGGCAAACAATTTACGATGAAGAGGAAAGACGCATAGAAGAGAGGTATGAACGTGAGATCGCTGAAATCGAAAGAGCGTTCGAAGAAGCTGCTAGGAAAATTAAATTGGAGTTTAGCTTGAGCTTGAGCTTGATTGACTGCTCGTAGTTGGTACTCCATTATGACCAGATCAACTGTTCTTGCACAGGGAACCAACAGATGTTTGCTTGGGACTACTAGCTCACATCTTCAATGTACAAGTGCTGGTGATCATTTGTTAGGTCATACTGGCGCCTGCCACGTCAGAATGCAAGTCAATGTAGGGAAGGGGGAGGAAATGATGATGCAATCACTCGCCCACTGCAAACCGAATATACCTCTGCACTTGCCACGAGTTCATGCGGAATTTGCTGGAATTTTTGGGTTAGGTTCGAGAGGCAGAGTTAACTGCCGGTTAACGAGCTGCCAATGTGATAGATAGGAGAAAGCAACTGTTGGAATTTCTAATTGGATGTTTGGAAACGCGCTTTTTATAGTTCATTTCCAATTCTAGCAGATTACTGTTAGAATATTCAAGTTGAAGGTATAGGAATTGAGATGGAAACGGTATGGAAGCGATTGCTAGAACATGAGAAATATAGAGAAAGATACAAAGTAGGAGAATGGAGCGGACCTGGGATTGAACCCACGATCTCCTGCGTATGAGGCAGAAGCAGTAGCCATATGACTACCAAGCCCGCTTGAGGAAAATTAAATTGGAGTTTATTGCAAAAACAGAGGAAGTCAAAAGGCAATACGGTGACAAAACATCAATTCAATCGTCGCCGTCATTGCACACTGCCGGCAATAGTGCTCAGAAATGTATAGCAGTTTCTGAAAAATGTTCAACTCCTTCAACTAGTCCTAGTAACATCCACCACAGTGATGTAAATTATATGAGAAGAAATCATTCGGATGTGCTTACAGTTTATCCGTTAAATACATGGAACCAAGCCACCACAACAGCACAACGTCAGAAGATGTACAACCAAGAAATGTATGACGCTGCTGATTCATACGATCTGCAGCGAATAAGTAAAATTAATTCATTTTCGGGAAACAACAAATGCGAATTCTGTCAAGCACTGAAATTATTAACAAAAAGCTTATTCGTAGTATTCGATCCTGGCGGGCTTTGTGAATGGATCATAGCGCTACAAAAAATACGGTATTTACTTTGATTCTACTATTGTTTTAGTTTTCGTCAGCCGTTGCTGTTGACTACAAACAAACGCACGCACTTTCCGCTGCGTGTGTTTTAGGTAATTCAATGCGAGTACGGCAAACGATGTGCCTAGAACGCTACCAGTTTTACGGTCGGGAGCAAGATGAATACACCACTAGGTGTTCCAATCTGCCAAATTCACGATTCAGCCATCTTGGATTTTAGTATGGTAGAGCCAGCCGGTTTGTTTATGTTTTGCACCGAAAATGAATTTTTCACCCCCGCCTTCTTCTCGTCCATAAATTGGGCAGATTGAAACACCTAGCTGTATATTCATCTTGGTCGGGAGTATGTTAAGAGGGTTTGTTATTAGTAAAACTGGCTGCACTGATGTGAGTTTATTAGACAGAAGTAGATAATTTGGTTGGGAAGAAAGGTCGTTTCTGAGCGCGAATTGAATACCGAATTGTAAGTTAATTAGAAAATAAGATTGTGCATATATAGAGAATAATAAATTTGATTTCAGCATTGAAGCTGCTTACCATGAAAGCTGCTAGAAATATTTGGTTGGTCGCACTCAAAATCACAATTCCCAACACGGTGGGTTTCCGTTAAATTTGACACTTGATTACGAATCGATTCACAGACAGTGACGGGAGTTTTAACTGAGCTGTTTGGATTTGGAGCGGGGAGGATTTGGTATCGGTTTTCTCTTTGATAAAAAATAATTGCAATTTTGATCAACGAGAGGATTGGCACCGGAACTCTTCTGTTCTGGGCCCGGATGGTTTGGTTTGGAGGTAGAATTCTTGTTGTTGTTTTTAAATCAGTTCGCCAAAACCAATCATGCTCCGGAACGGTTACTTGTAACCGCGGATAGAACTGCTATCGAGCTGTTAGGATTCAAGTGACCATTCACAAAACAGGAAAAGGTGATTCCATTTATCTTATTTGAACCTTCACGCCCTAAGTCACATATTGCTAAACATAAATTCAAATTCATTCGTTTAGATCATACGAAAACTAATCGAAGTGACGATATCTTACAAGCAGTAAAACTCTTTTACCGATGGAAGAGGTTTTTTAATATTTACTAGGTTTAGTCAGTTAAATGAATTTTGAATTGTGTTTTTGACTTTAGCCAAGAGGGCAAGCACATTTTCACCATTATATTCAGAAAATGTATTCATGAAATCAAATGTTGGTGTGTGACTTTAAAGTTTTCGATGACACGATTCATAATATAAATTAAAAAGTTATACGGGGAGCGGGGGAGGGAAGTTTTAAATTTTTTTTTTCTTCTCTTTATCGTTTTAAGGAGCAAGCATTACTACAATAGTTCTAATTAATGGACGCAGTAGTTCTAATCCCCCAACAAAAAAAAAAAAAAAAAAGGAGCGAGCATAGGCGCTGAAACCTAGGCTAAATAGCCAGGGCAAGGCTTATACCTTTGCCTAATCCGAGAAGAATCGTCTGCCTGGAAAACGGAGTGACACAAATTTCTTAGCAAAGTCACTTCCCACGTCTTTTTCCAAACTTGGTATCATTTGCTTATGGTGCTACTCCTAACCAATATACCCTACCAACCATCCAACTCCTTGACATCTATGAGGGCGTCGGTGAGTCGCTGGCCTCTCGTTAAGTAGATGTCATATCAACATTTCCTTCCCTTTCCTTAGTAACGGAGAAGATGGGCGTGGCTGGCAATGGTAGCTTTCATGCTCTAACATTTTGGACCTCCAATTGAATTTCCATTAAATCCCAAATAGAAATCGATAAGCAATTGGGGTAAGAAAGTTAAAGAATATACATGACAGCTATCAGTTTGCAATCTACGAAAAACTCCGTTATGGAACGTACACACGGTCAAGCAGTTTGACCAACATTGACTCCACCTCTCGTTAATTCAAGACAAAATTTTCAAAACGACTTATCTGCTTTTGTAAACAAAAATTCAAACGACGATTTGACGAAACTGATAGCTCTCCCACGCAAACCAACACCATCAACAAGTAGCGGAAACCTTCACCTACCTATTGGTGGTGTTGGTTTGCGTGGGAGAGCTATCAGATTCGTAAAATCGTCGTTTGAATCTTTGTTTACAAAAGCAGATAAGTCGTTTTGAAAATTTTGTCTTGAATTCAAACATCCATCAAGTTTTAACAATCAATTTATTCGACCGACAATATCACTCACGAACGACCGAAGCGCCAACTTGAGCACCAACCATCAAAAATATATGGGGGTTTGTGCAACTTCACTACAAATGCTCAAACATGTTCGGCGAACCTTGACTCCACCCCGACAACTCAAACTAAAATCAAACCTCTTTAATTTTTTCCATCCGAGCCGCCAACTGTCAAATGGTTGTTCGCACTACTTCACACATGTTTAAACCAGAGTGTATGTAATTAAGAGTGGCGACATGTGTCGCATTTGACAGGTCTCCTGCTCGTTTGGAACACGATTTTGTATGGGAATGACAGATGAATTCTGTTCCAATTCTGACAGTGTCGCCACTCTTAAATACATACACTCTGGTTCAAACAAAGCAGCAACCGAAGCGTTTTCTTGGGGGCGGAGTCAATGTTCGTCAAACTGCTTGCACCGATTTTCATCAAGGACGACTCTGTAACTTTTCGAACAATGTTTTGCGAACGAATTGCGAAAGGTACCCTAAAATGCATGATGAAGCTATGCTCCGACGGAGTGAAAATTATGACGGAATCGAAAGCCTAGTTTCAAAGGGTGCTTGATGTCATGGACAAGGAGAAAAATGAGTATTTTACTCATGATATCCCTAGTGACAAGCCATTAAAGGTAGTGCTACGTGGCCTTGACAATATGCCAATAGAAGAGCTGGAGAAACAACTAAAGGAATGTGGACTGATACCCAGTAGAGTCTTTAAGATCGCAAGGAAAGATAAATCGCGGAAATATCCCCACCTGCCACACTGAAGGATTTGCAGTCAGTGAAAGCAATCGACGCCACCGTGGTGGAATGGCAACGGTATAAACCCGTTCACCGCGAAATCACTCAATGCATGAACTGTCGAGTGCGAACTACAACCACTAGTACTAGCATTCAGGCGAAGATTGTTCTTCGGAAGATGCTGCCTCGCTATATACACCGGAACAACTCATCCCAATCTTCAATAAACTTGCGGTCCGTCTATGTGGCTGCAAAACCCGATTCGATCAGATCCTTGCTCTGGGCATGTTCGTCATAGAGAACGTTTGCTAGAGAGGATCTGATCGATGGTTTTACCGGCTAGCCGGTGCTGGTATTCGTAGGTTAGACAGGTAGAATAACAAATTAACAAATTAAAACCATAAAACTATACACCAGTCAAGGTGAAGCTATTTTATATGTAACATAATAATCCTACTCTTACGAATGTTCAAAAATATATAAACATTACTTTCTCGTAAAACTATTAATTTAAATCACTACTACCTAAATTTTACGCATAGTCGAATCACTCATAATCCATTTGTCAAGCCAACACTTTCACATGTGTATAGTACACAATAGTACGAAGCAATTCCTGTAGAAATCTAAGAATTTTTCCTAAAAATTAATTACCTAGGGATTGCTTCGTGATTTTTTTGAGAATTTCTTTGAAATTTTTTCAGAAATGTATTGAAAAAAAAATACAAAAATACTTAGGATTTTTCTAAGCAATTCTTGGGGGAACTTTCAAAAGAATTTCTGGATCAATTGTCAAAAGAATTTCCGGAGGATTTTCCTAAGGAATCACTAAAGTGAAGGAAAAGAAAGTCCAAAGGAATAAAAAAAACTCTCGAAAGAGTTTCCGAAGGAATTATGTAAATATTTTCCGAGGAAATTGCTAAAGTAATTTATGTCGAATTCGTTTTTAAACCTGGGTCAGTGCCAACCCGAACCCTGAATAAAAAAACATTTTCAGGTCCATCTGTCATTGGATATGTTGGTGTGCGTAGCATCGTGTTTGTTGTGATTTGAAACATATGATCCAGGACATCCAGTGCACTAGCAGTGCGTTGGCCTTGACTAATCAGATCATGATAAATAAAAATGTTCAAGTGCGTGAACTGTTTTTGCGGATAGTGGAATTTACTTTTGGGCGGCGGATATATGTATTTAATTATTTATATTCTATAATGCCGTGCACATTCTTATACAAAGAATTCCGTATAGAATTCATGTAAAGGAGATTTTCTATTCTACAAAAATTTATCTAATAAATCATATTGAAATTCCAATCACTATTTCTGCAAAAAAAAATTTTTTTGAAGTCACTCAGAAGCATGTAATAAACATTCTCCAGGATACGCTAATTTTTTTTCCTCGCCACCCTTCCTGATAAAGGTAGCCTCACACCTTGTGAATATTTTCCGCGGGATTTTCAATGGGGCCGGGATTTTGATTTTCCGTGCCCAAATCCTGAAAACATATGTAAAAATACAGGGGGAAAATCCGTGGACCAAATTCCCGAGTTGTGAAGCTACCTTAATGCTAGGATTTCCTTCTGAAATTCTTCTTATTCCTTCTGATTTCCTTCTGACTATCTTTCAATAGTCCAACATAGAAAACATAACAACAAGTTCCTTCAGGAATTCCCCCGCAGGTTTCATCTCTACATGGTCCTTGAGGAAATCTTACGAAAGTTCCTTGTGAATTTTTTCCGGAAGTTCCATGAAGGATTCCTCAGAAAGTTCCTTGGAGGATTCATCCGAAGGTTTCTTCAGGATTGTCTCCAGAAGTTCTTCTGGGATTTCCTCCGGAAGTTCCTCCAGGAATTCCTCATAAGTTCCTCCGAAGCTCCACCAGGAACTCCTCCGGAAGTTCCTTTAGGAATTCATCCGAAAGTTCATTACGAGTTCCTCCACTAATTCATCCAGGAATTTCTTCGTAAAACTTCCTGCTTCCTGGAGGAGTTTCGGTAAGAATTTCTGTTTTAGCTTCCGGTGAAACTCGTGAAGGACTCTGGGGAATTCCTGAAGGATTTTGCGGAAGATTTCTTGGAAGAACTTCCGGCAGAACTCCTCAAAGAACTTTCAGAGGAATTCCTCCAAATTAATTCCTGGAGCAACTTTCAAAGAAAATCCTGGAACAGTATTCAAAGATATTCCTAGAAGATTTTCAAAGGAATTCATCTCGAAGGAATTTCTTGGAAAAAAAAAATATGGAGGAATGCCTGAAAGATATCGCCAATGAATGCATACAAGAATTCAAGAAATAACTACTGGAATTAAATTCTGAAACGCACGAAAGAGTTTTTGGAATAATTTCAAAAGAAATTCTGCATATTATTTAAGAAAGAATTCTATTCGGTATTCCTCAGATATATTTGTCTGACAATTCTTAGCGGATTTTGTGAACGGGTTTCAAAGGGAATTTCCAAACTAATTCCATCCACCGACCTAATTTAGGACACAATCTGTGAGGAAACCCCTACATGAACGTATAAATATCCTCCCTAACAATTATTTTTGAAACTGAATCTAGACTACAGTACCGGGTTCATTTCATTTAAAACTACAATAACAAATATAACGTAATTCCTGAAAAAAAATCAACGCGCATTTTATTTTAATAACAGACAGTTTCGTTTTTCCCTTCTGCTTGTTTATTCCACCCAGTCCCACCCAC
Source organism: Armigeres subalbatus (assembly GCF_024139115.2). Classification (NCBI taxonomy): domain Eukaryota; kingdom Metazoa; phylum Arthropoda; class Insecta; order Diptera; family Culicidae; genus Armigeres; species Armigeres subalbatus. The sequence goes on from NC_085139.1 coordinate 198,659,031, forward strand.
TCATATGGTTTTGACAGTTGAAGTACAGTTGTATTGGTGAACCCGGTGCGAAACCGTGAAACAACACAGTGCGAACCCGACAGCTTTGGGGTTGGAACTAGTGCGAACCTAGTTCCAACCTGAGCGAATAAAAAAACACTTTGACAGCACTTAGGTTGGAACCAGTTCCAACCTAGGTTGGAACTTTTTAAAAACGAATTCGACATTAAAAAGGAATGTTTTGTGAATTCTGGAATTCCCGCAGAAATTTAGAAACAATCTTAAGATATTTTTAAAAATTTCTCCCAAGAAAATACCGGATTAAAATCCGAAGAAATTCCTAAATAAATTTCCAAAAGAATTCTTAAATAAATTTCCGGAAAATCGTAGAGGAATTGTTGAAAATTTTTTAAAAGAATATCTGGAGAAAAAGTATTTTACGAAGGTATTTCCGAGGGATTTTCTCAAGAAAATTTCCAAAGGAGCTCCTAAAGGAATTTCTGAATGAAATCCTGACGAAGTTCCGAAGGAATTCCTGAGAGAAAATCCAAAACAATTCTTAGAATTCCCTCTTCGAAGGAATTTCTGAATTCTATTTCAGAGCATTTTCCGAAGAATGCCAGGAATACGACTTCACCTGGACCCTACATATGGCACCCGTTAACACAAGGGCCGGAACCTACGGCTTTGCTTACTATAAGAAGAAAGGCGTGACGAGACATTTATCGTCTTAGAAAATGTCAACGGCGCCGAGGCCCGGCCAGCCAGGCCCGTTGAGATGAACTCAACCACCGGCGCCGTCAAACTCAAAATTTCTGGTTTTAAATTTCTAATCTTTAACCTTCCAAATAAAAAAAAATCAGGGATCTCATATAAAACATAGAGATTCAATCCAATTCAAGATCCTATGGAACGTATGACGCCGAGTGTTCGGAGTATGAGTCATGTTCGGAATTTCAATCAGAACGGTATCGACGCATTTTCAATTGAAAATATCGCCTTTTGAGATTAACGTATATCGTACCGATATCAACCAGATACATCACCGATACCGATATTGCAAAACGATAAAATTGCGATAGCGAAAAAAAAACTCCAACCTGCACATCACCAGATATCATATGCTCTTATCTCATACTCACTTCTTCCGAGTTGGTAATAAGCCTGCTATTGACATACCGGAACTCGCCTTCGAGCTTCTGTTCCATCACCGTGAGTCGACCTGAAAAGAAATTTATCAGTACAACTTCATTTACATATCTAGCAGCGTGAACGAGCTTACCGGTAGGTTTCCTCAGGTTGGTCAGGAATACGCCCGAGAAGAACAGATACAGCAGCAGTATACCGGGCGTCGTACCACCCAAATTGGTAGTCAGCCGGTACACGTATATCACAATGTCCAACAGCGGTTTGCAGATGTTGGAGTAGAGATCTGTGACGCTTTCGCAGAACTTGTCAATGTCGGTCGTCAGCAGCTGGTCAGCGTTGGCTATTCGATTGTCTAGGTTGGACATTTTGTAGTAGGTGAATCCTCTGCAAGGAGCAAGTGGTTATGTAAACATAATAATGACTGAATATGATGAAATAATGATTCTCACTTCAGGTACTCTGTGTATAAATATTGTGACATATTGGTCCTAAACTTGAGCTTCAGCTCACCAATACTCCATTTTAGTACGTTATTAACAACCGCAATCTGAAAAATAAAGACTATTTCAAATCTAATGTTCAGAGGAAACTCCAAAGTCATGAAGCTTACAGCGGGAAGTGCAGCGAGATACTTGACTAACGACGTGTGGAATTGAGGCTTGTTCATCGTGATGATGGTGCTCTCAATTGCTGTGGCGTTCTGGATCATCCAGATGTCGCTGATTGACCTTGCTATCAAGGACGCTGCTATCACTAGCAAGAGACCATTCTCGGCACTCCATTTTTTAGGAATGATGATTTCTGAAAAAAAGAAGACCAAATTTTTCTTATAATTTCGTAATAACGTAATTTAAGTTTTTATATCTAAAATTTGTCTTAAATCATATCCACCAATGTTTATATATGCCTAATAGTTAACCCACACTAATAATTGGATGAGATTTGAAGAAAATATAATCGATAGAAGAAAATTTAGAAAATTTGTCGGTTTGGGGTAATACTGCCGTTGTGTGTGTGTGTATTTCAAAGGCAATGGGTCAAATCCGAATACTAAATGCATTCCCAAGTGCTTACAAAAGAACCAGAATAATTTGGGTTTAAATTAGAGTTGATTCAAAACAACGGAGTTTGTTACTGGCAAACGCACCTCGCAACAAGCCTTTCTCTTCTTCTTTGTTGGCATTACATCTCTCACTGGGACAGAGCCGCCTCGCAGCTTAGTGTTCATTAAGCACTTCCACAGTTATTAACTGCGTGGTTTCTATGCCAAGTTACCATTTCTGTATTCGTATATCATGAGGCTAACACGATGATACTTTTATGCCCAGGGAAGTCGAGACAATTTCCAATCCGAAAATTGTCTAGACCGGCACCGGGAATTATGGTTGAAAAAATACTTGACTCCGAAATAATCGATTCCGGTACATGTGAACGGATACGCGAATGGAGTCGTTCTTTCCGGTGGTAGATTTCCCATTTGCGGAACAATTGGTTTCGCTCTCAGTTCTCGACACCTCACACAAAACAGTGCATACAGTGCATACGTCTTTACTCGCGAACAAATCTTCAGTATACGATGGCGTTCCTTGACGTTATTGATGACTGCCTCCAACCCCTGATGCGCGTTCGCAATGTGATACATACGAATGATCAATGTTATGAAAACTATGAAAACGGATGATTGCCAGGTAGAATCACGTGGTTGTTTACTTCGAGCGACTGGTTGTTATCTTGAACACGACCTCGCATGCGGATGATTCCATTGTGGAGAAATAGGGAATACGTTCTCAATCGGATGTTGGGTTTCACATATCGTGTCTTCTCCAGATTAAACAGCTCTGGTCCAAATACTTCAGCTTGTACTTTCTTGTACCAAATATTTCAAGCATCAAATATTTCTTGAACAGATATCGTTAAAGGATCAGGTTTCTCGGATATTGGCAATACTAACAGTTTTCTCATTTTAAGGTAGTATGCGGTTGATCTGATCAGCTATTGAAATCTGAGAACCTTGAAATGTCGGGCAGCTCAATCAAAATGCTTCTTCGTGTACAGTGTAACACAACAGATTGGTGCTACTATCGACAATGATTTCAGAATGAAAATTGACGAGCAACGAATATTTTTGATTTCCACGTACACGTAAAAAAAATTAATGTTGTTTATTATTAATATTTCTAATACTTTTTTTTGTCAAAGCAGGCGCTTAATGGCATGTATAAGAAAAAACTTATACATCGCATTAGTCACATACATTCGGAAACTTATACTTTTTATTAACTTATGAATGTTATTAGCATTTTGATATGGGATCATTCATTAGGTGGCATAATGAAGAGTATAAGTATTTTCGAATGGTTTTTTGCCATAACATATAGGGTTATTTTTTTACGTGTAAAAGCACCGCATGCTCCAACTTTATTCATACTCTGCATGATGTTCTCCAAGACATCGCCAATGGTTCCTCAGTAGGCCAGTACATACTGTTACGATGAAGGAAGTCTGTTCCTCTCAACCACATATATTGCCTAACTTTGAACATTTCGTGGCCAAATCCGCCACATTCAGCTATGATGGAAACCAGCGCCACAAATCGGTTCCGTGTCCATTTTCTTTAATCCGCATCACATGTGCGCCGACGTACGCGGTCAGTTTTTGACCTGTCTTCATCCAACTCAAGCAGATCTTGCAAGTCGGTCCAGAAGTACACCCTGGTAATATCCACCATCATTCCCGATTGCAGTACGCTCACCATCTGGCTTGCGAGAACACATCCTTGTAGTTCCAGGCGTGGTACAGTTTGTGACTTTAGGGGCGCCACTCTTGAATTGGCATATACTTCCAACCATCCAACTCCTTGATATCTATGAGGGCGTCGGTGAGTCATGTCATATCATCATTTCCTTCCTTTCCCTAGTATCGGAGAAGACGGGCGTGGCCGGCAATGGTAGCTTTCATGTTTTATCATTTTGGACCCCCAATTGAGTTGCTATTAAATCCCAAATAGTAATCTATAAGCAGTTGGGATAAGAAAGGTAAAGAATATACATGACAGCTATCAGTATGTAATCTACGAAATACTCCGTTACAACGCAACGCAACGCCGCTCTTGACTTGGCATATACCAGGGCCACGTGAGTTTTACCTTGACTGCGTTGAACCATTCTGCCGTAATCTGAAAAAGTGACGTATTCGCCATTTTTCGAAAATGGTGTTAACGAGTAGTACTCATCAAGCTTTCTAACAGAAAAATGCATGTTGTAATTTGGCGCTTACGTCACTTTCTCAGATTACGGCAGCATGTATACAACGCAAGCAAACGCCTTACCACTCGCATCACAGAAGGCATGTAACTCCACATCGGAAAAAGACGAAACCGCAGGGTAATAGTACCTTGAGAAACGAATTTCATTTAACTTCCTAGTTTCAAAAATCAATCCGTCCATCTGACAACCAGTCCGTCGGGAATTTCATCGTCCCAACCGGATTGCAACCGCCAAAGTTCTTGGAAAAAAAACTAACTGAGAAAACTAAGTGGATCAAAGATACTCATCATGAACCTTAACAGCTGCCGTTTTGTTGGAATAGCTTCGCAACTTCAGAAGCGCTCATCCAGGTTTGAGAAAGTCAATGGAAAAACAAATTGATTGGATTGCAGGTCCCGTCTAATTCAAAGTACGCGAACCTCACCTTCTCTACAGTCGGCCACAATTTCAGGATCGAGCAGGTCGATCACAGTTTTAGAATTCGAAGAGAACCTTGCCAGCTTGAATCCACTTTGCTCGTGAATATTTATCACGCGTTGTTTAACAACTGCTCGTTTGACGCCAGGATACATTTTTCCAGTTCCAGTTCCAGTTCCAGTAAATTGTGCCATTGATGGTGACAAAACAGCGCCAAATATCATCACCTTCATCACGTATACATCATCAGGTGGAACAGTGCAATTCATACTACGCCATAGAAAGCGTTGGAAATCTTGATATTCAGGACGGATGCGGACTTGATGAAACATTTCCCGGATGTCAACAACTAAGTCAGCAAATCTTATTCATTCTTGCTCGTACCAAGATCGCAATCAGTGGAGGAACGAAGTCCGGACCCTTGAGGAGCAGATCATTCAAAGAGAATCCATGCGACTTTGCTTTCGCGTCGATGACCAAGCGAAACTTCTGAAAGCAGCATTTATTGCTCCTCCTTGTGCAATATTCCGTTCGTTCATCTGTACGTTACGGATGCAATCGGTCCTCGTAGTCCGATAGTCTCAGCAACAGCAGCATCCATCATCGTTAGCCTTAATCTAAAAGCGCAAACACTTCCTCTACACCTCTTGGTCCTCGAATTTTTACCTTTCCGACGTGTGTGTTCATATTCTTCCCGTTCACGTTGCACACGTTCTTTTGGTGTTCGGTGTGATAGTTCCTCGGACTTCTTGTGAATTCGTCGGAGTATACTAGCTCGTGATGATTCTTCTTCAGATCTAACACTTCTTATCGGACTTGCAGTTCCGTCTGGTATGGTCCGACTTCAGGCATATATAGCAAACCTTGCAGGAATTTGCCGTAGACCGACGCTGAGCAACCGACAGTTTATGAAATTGTTCACGCTTCTCCAGACCACAGTGAGAACTTGCTGAGCACAAGGGACATTTTCTGATTTCTTCGTTGTTACGACTGGTAATGTTTAGTACCATCGGTTTTTTGCTTCGGTTGGTAGCTGGACTTTTTGGCGTTGAACACAGGATTGAGACTAGCAAGTTGGTTGTCCATCTCATCTTGCAACCAACGAGAGAATGTTTTGAACTCGAAAGACTTCGCCTTCAAAGCAGCCTTGTGTCGAACCCAAATCTGTTCGCTGAAAGCAGGCAGTTTATCAGCCAGGTGAGAGATGAGCTCGAGATTCATCAGATAGTTATCCGCCTTCGCGTTTGCCATCGCAATCTTGGTACCAATTACCGCATTGTAAAAGTTACGAAAGGATTTTATGCTTCCCTCCTAAACGTTTTCCAGATTTCTCAACGCTTCCAGTCTATTCTCAATTACCCATTCGGTGCGACCGAAATTGGACTTCAACATTCTCAAGATTGGATTCATATTTTCGGGGGACGAAAGCAGGGCTTCTACGGTCTTACCTGCTTTTCCTTGCAGCGCTTTATTCAATCGTCTCAGATTGTCACGGTCAGTAAGCTGGAACTCCTCGGTAGACGTTTTAAATTCGTTCTCAAATACCGTCCACTCCATAACGTCGCCTGTAAAGAATGTCTGTCTTTCTGCCTTTGTTTCATATTTCTGCTTTGTAGTGCTTTGAAAGCTTGGGACAAAACGCCATTCACGTCAGGTCGGGTCACGTCGGGTGATAAGCCACAGGTTTGGCCATATTCAGGATCCCGCCTGAGATCCCGCCAACTGAGAAAAACTAAGTGGATCAAAGATACTCATCATGAACCTTAACAGCTGCCGTTTTGTTGGAATAGCTTCGCAACTTCAGAAGCGCTCATCCAGGTTTGAGAAAGTCAATGGAAAAACAAATTCATTGGATTGCAGGTGCCGTCTAAAACAACGAACGCGAACCTCACCTTCTCTACAGTCGGCCCAATTTCAGAATCGAGCGGGTCGATCACAGTTTTAGAATTCGAACAGAACTTTGCCAGCTTGAATCCACTTTGCTCGTGAATATTTATCACGCGTTGTTTAACAACTGCTCGTTCGACGCCAGGATACATTTTTTCCAGTTCCAGTTCCAGTTCCAGTAAATTGTGCCATCGATGGTGAGGAAACAGCGCCAAATATCATCACCTTCATCAAGTATACATCAGGTGGACCGGTGCGATTCATACCACGTCATAGAAAACGTTGGGAGTCTTGATCTTCAGGACGGATGCGGACTTGATGAAACATTTCCCGGATGTCAACAACTAAGTCAGCAAATCTTATTCATTCTTGCTCGTACCAAGATCGCAATCAGTGGAGGAACGAAGTCCGGACCCTTGAGGAGCAGATCGTTCAAAGAGAATCCATGCGACTTTGCTTTCGCGTCCATGACCAAGCGAAACTTCTGAAAGCAGCATTTATTGCTCCTCCTTGTGCAATATTCCGTTCGTTCATCTGTACGTTACGGATGCAATCGGTCCTCGTAGTCCGATAGTCTCAGCAACAGCAGCATCCATCATCGATAGCGAAGAGCCTTCATCGAAAAGCGCGAACACTTCCTCTACCTCTTGGTCCTCGAATTTTTACCTTGCCGACGCGGAGCAGTGTGTTCATATTCTTCCCGTTCACGTTGCACACGTTCTCTTGGTGTTCGGTGTGATAGTTCCTCGGACTTCTTGTGAATTCGTCGGAGTATACTAGCTCGTGATGATTCTTCTTCAGATCTAACACTTCTTATCGGACTTGCAGTTCCGTCTGGTATGGTCCGACTTCAGACATATATAGCAAACCTTGCAGGAATTTACCGTAGACCGACGCTGAGCAACCGACAGTTTATGAAATTGTTCACGCTTCTCCAGACCACAGTGAGAACTTGCTGAGCACAAGGGACATTTTCTGATTTCTTCGTTGTTGCGACTGGTAATGTTTAGTACCTTCGGTTTTTGCTTCGGTTGGTAGCTGCACTTTTTGGCGTTGAACACAGGATTGAGACTAGTTGGTTGTTGCATGTTGGTTGTCCATGTCATCTTGCAACCAACGAGAGAATGTTTTGAACTCGAAAGACTTCGCCTTCAAAGCAGCCTTGTGTCGAACCCAAATCTGTTCGCTGAAAGCAGGCAGTTTATCAGCCAGGTGAGAGATGAGCTCGAGATTCATCAGATAGTTATCCGCCTTCGCGTTTGCCATCGCAATCTTAGATCCAATTACCGCATTGTAAAAGATACGAAAGGATCTATGCTTCCCTCCTTAACGTTTTCCAGATTTCTCAACGCTTCCAGTCTATTCTCAATTACCCATTCGGTGCGACCGAAATTGGACTTCAACATTCTCAAGATTGGATTCATATTTTCGGGGACGAAAGCAGGGCTTCTACGGTCTTACCTGCTTTTCCTTGCAGCGCTTTATTCAATCGTCTCAGATTGTCACGGTCAGTGAGCTGGAACTCCTCGGTAGACGTTTTAAATTCGTTCTCAAATACCGTCCACTCCATAACGTCGCCTGTAAAGAATGTCTGTCTTTCTGCCTTTGTTTCATATTTCTGCTTTGTACTGCTTTGAAAGCTTGGGACAAAACGCCATTCACGTCAGGTCGGGTCACGTCGGGTGATAAGCCACAGGTTTGGCCATATTCAGGATCCCGCCCGAGATCCCGCCAACGACACCAAACACTTACAGACTTCGAACACAGTGCAGAATCACAAAGGCAATTTACTGATGGTAATTTTCTCACCGTTTGATTAATATTAAATAACTTATTAGTTTTAGAACAAGTTAGATTAAGTGCATTTAAATTGCTTCTGGTTGGCTTGAAGTTCTTGATTAAATTGTAGATTTTTCTAGATTTCCATGCATGGCATACTTCGATGGTTGTTGATTTGGTTTCCATGACGACACGTGGATGCGGCAGACGTCCACGCCGCACAGTGGCGGACCCCCATACAAATGCCGGACAAAACCTAATATGTTGCTCGAATCCTTCACCAAAGAGTAATTTTGGGACGCTATATTCATTTTGAGGTTAGAATTGCTATTCAACATATACTATGCTACTCTGGAGGCGCAAGCATTAAGGTCTGAACCATTAACAGTGTCCTCATTCTAACACTGAAACAGTCAATTTCCAGCTTTGGAGCAGCTAGGAGCAAATCACCATACTAACCACCGGAAAGTAGACCAAAAATAGGTTTCAATACATGATACCGGATCGTTCCGAATCGTTCCCGATAAAACTTTAGTCAAATTTTCTTTTTCCATACAAATTTGTTCGGGAGATGCTTTACAGCATTAACTTCAACAAGCCACTAAAAATTAAATTTACAAGCTTCAATCATCAAATTTTGGAATCAGTTCATTAAATATATGTGTGATAATAAAAAAAGCGAATGAAAAAAAAAATGCCACGCCATTGTGCGCCGTGGCAACTTTTATCTCGGACGCCTATGACGTCACAAATGTGCAGTGTTGGCAACACTATAGGCAAAATCTGCGATGGATCCGCATTAGACTGGCCATAGAAACAAAAAAGTGGTAAAATTCAGCGGGTACCCATCAAGGTTGGGCCTTTGGGTAAGAAAGTAATTCCTTGATAAATTCGGCTCATTCAGGTGTTGCATAACCTCGAGCAAAGTTTGATATCATGTTGACATCAAAATGAAATCAAACGCGAAGTATAAATAGTGTTAGCTGCGATCATTTTCTTCAACTACGAGATACTGAAGACGGCCTTAATGTACGTATCTGTTAATTGTGGATTCGGTGATGGTGTTTTAGAACACTTTAATGAATGATCGAAATGTTTTGCCTTTCTCGTATACAAAGTATACGTAAAGGCTATATGTTCGCTCCAAAAACAAACTTTTTATAGAAGGCTCGGAGACCCATAGTGTTATATACCGATCGACTCAGCTCGACGAATCGAGGTGATGTCTGTGTGTGTGTATGTGTGTGTATGTGCGCAAAAAATCTAGCCCACTTTTCAGGTACTTACCCTTAACCGATTTGCTCGCAACAAGTTGCATTCGACGCAGAATCCTATCCCATTGTTTCCTATTGAAAATTGGCCGGATCGGATTATGGGCTCAGAAGTTATAGTCAAAATATTTTTTTTAGACAACAACAAGTGGAAAAGTCTAGCCCATTTTTCAGGCACTTACCCTTGACCGATTTGCTCGCAACGAAATGCATTCGACGAATCCTGCCCCATTGTTTCCTATTGAAAATTGGCCGGATCGGATTATGGGCTCAGAAGTTATAGTCAAAATATTTTTTTTTAGACAACAACGAGTGGAAAAGTCTAGCCCATTTTTCAGGCACTTACCCTTGACCGATTTACTCGCAACAAATTGCATTCGACGCAGAATTCTGTCCCATTGTTTCCTATTGGAAATTGGCCGGATCGGACTATGGGCTTAGAAGTTAAGGTCAAAATACTTTATCTTTTGACGAAGACGAGTGAAAAAATCTAGCTCACTTTTTTGGCACTTATCCTTTACCGATTATTTCGCAAAAGTAGCGTTCGACAGGGGATCTCGTCCCATTGCTTTATATTGAGAACTGGGCAGACGGGATAAGAAACTATGGTCAAAATACATTATTAAGCAAAAAAGGCTTGGAAAGTCAGGCCAACTTTTCAATCAGTTTTCATCAACCGATTTGCGCGCAACAAATTGTGTTCGACGGGGAATCCTGTCCGATTGTTTTCCAATGAAAATTGGGACTCTGGGCTCGAAAGTTTTAGCCAATATATTTTTTGCCTTTCTCGTATACAAAGTAAAAAAATAAAAAAAAATTTAGCCAATATATTTTTTTTACAAAAAAAACTTTTTTAAAAGAAGCCCAAGAACTAATTTTTTATTCGTAAAATGCATTTAAAAAATTCACTTAGTTTTGGGACACTTGGTCTTAATTTGTACACAACAAGTTGTATAGGACGGCGAATCCTGTTTCATGTTTTCATTAAGTTTCTGCCCATTGTTTTGTATTAAATTGACCATAAAAAATTTAGCCAGAATATTAGGTATTAAGAACTAACTTACTTTTCGAGCACGTTCAAAGAGAGATCTGAGTAGAAAAAGCCGCGTACTCGATAACAGCTCTATTCTGCTGTCATACGTTGTTGCTACATACGTTTGAACATTCTTGGTTTTCTAAAAGGTGACGCTTATAGTTTGTGTAGATTACGAGATTTTACACGACAACTTTGACGTCAAGAGCCTCCTTATTATAGCTTTATCCTGATAAAGCTTGTAGTCGGAATAGGCTCTCAAAATGGTTTAGCTACATTCTCAATATTTCGAAGATACGATTTTTTTTTCAGATCTTGGAACATGTGTAATTTGAATAGTTCTCTATTTTCGGTTTTAATTCTTTCAAAAATGGACGCATTCAGGCTTTTGATTGACTATTTGTTTACAATTTAACTTCATTAAAAATTATTTTCCATTTTCTGATCATAATACCGGGTTTACAGTTAGCATTTGAGTGATGAAACGGCTTTAATGAACATTATGCAACTCAAATGGGTTGCATAAAATCCATTATTTTCCATTATAGCAAATGCTGGTTTTCCAAATAGCACTCATTTGGGTGCTATAATGGAAAACCAGCATTAGAACAATAGTTAGATGGCCACATTTGGCTCAATTGGCTTGGGTGGGTGTTCAAACAGTGTATTCTCTGTGTCACGTAATAAATAAAATAATTTGGTGAGCATGACATCAAATTCTCCAAAGGCAGGTTTATTTATCGCTCTATGGTCTGTCGAGCACCTAATGTGGCACGATAACATGGAATCTATTTGTTTTCTGCAGCAACACGATTTTTTGGCAAGATTGATCATGTGAAGTAAATAAAATTGTACCATTTTGGTACAGATTTATCATACTCGTGCTGAAAAAATTATCTTTTTGCAACTAGTTGCACAAACTACTATTTTCTTCTTTGCAATGAAACTGCCATAGCATCATCCCATGAATGAATATGTACAAGATACAGCGATGACTCGATTTTTAGCATGTTAAAATGATTTCGTCTACAACCAATTTTATGACGATTTTGATATGGTTCTTCCACGAGTCAAAACCATTAATTCTCGGGTACTTATTCAAAAGGACGTATGTGATTTTGTAAACAAAGATTCAAGTGTCGATTTGTCCAGTCTGATAGCACTCCCACGCAAAACATTACCACAAACAGGTAGGGGAAGCCTTCAGCTACTTGTTAGTGGTGTTAGTTTGCGTGGGAGTGCCATCAGATTGGACAAATCTCGCTTAACTTTTCAAAAGGACCTAAGTAACATTTTTTTCATGATTTAATTTGAGTACTGCAATCGAAAGCTTTCATATTTTTCTGTTGATTGCGCTATTCAAATTAATTCATGAAAAAAATGTTACTTAGGTCCTTTTGAAAAGTTAAGCGAGAAATCGACGTTTGAATCTTTGTTTACAAAATCACATACGTCCTTTTGAATAAGTACCCGAGAATTGTTTATATTTGTTCTATTTGACCTCTCTAAAGAATTTTTCTCGACACATTTTATAAAGAGCGAGAAAGGCATCATCACCGCTAGGTGGATTAATCTGGGTTTTTCAATCATGTTTTTGGAATATTATGAGCGAATTGTTGAAAAATGATTAAAATAAGTAGTTCATTTTTGTTGGTTTCTGAGCCAATATTCCCAAAACTATTACTTTATATGCTATTATGATGGAGAATTTTTCAAGAAAACTGTAATATTTGCTGTAGCAAATGAAATTTAAGTGTACACGGCATTTGTGTAACGAATTTCCGGTAATCTGATACAACATATCTCGTATCTGGCATCACTGGGGCCAACTGGTATGATATGGTGACGACGACTTTAACGCTGCACTATAAACCGGTCTCTGCCACTTGAACTGCGCATAGAGAGCAGGTTAGTAGTGCCTTCGTTCAGCGTGGGTACTTCTGTATATTTATATTATGGGGTGGTATGAATCGAAAGATGCGAATTAAGGTTGCAGATGTAATGTAAACAAACATTGATTATCAAGAACTCCCCGTTCTTCCTTATGGTACACAGTGATTTACATGAATGGCAAAATGATATATTTTAAAGGAAATTGTTAAAGTTGTTACGTCTGTTTGGCTGTGGCAAAACCATGCTGGAAGTGACCTGCCTAGGAAACTTTTGGGTTCGAAATCTTAACGACTTCCTTGGGCAGAAGCATATCACCGTGTACGACAAGACATACGAATGCAAAATGGTAACTTGGCTTGGATACATTGCAGTTAATAAGTGTTGAAGTGCATAATGAACAGTAAGCTGCGAAGTGGCAATGTCCCAATGGGGGATGTAATGCCAACAAAGAGCAAAAAGATTGCTCAAATTTTAAATTCATCCAAGGGTCGACGCACTGTTGCTTTTGTATGTAAACTGAGAAACTCAACACCTTCTAAAAAGCCGACTAGAGTCGCTTTTGTCATGCACCTTGTTTCTCTCTGGCTGCGTGGCAGGGCATAGGGTAACGAGGTTATTTTGAACCCCTGACATATCTTGGATATCAATCGCCTTGTACCATAAAAAAACTAAAAAGAAGTAAGATTGTTTCGAAAGTTAGGCTGAAAACAACATATTAGAAATTCTTTCATATGCTAATTTCAGAGCTACGTGAATTTGAGCGGCCATTATTGTTTCTATGTATCGAATGTGTGCATTGTACACTCCCAGCGTCAGATCAACATATTCATGTTACCGTCGTCGGGGGTGACAATGGGTCAAATGGGGGTGAGAATGGGTCACTGTTTCAACTACTTATAATGCTTGTAGAACAGATTGAATGTATCTGAGGGCAAGAAGACTAAAATATAAGAGAACTTTTTGAACGATTTTGCTCCACAACCTCCAGGCTGCCGGTGAGAGCGATGACCCATTCTCACCCCCAGACCCCCGGAGTAATTTTAAGAGGGGTTGAATAAATAGCTATTTGTTGATAAGATAACAGATTATTTGGTGGTCCAAAATAAATTTAATGCGGATTTGAGATATTTGGATGTAGGTCTATTCACCAATTTTTGATTACACAACAATTGGTTCGATAAAACAAGCTATGTTGTCGGTGACTGTTTACAAACTAGGAAAGATTTTTAAAGCGACCAAAAAAAAGTCCTTTGCCCTAATTGGTTTATGTAACCACATTTAGTAGAGAGCGATTATCACTGATGACTGTACTACCGAAAGCGAGATTGAGAGTGCTCCGGCGGAGATCACCAAGCAGCTGATCAAATGAACTCTCGGTGTGAGGCAGGCACGGTACACAAAGTGACTGGTTTTCGACTATTTGGTTGCATCAAGGGCAAACCTCCGGGGATGCATTGAATGCGTCGATGAGACGACGCTGTTTTGGAAAATCACCCAAGGCTAATGAAATAAAAGCGGGGCTTGGACTAGAGTGATTAAAATTTTGCCTTTTCGCTCCCCTTTGCTGCCGCTTAGGTACTAGTTTAGCATTCCTTCAAAATTGTTGACCAATTGGGCTGAGCACACCCAGTTGGAAGTTCGCAGGAAAATTACGGACCTCCTTAGACCGGTTAGAGGAAATTTTCGGATTGGAAATTTTCTTGACTTCCCTGGGCAAAAAAGTATGATCGCGTTAGCCTGCGCGGCGGCAATGTCTCAGTGAGGGATGTAATGCCTATAAGAAGAAGATGTTAGGTTAAAATTAATCTCCAGTATAGCAACCCCGCATTTATGGATCATATTGTAACAAAAATAAGTCACTCCATTTTGCATGTTGATCAAATGGAAATGTCTCATATTAAAGTGCGACCCATGATTGCGGGGTCAGTGTACATTTTATTTGTTACAATTTTCTAGCAGTAATACGATGCCAAAACGGAACCGGTTACAATTGCACCTGAATCGCCGGTTTGCTCATGCGTATCATACAGCCGGGTGTAATTTTGATAATAAAACGGATACCATATTCCCCCCCTACTGAGTAGCTCTCAAACGATTCGATTGGTTGAACCATCTTGATTCGAACAACGTTCAAGGTCGCCCGGTAGATTGGTTCATGATCATGCGCATAATTTTCGACAGTCACCAAAAACTAACCACAAACTCATACCAAGCGAAATCAAGCCAAAAAGATCGCCATGGCTGTGGAAAGAATAAATCGCGAGAGCGTAACGTTCGTCGCTATATTAATGGCTTTTTGACTAGGGTATCCAATTATAGCTTGGACTAGCTGAACGCATGGGGCCCATTGCCGTGTAAATTAGGTTAATTGATTTTATATTGTCTGAAGAATTCATTGAAACAAAAAAAAATCAATCAATACCATAACCATAGCTTGAACTAACTTGATCTTGGTTTGAACTTATTCAAATTATGATATGTAAGCGACACTTTAAAACCACCAATTTATCCAACCAACTATATTTTAGGAAACATTATTTTAGGAAAATTGCTAACCAATTGGACGTTATTTTGATTTCAAAATAAATCAAACCCTGACTTTCTTTTTCGCTAGTTCAAATCATGATCGGCTACCTTACTTCAGATCCGGAAAGACCCAAACGTTAGAAGCTAAAAAAAATCGCGATTCCGCCTTTTGCGTCCTAGAGGTTTAGCAAAATGTTGAGGACGTCTTGTTAAGCAAATGTTTTAAAGAAGACATCCTTCGAAATTTGCAGCTCGAACGAATGTTGCGTAAGCTGATGCATTCGATTTCAATTGATTGTGGAGAACACAGCTTGAATAAGAATATCACCGGTTTCTGAATGGAAAGTTGGATGAGAGAAGATCGTTACCGTCATCGAGAGAGAGAAAAAAATACAGATTAATTTACATAGTGATGCTAATGCTTTTCTCGATTATCCCAAAACATAATTAAAAACACTGATTAATCCACCTGTCGGCATCAGTGCATTTCTTGTGCAGTACAAAATGGAAATTGCTTATAAGAAAAGTCTAAATAGCAGTGTTAGACGGATGACCCAATGTTCACATTTAAAAAAGCACAATAGGCTACAACGCTACAAAGCAAGACCTGGGAGGGAGATCCAGATACTACACACGAAATAACAATAAAATTAAACGTCATAACACAAGAAAATTATCGACGAGCAAAATGTACCAAAGCAAGCGTCACACGGACTGCCCAATTTTTGTTTTGCGTGTCATCGATGTTTTCGTTGATTTCATTGAAGCCGGTGCGTGACTTTCTCAAGTTTCATATAACGTTCCGAGTGCGGGAATTGAATTATGAAGTGTTCCGTAAACTCTCTCTCCCGGAGTATTGAATTAAGAAGTGTCCGGAACATAGTCGTTTTTCGCTTCCCTATGGAGGGAATCACAAAATGCGGCGGATTAAATTCATTATAAATAAAATACGAATCTCTTGTCAGCATCTATCTCGACTCATTCAAAGTCATTTATATAAAGTTTAATAATTTTGTCGATATTTTTTCACACTAATTTATTCCTGATAATGATATAAATTTCAATGAATCGTTATCTAAATTCTCGTGAGTATGATATCAATGCAATGATATATTTTGGCAAATAATTTCATAAATGATCACCACTACACCTTTATCCCTTTTTGTTCATCGAATCATCGGTATTTTGGCGTTTGTTTATCTCCGTTATCGACATTAGCTTTTTGATTATGAAGGGATAGCCTTGTCGTCATAAAGAACCATTTCACAAGGACATTGCCGGTAATTGATGTTTTGGGGTAAGGAAAATAATTCCCCTACATATTGATTATATTTGAATGAAAATTATATGGGATAGAATGTTAATGCAATTTATTTAGCTATTACCAATCAAAACTACATTGTGGTCTAATGATTAAGATGAGGTTCTCTGAGCAAAGGTTCTACAGTATTCTTTCTTCCAGGTTCGATAAACGATTAAGCAAATAAATAAATAAATCTGCACCTGCATAAAAGATAACTCTCGATGTTCTTCTGAAGAACCTAAAATTAAATTCTGACATATCGATAAAGTATAACGGGGAAAAATCATATAGTTTTACCCGTTTTAACGGTATCGATATTTTGGAAAAGATCTTTTGCAATTTTTGAGTAATTTAAAGTTCTTTATGAAACGATATCTATTGCCATTGATGGTTCATAAGAAAAGTTTTAAAATTGGATATGAAGAATTTTGAAGAAACTTAAAGAAATGGTTGGAAGGATTGATTATTCATGTTGGCAAATGTGTTTTTGTTTTCTTTTACATTTCTAAGTAGCTTGTTTCATAACGGGTGGGAAAAGACGGAAGTTGCAAAGCGAAATCTCTCTTCCATTCTTTCACCATATATGCCAGATTCGGACGACGAACACTTTACAGATTTTTTCAAATCGTCAAAATCCGACTATTCACGATTAAAATTACGAAAAAAAATTTACTGTAGCTGCGGATTGGGTTGACTTTGAAGAACGTGGAACGAGCGATGCAGATAATGAATTAATAAGCGATAAGCAAAGGGAATCATTGCAAGAAGATGTATCCTAGACGTCTCCTTTTCTCTTTACAATGGACACCATTTTCAAACGAGTTTCACAGTTCGATTGTATTAGGCAATTTTTGTTCAACAACCGTCGTTTCAAATATAGATTGATAATGTTCAATATAATTTTCTGATTTTTATAGTTTTCAAGCAAATGATCAATATCGATACTCCCCATTTATTAAACATTTTCACCTAGGTCTGCGGTGACGTTTCATGACAACTAAAGTTAGGTCTGCACTGACATTCATATTTTTTTAATCTGAATCTCCCTCCCAGAGCAAGACCATGTTGGAGGTGTCTGGATTCGATTCCCAGTCCCGGTTTATGAAATTCTCTCGACTTCCATGGGCATTAAAGTATCATTGTGTTAGCATCGTGATATACGAATGCTAAAATGGTAACTTGGCTTAAAAACCTCGCAGTTTATAAATGTGGAAGTGTGATGAACACTAAGCTGTAAGGCGGCAATGTCCAGGTGGGGGATGTAATGCCAATAAATCGACCTTACTGTTGAGGCCAAAGTACGAATATCTTAACACAAATAAATAAGAAAAAAGTGCAAACTCGTTTTTGACTGCTTAAACGATTCGAAACGAAATTTGGCTTATAGGTATCCAATGACAAAAATGAGCATGAGCATGAGAGCATTATGACCGCACAATTCGTAGTTGCTACTCCGTGATTGACTAGAACTTGCGAAATTGTACACAATAAATGGGGCTTGGGACTAGCTACCCGTTCTCAATATGCACGTTTTGGGAGCTCAAATATCTAAAGTCAATAACGGCGCCGGCCACGTCCTCACGGTCATATAGGAAGGGAAGGATTGTTAGTCCGACTCCCGTTGCTACTAGAGACCGGGTATACCTCTTCATCTCCACGATTGTCTTGGGATAGGATATCGGTTTTAGTTACAAAGGATAATTTATATTGTTTTCCTACTCAGAAATCGAAAGGAACATTGTTTAATTTGAAATTTAAAAATAAATTGAAAATGCTTCCTCGACATTTACGGTCTTGTTTGACGTGCAAGATTAACTGGTATAACGTGGTTTCAAACGCACTAGCAAAACACCGCAGGGCACTTGTCTAACTTTTGACAGTTAATATATGGACCTGAACCTGACGTTTTGGGCTGATGGTTTATTCGTTCTAAAATATTGTCTTTTCAGCAACAGAAGTTGCTTAGCCAAAAAAATGTCTCAACATATCTCAAACGCAAAAATATCATTTTTACCAACTTAGACTATTGCTAGAATTTAAATAATATCGGTGCATGTATTCTTGAACGTTGCACTATCGTTTGCAACCTTAAACAAGGTAGGGCTTTAGGACCCAATTCGATGCAGTTTATTGAATGATCAGTTGTGCAACGGAATCAGAATAACCTGACAATAACGCTATCCGGATTTCTCGGGGACTGTCGTCAATTGAGGCCTTACACATCGAGCTGGAAACTGTCGAATAATTTCCCGGAAGGTGTCAAAAAGCGAAGAATCGCGAATTCACGTCACCATCCCTGGGAATACTTGTTTAGCACTTATATAAGTTAGGCATACGAAATGTCAAACTTCATGATGCTGCAACATAAGTTCAATTGAGAGCATCCTGATAGTTTTTGAACAAGTTGAACGTGTCCGGGAATGTTCCGCAAACCTGGTCCGCCGGTTAAAACGGCCATTTTCTAATTGATAAACCCTAGCTTACGACAACTCAAACTTCATGATTTTGCAAAATAAGATCAATGGAGCTCAATTTGAGAGTTTTTGGACAAATCGGACGTGTCCCGGAATCTTCCGGAATGATGCCCCGGGAAAAATAGCCAGTTTTGATAATTTATAAAGCGTCGCTTGTGACCAGAGTGTAAAATAATCGAATTTTTTTGGTGAAGTCCATCTTTCTTCACAGGTCAGCTCACTTCCAGACACATTCATAGTCGGCTCTGGACTGTCAATATTTGGTTGAATATTGGTCATTGAATATTTATGCACATTTTACAAATTGATAAATTATCTGAAATCTACGTGTTCAAATGAGTAAAGTAATTTATCACATAGAACTGAATCCGATTTTCATCCATGAGGTATTTTCAACAGTAAACATCAACATAAACAATGCTAATTATGTTTTTTTTTCTTTTTATTCTGCACATAGTAAGCACACACAGTGACAGTCTAATGAATGAGTTGGTGAAGTAGTCGCCCGACTATGTCATTCTATTGTCAAAATTCGGACCGAAGTTGCTTTATAAAGATGAATATTTTAAGTTCCTCACCTCAAACTTCATGATTTTGCAAAACAAGATCGATGGAGCTCATTTTGAAAGTTTCGGGAAAGTTGGACATGTTCCGGAAACTTCATGATGTTGGAAAAGAAGATCAATGGAGTGAATTTTGAGGGTTTATGGACAAGTTGGACATGTTTCCAGAATTGTTTCATCATCATTTTTTTGTGGGGGCTGCCTATCCGATTCTGTTTTTTCGCACATGCATACAAGTTTGATAAATTTGTTATCATGGCTTGTTATGATTCGGAACAGTTTTTGGCTTTCTTTTATCTTTGTTCGTTATCTATTGAGAGCGATTTCTGCAAACCCTGAGCATGGGCATTATGGCCGTACAATTCGTATTTCCTACTCCGTGCACGTTTCTCGAGTATTTTCAATCAATACCGTTGCCGCCCACGTCCTTATGGTCATATGGAAAATTCAGAATTTTCAGTCCAATTCTCGTAGCTACTAAACACCGAGTATATCTTTGTTTCTCCACGATTGACTTGGGGAAGAAAATTATGTTAGTTACAAAGGATGCTTTATCTGGATTCACTTCGGTAAGCAATGCGATCTATGGGGTAGGATATATTAACACGCATTCAAAATATTCAATTAACGTTCTTTCCTATCGAGCTGGCGTGCCGAACGAAATCACGATTAATTATTTACAGACCGTTCAAAACAGGCAAAACAAGATATTTCGGATAATCGCGTGATCTTTTTGCGTGCTGTTCAAAACACGATAATACGCGCACTCTGAAGAAGTTAAGACTTCTGGGCCAAAAAGCACTAAGCGATCCTTTTTTCTAGATACATCATTTTATTTTCGCCATGAATAAAGCATCATTCCATACACAAAACTTAACATTTTATTTTTATTTTTTTCATTCCAGGGCAAAGTGTTTAACAAAATAGTGATTTTAGCGATTTGGGGTGAAAAAAAGAATTTATAGTGACTTGCAGGAGCATAAGCATGATTGACCGTCCACGATCGCTACTCCGTTATTGCAAATGTGTACGACTAACATCATCTTTAATGTGTAACGTTTGGTGACCCTAAGTTAAGCAATACCAGCGCCGGCCGCGTCCGAATGCAGGTCAATTAGGGAACAGGTAGGAAAATAAATCGTGGGCTTCGACACCGTGCGGTTAGCGATGTCAGTCGTGTTTATTTGTTTTGAGTTAATGTTAAGTGTTCAGTAAATGTTACCGAGATAATGCTTTGATGGATGCCGACAAGTTATCTGCACTTCAACGAGAAGTCACGGGGATGTTGGATACATAGGGTAAAGGGTATGACAGTGTTTGTCTTGGTAAGCGGTATGCCGGGTGTAGCGTGTAGTTTTACCGAGATTAAACAAAAACGGGCAATTCCCTAACTGGCCGCAAAAAGCAGAACAAAGTATTCCGAAGATCGCGCGATCTTTTTGCGTGATTGAGGAAACACGATTGGACGCGCACTAAACTTTTAATTGCTAATTAATAAACTCATTCGCATAACGCAGAACAAAATATATCGTTGATCGGGCGATTGTTCTGTGTGCTAGAGGAAATACGATCTGGCGCACACTCAAATTGGTTAATTGTTCGTTCATCGCGAGGATAAACAACCAAACGCTCAAAGTGAATTTTGGGATAAAGCGCCCACGTCATCATTTATTCAACGCGAGTAAAGTAGAAAGTAGTCCGGTAACACGGTAGATCACTTTGACGTAGTGTGTTGCGGTGTAAGATCTACCAAACAGAGCCCTAGCTTAATAAATTTTTCTAGCTAGGGCAATAAGTTGTGATAATTGAGGATTCATCGTATTTAGTCCCCGTTACCTACAGCAGCCTTAGAAATTAAACATAATTAATGTTACCTTGCAGACAGTTGAAAGACTCGAATTCCTCTTGTTTGAGGCTAAACTGAATGCAGCGGAAACAACTTTTCAAGCAATTTGTTTAAAACCTCGGTACCCAGTCCTAGGCTGAACTGACTGCTGAAAAAATCTAAAAAATCGGAAATTGAAAGAGCAATTCATATTCTTTATTATGTCAAAAAATTGGAGATATGATATTTTTTATCTCAAGTTTTACCAATTTAACTAAAGTAATATTTTTCCAAGTAAATTGATATAACTCCACAACGGATGAAGATACAGACGATGTTCTTACAGCAAAACACGCGTTCTGGAAAGCCTAAAAATCTTCAAAAGATAATATTCATGAAAAACAAAAACTTAAATGAGCAGATGAAAAATATTGTTTTCGAGGGACATCCTAATCCTAATAAGAAAAATTGCTCTAAAGAAGTGGGCTTGAGAACTACAGAAAACAATTATGTATTGCGAGAAGATAGAAAAATTCGAACGAGGGTCCGACGTTCGACCGTCGGAAAGCTGTTCCGCAAACGTCAAATCACTTGATGCACGGAAAATAATGTTGGTTGATTTTTTCGGTGTGAATGTTGATTATTGAAATCAAAGAAAATATGTAAGTTTAAACGAGTGTTACTTGCCGCTATATATTTTAAATAAGCTTTATGGTACTTTCAAGGCATTTCGGAACGTATTTATGCGTTTTGAAACATTTTAGACTTCTCGAATATTCTTAATATCAAGGAATATGAACACTTTTCGCACAGTGCATGTCATTTGAAGTTTCCGACACTCAGTCTTCTTCTTCTTCTTTGCTCCGCAAAATTAGAAGTTTTCTCTGATCTCGCAATAGCACAGTTGATTGGAAAACCCTGTGCTATAATTTTGTAGAAAAGTTTAGGTCAATATTCTGCACAATAATTTTTTTTCACATGGCCCACCCTATTTTTAGATAACTTTATAATCAGGGCCCAAGTTTCCAAAACAATTTTGTGGAACTTTTTTTTTCTTGAATGTATAGTTTAGGCCGATAATGGATTTTTTCTCGTTAATATTGCAATTTAGGTTTAGTCATCAACGTCAACAAAACCAAATCGTTGGATGTAAACACGGTGACTCCTTCCAGGTTCACAGTAGCCGGGCAACCAGTGGAGAATGTTGAAAGCTTCCAATATCTTGGTAGCCAAATGGCGTCAGACGGCGGTACCAAGATCGACATAGGCGCACGGATCAAGAAAGCAAGGGTGCCTTTGCGAGTTTAAGAAATATCTGGAAAAACAGGCAGATAAGTGAACGCACCAAAATACGAATTTTCAACTCTAACGTGAAATCTGTGCTGTTATACGCTAGCGAAACATGGTGTGTATCAGTGGAGAACACTCAACGGCTGTAGGTGTTCATTAACAGATGCCTGCGGTATATAATTCGGGCCTGGTGGCCTCACAACTGGATCTCAAACAACGAGCTCCATCGTCGTTGTCACCAGAGGCCGATAGCAACAGAAATTCGGGATCGGAAGTGGGCTGGATCGGCCACACATTACGTAGGGGCGGAAACGAAATCTGTAAACAAGAATTAGACTGGAATCCAGCGGGACATTGTAGCAGAGGCAGACCCAGAGGCTCATGGCGGCGAAGCCTCGATAAGGAAAAAAAGAAGTCGACCGACCTGGCAACAGGTTAAAGCGATAGCTGGAAATCGCTCAGGATGGATATCTTTCAAGTCGGCCCTTTGCACCACCGGAGGTGTACAGGATCCATAAGTAAGTAAGTAAATATTGTAATAGGGTGATAATGACAAAACATAAAAAATGTGATAAAACTGTAGATTTTTTATTTTTCACGAATGTCACCTTCTGAAGACTTTTGGGGCTCTACAAAACGCGTGTTCTGCTATCCAGCTTTCCACGCTCGGTAATGGCGGCTTGCTGCTGTGTAAAAATCAATCGGTCACTGTACTGTTTGACACTAGCTGGAGGAAAGCTCACTGGCGTTCCTGGGTGAGGGGAAGGGAAAAAGGGCCTTTTCGCCAGTGAGTTTTCCTCCAGCTAGTGTCAAAAAGTACAGTGACCGATTGATTTTTACACACCGACAAGCCGCCATTACCGAGCGTGAAAAGCTGGATAAGAACATCGTTTGTATCTTCTTCTGTTGTTGAGTTATATCAATTTACTTAAAAAATATTACTTAAGTGAGATAAAAAATATTAGAATTAGAGGCGAAAGTATAGAATTGGTAGTTCCGTTAGGATACGGCAGGCACGAAGAACCTTTTTATGGAAGTCGATTTGAAAGCGAGCGGAGGGGGCAATATTTGTGATGGTATATATCGCATGACCTTCCTTCTGCCAAACTCCCGTATGAAGGGGAGGGAAGAATATCAGTGTGGAAGCAGATATATCTCCACTGGCAAAAGGAAGGTGGTTTGATTTGCTCATATGCCATCGCATGCGGAAGGGTTTTCTATCGACGAGTACTGTCTCTAAATTTCTAATATGACATCGTTTCGTTTCAAACCAACATAAACATTTTAAATTTTGTTTCGTTTCGCCAGGTAAAAGTGTGTTATTGCATAGGGGAGACTGGGGAGACTTAATCCCCTTTTCTGATTTCCGATGTATCACAGCCAAAAATATATAAACAAACGTGATTTCCACACAGACTCTCTACGAAATATAGTATTTAACTTTACTGATGTATGACAGTCCTTAAATTATTGTTGTTATTGATACACAATCGATTTTTTGGAGTGCTGTCAAAAATTGATTTTTTAAATATTCGGGGGAAATTGATCCCTCTCCAAGAGCTTGCTTTGATAAAATTAGAAAGGTGTCCTTTTTTAAATATTTTCCCTTAAAAAAACACGGAATTTTCGACAGCACATGTAATTTAAAAATTTGGGAAGACTTAATCCCCTTTCTATGACACCTACCCAATAAATATTTTTTCCTGCCAACCCTTCATTAAATCTGTCAAATCTACAAAAAATAAGAAGCCTGAGAACAGATTTATATTTTTTTGAATTTTTTCGCCGAATTTTTGTATGGGTGGCTAATGGGGTGTCCCCATATTGAGGCAATAACTTCAAATCCAAATATCCTAGAACTTTGAAGGAATGTTGACATTTTAATCAGTACAGATCATTAAGCATATTTATGGCTTTGTGTTGTGAAAAAAAAGCTTATAATATTCATAAGTAAATGTAAAGTATAAGTTTTGGAATAAATGCTAATATATGAAGAGCCCGAAAATCTTCATGCAATTTCTTCAAAGCATAGAAAACTTTTCTAAAATGATTTTCAACTTAAAAAAAATGGGACAGCATCCCCTATAGCAGGCATTGAAAGCGTGAGTGAAGCGGACGAGCATTGATCTAATTCAATCTTAGCATCCTATGCCAGTGAGTGAACAGCCTTGCTCAGATGGATACCAAACAACGATTATGAGCGATCGTTGCTGCGTAAACAACGAGCAACAGAGTTCACCAAGCCAAACTTGGTAATGGTATCCAGGGAAGCTACGACTGGAGCATTTGTGTTACGCTTGTTCTACTGGAATAAAACCAAAACATATCAGGTGTTCTGCTTTATTCACTATTCCTTCAAGTTGCTGGGATGGAGGAGAGAAAGTATAAAAGCCTCCCATGCAATGTATCCAAGTTCCATTCTCATAGCAGACTTCATTTTCCTAATGTCTGAAAAGATTTTTCTAACAGCGTGTGGTAATAACACTCATTGTTAGGTTACCAAGTGATTTGCCTCGCTCAGCTTTCTCCCATTGGTGAGCGGTGAAGATCTTTAAACATTGAATCAACGAACGCCAAATTTCAACGATCTAGAAAGCATCAGCGATTCGGCCGCAGTAGAACATCAAGTTGGCATGAATTTAGTCGATTTTTACTCATGATCTGATTTTTTTCAATGCCTGCCCTATAGTCAGTCGCATTCCAACCAAATAACTAGAAGCCTACAAATACCAACTATGTACCGAAAACGAAGTAATTCGGTTAAACGCAACCTAGTAATAAACATTGGGGACGGGTATGGGGATGCTGCCCGACTAAATATTCTTTGTACCATTACGAAATACCTCAGTAGGTAGTAATACAATAATCAAATAAACTCACATCTGTCAACGAACTTCGCTCTCAAAATTTATTATCACATAGACGTCATTTGCATTGTACCGAACGTTCAACAAATTCCTATACTCCCGTTGCTGAAACTCAAACCACACAACAATTTCCAGAATCTGTCGTCGTCATCCGTCATCGACAATTGCATGTGTTGAGTGAGACACAAAAACACATTTCTCAAGCTTGGAACTTAAGCTGTGTTAGCTACGTCTGTTAGCAAGTCTCAAAACCAGATATGCATAAATCTGTATACGAATTGCCAATCATATCCGTATCGAGAATAGCTCAGCGGCGAATCGAACGCTAAGCCTGGCAGGGAAATGCTGGGAGCATCATGCCCCGATTTTGTTAAATTTTCGTTTTGACGATTTTACGTCATTTGAACGAGCATTTTACGTCATTTGAACAAGTATGTATCGCTAGTTCCTTCGCACAATGAAGCGATAGCAGGATAGCAGAACCTGCTTTAGAACTGTTTTAAATTCAAACCCCTCGAAATATTTCATATAACGACACAACGCTACCGACAAGCTCTTCGCCTACTCAGCTAGACTGTTGAATTGAATAGCATGTAAACAAAAAAATGCATAAATATCAACTTGATTGAAACCTTATCGATAATAAATGTGGTAGGTTGTCAATTAACACTCAACAAATGGCGAAACAGCAATGCACCAGATGGGGGACGTAAGACCAATGAGGGGACGAAATCGACAATAAACAAACGAACAAAAATACCTACTAAAGGGGGGGGATAAACCAAACAACGGTCAGACACTTGCTGGACATTGGTCCTAATGCTAATGATCAGATGATTTTGCATTATTGACTTTTTTGTAGCATACACGTGCGAATCACACAAGACACAGACAATGTGATAAGGTTGGTATTGACGTAGTTGTGGTTTTTATTGTGGATTTGAAAAAGGTTTGAAGTTCAGAAGCAACTGTTCATTGTGATCGTAGGAAGAAAAGCTATTTCGGTAATTGATTACGGTACAGGTATTATCGTGCTGCAGAGGAGTTGTAGCAGAAAATACCTTTTATTGGTTTATGTATGGAAATGTAGACTTTTTATCAAAACGTAGATTTTTCTACATACATAATGATATGGATCCGTTATTTGTTAAATATCAATAAAATCTCATAAATTCATATTGAAAAGATCTAACATTCGAATAAAATAACTCACAAATCATAATCTAAATTTGAAAATAAATGCGTATTATGAAGTTAGTGAGTTACCAATGAAGGTATAACTAACCTACTCCAATCGCGCGATATTTTATTGTGCCATCGAAAGCAGACTTTGAACTGCTGCTGATCAATATACGGAATGATAACGACTTTTATTCCATGGTGCTATGTGTGTAGTACCGGCTCGGACACCTACCTTGATAGCATTGTCTGCGCGCGGACTTTCACATAGTAACAGCGTGATATCGTCCCGTGCAACTTATGGTTACCCTTCATAGTAGTGTGAACGAGTTCTATACGTGTGTTTGGTGTATCGCTTCGTAGAAAAATTTGATTCGCTGCTGGTTCAATACCCCCAAGATAGAAAAAAGAACTCTACGATAGCACACCAACTACCATTTCGAAATGAACGCGCTCAATTGGTAGGCTCACGGGAACCATGCGTAAAACCGATACTCGTTCAAGTACTGGTGCTAATAACAAAATAAAGAACCTATGCATCAAAATTATTATTGGTAATCCTATATGACAGCAAAAGGTCGAATCTGCTAAATATTGGAACAGAGGTTTTTCTAACATTTCACTTTATAAGATAGATTCTTGGTAAAGCTGTTGAAACCAGTCGTCGATTCGTTTTGTTCCAGCAAGTTTGTGGAGGTCTCAATGGTCTCAATTCGGTTTATTTTTATTTTCAACTGAAGTCTTGAGTGCAAGTATGCTACACTTGAAAAGCGTAAATAAAAAATCTATTTTTTAGAAGTTACTGCAATGCATCAAAATGAAAGTAAATAAATGTGAATTGATAGAAATATTGGAATCTATCTTCAAGTGCTTGTTTACCGCTTCAAAAAATACATTGTGCAAATATAGATATAGAATTGAATTTCATATCCTAATAGTTGAATCAAATTGAAATGTTTTTGATCGAGCAGCGAGCTAATTCAACTTCATTTCATCAAGTCGCACACCAACAAGAAAGTTATGCAAACCCTGAATGGCCTTGCACCTTCATCAGCTGCTGCCTTATGCTGCATTCGCTTCTGACTGTGGTCCGGCAACTCGCTTCCTTTCTATTGAACTAAACAACCGTCAAACGGGGTAACTCGCAACACCTTGAAAAATCGCTCATTTGCATGGTTTGACATTCAAATTGCCAAAATAATGAAATGTTTCGAGTCAGAGGGTGGGTCACCATGCTGAAACTTGCTGATCCCAAGCAGCAAGCGGTCAAGGAAAATTTGCTTCAATTTTAAAAATTTAAATTAAATTTGACTGCGCAAGTTTCGGAGCAATGTCACGTTTCCGTGCGAAATATTGGGAAGACCTATTTTTCTACAAGTAAAATCTCCATTAAGTTCACATAACAGGCGTTAGTGACGCTAGGAAATTTGCTCTTCTTGTCAGCTCAAGGAATTTCAGTAGCGCAGTCATTCTTTGATCATTTCTTGGCCTATTTATTTGTACAGTACATACTACCCAATGAAAACAAATATTCTTACAAAAATAATTTAACAGGTATGTATTAGGGATGCTTTATTGAAAGATATGCAAAAGCGGACATTTTAAGCCATTTGAGCATTGACGACAAAAATATGTTCGCCTAAACTATTAGATTCAGATATATAGTCCCTTTAGGAAAGAAAATCATATTGTTCGACGGTTTTTTTCCCATGAGTTCACAATATCAACCCTTTATTTTTCGGTATAAACTCATGCAATGTTCCACAGAAATTTTCTTCCACTAGAACTTTTGAAGACGCACATTTTTGTTTAAGAACCATGGATCTATCTCGTACAGTCAAACCTCCATGAGTCGATATTGAAGCGACCATACTCATGGAAAAATCGAGATGTGGAGTAGCAAAACCTTGGAAAGCTCTTTGGAGGGACCATCACAGTAACCCAGACAATATTTTTTAGTATGGAATAATTTGCTTCCATGAGTCGATATCGAGTCATAGAATATCGACTCATGGAGGTTTAACTGTATAACTAAAAAATTATTTGAGTTTTTTCTATCAAAAACACGTTTTTTTCATATGTGAATATTTCAAAAGGGAGCAAACCGATTTTCAATCTATTGAATCTATTCAAAAGCTGGCAATTTTCTGCGTTGAAATGGCGTTGATAATTCAGAGAGCGTTTTTTGTTTAGAGCGTTTTATTTGATTTTTATTGAAAAACGGCTAAAATTTTATAAATAAACGAAATAGACCATGGGTCTTCATAAAAAAGACTTATTTACTTACTTATGGATCCTGTACACCTCCGGTGGTGCAAAGGGCCGACTTGAAAGATCTCCATCCTGAGCGTTGCCCGGCTATCGCTATAACCTGTTGCCAGGTTAGATTTCGGTCGACTTCTTTTATTTCTTTATTGAGGCTTCGCCGCCATGAGCCTCTGGGTCTGCCTCTGCTGCGATGTCCCGCTGGGTTCCAGTCTAATGGTTGTTTACAGATTTCGTTTCCGCTCCTACGTCGAGTGTGGCCGACCCAGGCCCACTTCCGATCCCGAATCTCTGTTGCTATCGGCCTCTGGCCACAACGACGATGGAGCTCGTTGTTTGAGATCCAGTTGTGAGGCCACCAGGCCCGAATTATATACCGCAGGCATCTGTTAATGAACACCTGCAGCCGTTGAGTGTTCTCCACTGATACACACCATGTTTCGCTAGCGTATAACAGCACAGATTTCACGTTAGAGTTGAAAATTCGTATTTTGGTACGTTCACTTATCTGCCTGTTTTTCCAGATATTTCTTAAACTCGCAAAGGCAGCCCTCGCTTTCTTGATCCGTGCGCCTATGTCGATCTTGGTACCGCCGTCTGACGCCATTTGGCTACCAAGATATTGGAAGCTTTCAACATTCTGCACTGGTTGCCCGGCTACTGTGAAACTGGAAGGAGTCACCGTGTTTACATCCAACGATTTGGTTTTGTTGACGTTGATGACTAAACCTGCCGAAGAGGAGCGCTCGGCAAGGTCGTTGAGCTTACTCTGCAACATCATCCGCCAATTCGAAGTCATTTAGGTGCTCCATGGTTGAAACGTTCGTGTCCTGCACACAACGTACAGCAGCTTAAGCGCCACTCCCGGGTTAGAGAGACTGCTGACGCTTTCTATAGATCCGGCTTTGAGACCCTATCTTTGGGCGAGTTTTCTAAAGTGGCTCAAACACTCGTGATTCTTTGACCATCCAAACGGAAGCTAATCGAACTAAGAATTAGAACGAAGATCTCAGATTTAAAAAAAAAACTAATCATGAAAACAGATCACACTTTCGCGAAGAAACAATTGTATTTTAGGTCTAAGGAGGTTTACAATCTTTGGGGGGATCCTACTTTGAGCTCAAAGTTCCTAATCACTTACTTGCAAGCTTTGTTTTTACGTTGGACGTCGTTGCGACAGATCAAACTGTAAATGTGATGCACCGCATGCAACAAATTGGTTGGTCTCGCTGTCACGGGCCTCTGTGACGCGATCTCTTACGGCAACCCAGAATCGGTGACGAAGCGTCGCGATGGAGGTGTACCCTGCTGTGGAACTGTCCAGCGGCGACAACTAGTGTGAGTTCCTCTCTCTGTGTCTTGAGATGGGTACCCCGGTGGCTCACCGAGATATAAATGGATGATGGTGCGCCAGGTTAGCGGAAAATCGAGAGGGCGAGACTCTTGGTTCAGAATCTATCCTGAGGCTTCAGCAAGTGCGACTCTCTCTCAAGATGTGTGACGCTCTCTAACGATGCCTTATGGGAGCCGGTTGGAACGGTCCGTATAGTAGTGAGTTCTCGTGCACTGAGGTCGAAACGACGAGAGATACCCACCGCGCCTTGGTTGAGTCGGCGTCGACCGAAGGGTAGATGGTTTGTCGAGATAGAGTACCACTTAGAGAACGGGAGCGTAGAGGTAATCGTCGAGGTTTATACTCTGCTCCGGTGAGCGTAAGGCGAACTGCTATGGTGAGGTCTCTCACGATAGTGGTGGCGGGTACCGAGAGATGACCGAGAGACACTGATGCTGGCAAAATTATGGGCTAGATCTCTCGAACGATGAGCCTCGAGTCTACTGCAGCACTGCTCATCGGTGGAGGACTTCTCATCTACTCACCGGATATTAGTGAGATCGGTGATTCCGGACAAGATACCAGTCCGAGCCTCAAGCCCTAGGGGCCTAAACCTAAGAAAAAACCCTTCGTTGAAGGGAAGCTATCCCTCAACGATATTAGTTTTATTGCCATTGGATCAAGTAGGCATCAAAAAGGCTTACCTATACGTGTTTCACTCCTCGCACTTTAGATTAACTTTTAAGAAAAAAATCCGACAATTCGATAGTTCTATAAATTGGATTTCATTAACATATATCTTTGATGTACTCAGTCTTATCTCACCTCACTCTAATAGTTCGCTTATATAATACCAAAGTTTTTTAGGCTAACTTTCCCTTTTAATTTTTGTCGTATGACTCAATTGCTGGGTTTCACGAAAGTGATCGGCGGCTTCCAATTTAATCTGAGCTATTGTTGGATTAGGTCATCTACAAATACAGATGGGAATTTCCTTCAAGGCTAATCCTCATCTGCCATCCATTACGCGATCCGAGGATCTTCTTTCTAGATTCTTTCTCTGTGTGTACCACAATCCCGTATGCAATCCTCATTGCTGTGGGTGCGAGCCACCTCACTGCGCAGACACTCAGATTTCTCATGGTCGGTTAATTTCCTGGTTTCTGGATGGTGAGAGAGACCTTGGGGTGGTGCCATGAACACGGAACGCGAGAGTAACAATTTCTCTTTTTCTTGAGAGACGGCACAGCCACATACTGCCAGTTGTTTAATGGGATTCCTAAGGAATCTCATTGCAGATTAACACAGAGTCGTTACATGGTTATAGGCTGCCATAACAGCCCGCGGTTTGGTTCACGGTCAATCGCGCCTACCAGAATCTCGTCGATTACGATAAGAAAAGTAACGGTGATAGAATACATCCTTGCCTCACACCAGCTACGACCCGGATAGGGTCGGACAAGACCCCATTGTACAGCACTCTACACGAGAAGGCCTCGTACTGTGCCTCGATGAGGCCGATGATTTTCTCAGCAATTCCCTTGCGTCTGAGGGCGCCCCACATATTCTCGTGATTGAGACGGACGAAAGCTTTTTTGTAGTCAATGAGTACCAAGTAAAGGGAGTCTTGAAATTCGTTGACCTGCTCCAGAATGATGCGGAGCGTGACAATATGGTCCACACAGGATCTTCCGGCACGGAATCCGGCTTGCTGCCGCCGGATAGTCGCATCGATCTTCTCCTGAATCCGGGCTAGGATAATTTTGCACAGTACACATAATTTTGAACGGTACACAGCAACATAATGCCTCGCCAGTTATCACATACAGTCAGGTCACCCTTTTCGGGCACCTTCACTAAGATACCTTGCATCCAGTCGGCCGGGAAAGTTGCGGTGTCCCAGATATTACGAAATAAACCATGCAGTAGTTGAGCAGATGTCGTGGGGTTAAGCATCTCGGCTGATATGCGGTCGACCCCTGGGGCTTTATTCGATTTCATGCTTTGGATGGCTGTTTGAATCTCTAGCAGTGATGGAGCTTCGGTATTGACGCGTGTTATACGTCGGATCCTAGGCAGATCATGCCGAGGTGGTGATGGCCTGGCTGGCACTTGAAAAGTTGTTCGAAGTGCTCGAACCAGCGTTTCAGCTGGTCAGTTGGGTCGGTCAATAACTGATCATTCGTGTCTTCCACAGGCATCGTTGCATTCATCTATGCCCCGCTGAAGCGTCGTGAGATATCGTAGAGGAGACGAATGTCCCCGGTTGCGGCGGCTCTCTCTCCTTCGTCGGCCAGAGAGTCTGCCCATGCTCGCTTGTCCCGTCGACATGAGCGTTTTACTTCCTTCTCAAGAGCCGCGTATCGTTGACGGGCTAAGACTTTGGCTCCTCTGGTTTTCGATCGCTCTATCGCGGCTTTGGCTTCTCTTCGCTCCGTCTTCATAAAAAAGACGTTCTGTTAAAAGTTCTAAATGTGACCCATACAAAGTATCCCTCAAAACTCAATATATCAATATTCAAAGAAAACCGATTTCCGTAAGAAAAGAAAGGTTAGACCGATCAAAGTAGGCTGACCAAAGTTATTACACATAGGAAATGTATATTGATCATCAATGGAAACTTGTTCCTCTACCTGGCAAGTAAGGAGTGCATAAAGGGAATGTCCATAAAATATGTCACGCAAAAATTAACCATTTTCAATCCCTCCTCCTCCCACTTTTTGTATGAAGTTTCCTAAAAACTTATATAGTCACACTTTGGAAACCCTCTCCTTCTCAATAAAAGCGTGACGTAATTCATGGACTTTCCTTAAAATAAAGTGGCATCCGTTGATAACATAACAATAAATTTGAAAATATTTGACCTCCATAGCCCTTTCGGGACTATGCCCAACGATGGGCTCCCCAGTTTCTTCAGGTAAAGTTTGACTGCACCCTGATGACCTAGATATTCAAAAGCTTGGGAAGCTTTTGCTTCTGATAGCATGCAGATGAATCTGAAAAATTTGGATCCTATATCACATTTTTAATAAATCTAAGCACTCAATCAAGTTTAGTCGTCTTGATCGTTGAGACAGTGATCAGTTTTCTGGAATACGAGATGCTCAATGTTCTTCAAAACGTTCTCGATTTCAGTCTACGGTATCTACCAAATCAACCAAGGATTATGCAATGCCTTCATCATCTTAAAACATCAACTTACAAAGGGTCCACTGTAGCTTGTAAAAGGATTAAGTGATATCCTGCAAGCTCGATGGAACTCCTGGAATGTTTAGTGATGCACGGATTCCGAACTGTTCCGGTTCCGAACTCCAGGACGTTTTGGAGAAACGAAACGGGCTGTAGTAGAAATAATGAGTGAAATCCTATCCTGCTAAGATGTTCAACGATACAAGAGTATGTCGTTCATGGCTTGGTTGATCGGGTATATCACATGTTCTGATCTCTACGACGTTTTGGAGGCCCTGAAATAGTTTAGGTTTATTTAAAGCTCGATCAATTTATGTCTTATGATCACATAGATGTTTCTGGACATATATCTCAGCTTAGGACATTTTGTTTGAAGACACTTTCTTGAGGATATTTACTCCAGAACAGTTTCGACGGCCTAGACCATCCGAAAAAGTATTTCAACGATTTCTCAGTTATATCAGAACGCTACATAACAATGTAATCCTTCGTTCTGAAGTAATAAAGGGCAAACAAACCCGCATCTTGTTACTTTTATTTTGATGAGGGGAAGTTCAGGGTGGCCACTGAAATTCGATTTTCAAATTCCCGGTTTTTTCCCGCTTTTCCCGGTAAATTTTGACAAATTTTCCCGGTTTTTATTTAACTTGCCATGTAGTTAGTGTCAACCGGCATTTAATCAACATAGTAATACCACAATAACACCTAATTACAATGGTTTTATTCTTTTCTTAGCTGCAAAACTTTCGTAAATATTTTTTCTTGGTTGCAAAACTTTCGAGGCAATGGACATTGCATGGCAGTCTAGTTCTGGTTCCTTCTTCTTATGGCATAATGTTCACAGAAAGCAGAAAAAACGTATTCTACGTATAGTATCTTACAGTATCGCCAACATATTTTAATGTACAGCTCTAGGTTTTATCTTATTCAGACTAATAGCAGACCTGACGAACTTCGTTTCGCCTAAAATTGATTTTTTCTCTGATTCGCTCTCGAGTTATGCTTAAATTTCTGTTTCATTTGTATGGGAGTCCCCCTTTCCTGAAGCGGACGGGGTTTCAAACCACCACAAAAACATTTCTTCCCTTCCAAAACCTCCACATGCCAGATTTGGTCCCATTTGCTTGATTAATTCTCGAGTTATAAAGAAATTGGTGTTTCATTTGATGGGAGCCCCCCTTTCCAGGCGAGGAGGGGTCTCGAACCATCTTAAGAACCTTCCCCGGCCCCAAAAACCCTCCATACAAATTTTCACGCCGTTCCACTATAGGATTTCGGGCGGTCATTAATCGAAAATGTCATGTCTTCCGAATTATTTTAAAATATTTTCTCTCCATTGTCAATACTCTAATTAAGAGAAATTCTGAATTTGAAGTCTCTAGGTGCACTAGTTCCAAAGATATAAGGTGGCAAAGTCAGAAATGGGTAAAAAAGTTAGCAAATTTTCTGAAAAAATATTTTATTTTCAACTATTTATTGAAATATTTTTTAAATGTTTTTTCTTCAATGTTAATACATCATTACAAAGGTTATTGTATAAGCTTTTTAAATGGTGTGCAAAAACTAATGGTTACACTGTGAAAAAAATTGAAAAAAATGCGGAAGCAATATTTTTTCCAAAAACGACGCTATTTTCAACTTTGATAGTGAAGAACTTTTTTTCCTCAGGAATCCCCGGGTTCTTTTATGATACACATCAAGGACAAAGCTTCGACTAAAATGTCCTGAAAGAATTTCTTGCCAGTATTTGCAATTAACAGAGTTAAGTCACTCTGATTTTTTCATTTGTTTTTACCGTGTTTTGCCTCTCTCGTACTCCAAGGTTAATGCTCATTCCAAAACGAATGTTTGATAGAAGGCCCGGAGACCCCTAGTGGTATATATCAACTAACTCAGCGCGAAGAATTGAGGTGATGTCTGTATGTGTGTGCATGCGCGTCTGTATGTATGTGCGCAAAAGAACGCAATCGCCATTTAGACACTTATTTGTGTCCGATTTTCTCGCAACAAGTTTCATTCGACGGAAATCTAGTCCCATCGTTTCCTATTGAAAATGGGTCAGACTGAACTATGCGCTCAAAGGGTATGGTCAAAATACATTTTATTGGTAATAACTTCGACTTTATTTATAACCATTTGAGCTCATTTAATTAACTTTTCAAAGGAGTAAATGAATAAAACCCCCAATGCAATGCAGCACAACGGTAACGGAAGGATTTAACAGTTCGCTCATATATTTCCTGTCAAATTTTACCGTTTCCGTCGCCATTCCGCTGAAATGCGTTTGGGGCTTGAGTGGTTTGAGTCATTCTCTAAACCTAATTTTCTGAGCTATTCATTAGCTACTGATGGAGAACTAAATATGAGATTTCATAATATGTAAATATTTATAAATCTCCTGGAATCAATAATTCCCGACATGTTTATTGCAAAAGTAAAGACGAACAATATCTTAGTTAGAACGGAGCGTATGAAATTCCTGCTAGTGTTCATGAATGTCTGGCTAATGGTAGGGAAATATTTATTCACTCATCTACACTTTGAGGTTCACTGGCTGAACAACCAGCGGAAAGTCAATATAAACAGTTGAAGAAATTTAGAACTCATAATGCAAGAAAATGATCAAGAGAGGCAAATGTTGACATTTTCCTTCGTGCCTTACATGAATCAGATCCATTTTAAGCTCGATTTGGATAACGAGGAGACGTTGGAAAAAAATTTTTCACTTAGTTATTCTTATGCCATGCGTAATTTTGTAATATTTGAAGATTTTCAAAAGTTCTTTATCTTCTAATACTTTAGATGAATTTATCTCATCTTCCATCGTTGATGGAATTGAAGAAAATATCATTGAAGACTTAAACCTTGACACAGAAAAAGAATGATGCTGTATATAACTTGTAGAAATCATGAAAACAAATCAAAAAGTAATTCAAATAGTGTTGTTATTTAAATTAAAAGAATTTTGCTTTTCGGAAGAATGGAGCATTCTTACATTCCACGATGAATGTCCACATTTTTGAGAATATATTAATCTCATTTTTTGAATAACTTGTACACGTAAAATGTCATGGGATTGCGATTTCTAATTTGCTAATACCCTTTTTCAAAAGTTATTTTCAATTCTGATTATTTGATTAACATTTAATGCTTTATGATCCTTCAGATCCTAGTACTTTTTCAAACAAATTGTTCTAAATACAAATTGTGAGGCATGAGAGTGAGAACAAAAAAATATCACGGAATGTCATGAAATTAATGTCATTTAACATGATCGCCGCCATAATGTCCATAAATTGCTGAACTTAGTTTTTGTACAGCCCCCTTCCTTCTCCTTAAGAAAACGCACGAAATTTCAACTTCCCAAATAGGTTTGCTTTGTCACGTTAATCGAACCTATGAAAAAAATAATTACGTAATTCATAGACGATCCCCAAAGGGGGGGGGGGTTGGAAATTGTATATTCATGCTATTTCGACCATACACAGCTAAAACTAAGTGGAAAATCACTTTAAAAGTCCAATTTTATTTTTGACCGCTCGCTTGTATGGGGATCCCCCATAGTGCGTTCGGTTAAGTAGTTTCCGAGTCTATAAGGTTCAGACAGACAGAAATTCATTTTTATGTATATATATTTTAAAGAATACCTTCCTGAAAAACTGATTAAGCTTTTCAAACTATCGCAAAAGTATGTGAGAAACGGGTGCTTAGGGCCATCTTTGTAGGTGTGCAGGAAGACGGTGATTGGCGGCGAAGGATGAACCACGAGCTCGCCCATCTCTACGACGAGCCCAGTATCCAGAAGGTAGCTAAACCGGAATCGTACGATGGGCAGGGCATGTTGCAAGAATGTCGAACAGCAACCCTCCAAAGATAGTTTTCGCTTCAGATCCAGCAAGTACAAGACCATGTGGAGCACAGCGAGCGAGGTGGATTGACCAGGTACAGAACGATTTGGCGAGCGTGGGCGCATCCGAAGATGAGATGCGGCCTCAGACTGTGTATTGTGGCGTCAAATTATTGATTCAGTGTTATCTGTTTACATTTTTAATTTATTTAGCTTACATCTATCTGTTTAGATGTAAGCTAAATAAATTAAATGAATGTGAGGAAAGACACAATTATCTCTAATAAAATGAATCAAATTAAATCGATGTGTTTGAGTTAGAGAACTAAGCAATGAAGTAAGTGTATAACCGCATCATAGTTATTGGTTTACTAAATATCCACAAAATTATAAAACAACTAATATGCATTCTAACCCAGGTTTAACCCGAGATTTTTGTTTCCGATCAAGATTTTTTTTTTATTCGTAATTAAGTCAATTTTACATTTTGATTTTCTAGATTTTTTTTAATCAGTTTTCTATCTATTTAAATAGAATCTTGATTTTATTATTAAAAAGTTTGAACGCTTCCATTCAATATTAGCATATTCGAATTATCGAAGTGTTGAAACTTATTCCCGTTGGAACTTATTTCTCATGTAACAAGTTAAAAACATATTTTAGAGTATATCCGTATATCTTTCACCATCATAACCTTTTATATTGTATTGGGTTGAAAAAAAACTAAAATAAAGATATTTTACTCTTCAAAATATTACAGACACAATCACGAAGTATCAAGGCAAGCTTGGACATTAAAAGTATTACTTTAAGTTGAATACATTCATTTAATAGAATTAATATTTCGATATTCGATTTTATGTTTGCCTCATAACACAATGTGTATAAAATGTCACTCGAAATTGATATCAAACTGAGCTAGTGACAACACAAACTGGATTCAGAAAAAAGATCTACTTAATGTTTGTACCTCATGGACTACATGGACTAAAGATTAGAAAGCGACTAAGCGAGTAATGAACATTAAAGAGAAAATCATTTGCTAATATCAACTTCATAAAAACTTTGAAGAATTTTGAATTTGTTTGACGAAAATTTGTTTTTCCCGGTACAGATCCTAAATTCCCGGTTTTTCCCGCTTTTTTTCCCGGTGACTTCAATTTCCCGTCTTTTTCCCGCTTTTCCCGTTTTTCCCGGTTCGGTGGCCACCCTGCGGGAAGTTGGTGAAGAGAATTCTCTCTTGTTAGTTTTGGTCTTATTATCGTTAGTGCTTGAAATATTATAAACACAACATTTGGCCAAAAACTAACCCAAGTTAGTTTATTTTAAAAACTAAATCTCTAGAAAAAATTATTGAATTTTCTTGTGCTTGAGCTTGAGCTTGATTGACTACCCGTAGTTGCTACTCCATTATGACCTGATCAGCTGTTCTTGCACAGAGAACCAACTGATGTTTGCTTGGGACTAGCACTCATCTTCAATGTACAAGTACTGGTGATCTCATTTGTTAGGTCATACTAGCGCCTGCCACGTCAGAATGAAAGTCAATGTAGGAAAGGGGGAGGAGGAAATGATGATGTAATCTCTCGCCCACTGAAAACCGAATATCCATCTTCACTTGCCACGAGATCATACGGAATTTATTGGAATTTTTGGGTTAGTCTTGAGAGGCACGGGTTCGTCTTGGTTAACGAGCTGCCAATGTTATAGATAGAAGAAAGCGACTGATGAAATTTCTAATTGGATGTAGGAAACGAGCTTTTTTTAGTTCATTTCCAATCCTAGCAGCTACTGCAAGAATAGTCAAGATGATGGTATAGGATAGAAATGGAAACGGTATGGAAGACCATTTCCAGTTCTAGCGATTGCTAGAACATGAGAAATATAGAGAAAGATACAAAGTAGGATAATGGAACGGACCTGGGATTGAGCCCACGACCTTCTGCGTATGAGGCAGAAGCAGTAGCCATATGACTACCAAGCCCGTTAAAAAAATGATTGAATTTTCTTGTTGATAAAAATGGAATAATTTTGTTGATGAAATCGGAGCGTGATAAAATCGGAACATATCTGTACTACAACTCAAGAGCTTCTGGCCAGTTAACAAACAGCACAGAGACTTCCGGCCAGTGGCGAAGTTAAGCTTGAGCACGTGACCCACCAAATCTGATATTTTCCCTGAAATTTAATTATGTACGCCAATATTGCTCTGAACAAAAAAAACTGATTTTTCGCCAAAAATCGAGTAGACAGAGTCTTACCACATCGGCTGAAACATGTCTGGGAAAATCGAGGTGCATCGTTGAATTATTCAACCTCACGTCAGGCGTTCTACAAGGATTTAAGGCCATTGATGTTAGAGAACTGTTGTACATGTGAATCAACTTTTAAAGGTTAAAATGTGCAGCGGATCTTCTATATGATCAATTGAAGATTTCTCAAGAACGGTGCCATGCCTCGTGGTGCTGGCTGGGATACGAGCAACCTTAGGGAACTATGGTCGTATGCTGACAGAGGAGGGGGGGGGGGTTGTTCCTCTCCGGAGGTACAAATCTTACTGAGCGTCTGTTCTCCATGTCAGGATCGGCTCACAACAGCGTCTGTTCTCCATGTTAGGGGCGGCTGATCATCGTTAGAGTGCTTTGAGTGCTGAGTCATCGTTCGAGGGACTTTTAACGAAACTGTGCACACCATGTTGCATCGTGTCGACATCGAGAAGGCAGCCCCTTCAATGCGATGTAGGTAGCGCAACCCCGGTAAGGTAGCCTTCCGAAGATTCTACAGTTACCAAGAAAGGCAAAAGTAGAGCTAACCGATTGATACACCGGCAACGTCGGATCTTGGAACGTGAGAACTTTGAATGAAGCTGCACGTGTTGGGCTCCTGGCTCGTGAGCTGCAGAAGGTCGGCGTGAGTGTGGCAGCAATGCAGGAAATACGGTGACCCAGAACTGGAGAACGTGAATTCCGGGCGGTGTATCCCATCGCGAACACTTCATTCAAGTACCACATCTACTATAGCGGTGGTGACAGAGCAGAACGTGGAGTTGGTTTCATGGTGATCAGCAGATGAAGCGTGTTATCCGGTGGAAGCCGATAAGCGACCGCATTTGCGTGTTGAGAATGAAGGGCAAATTCTTCAACTATAGCATGATCAGCATCTATGCCCCAACGAACGATAAGCCTGATGACGTGAAGGAGTTCTAAGGCTTTGGTCCGAT
Source organism: Armigeres subalbatus (assembly GCF_024139115.2). Taxonomy (NCBI): domain Eukaryota; kingdom Metazoa; phylum Arthropoda; class Insecta; order Diptera; family Culicidae; genus Armigeres; species Armigeres subalbatus. The sequence goes on from NC_085139.1 coordinate 198,699,586, forward strand.
TCGTGAATTAAAATCGAATTAAACTTAAAAGTGACAGTTCGGAAATTATGAATTCCCCCGCTCATAGGAATGGCTGGTGCTACCCAACAAGACCAACAAAACATCTATCAAAAATGATTCAATATCTTTCAAAAGTAATCTTGCTCTGCGAGTTATTTGGAAATTTTTGAAATGTCACTTTTAAGTATAATTCGATTTTGGTTCACGAATCGGACCAAAGCCTAAGAGAGCCTTGATAAGGCCCAACACACGATGTAAAGATTGTCATCGGGGATGCAAATGCGCAGATCGGAAGAGAAAGTTTCGTTCGTCCTGTAATTGGTACGGAAATCCTTCATTCCGCTATCAACGATTATGGTTTGCGACTTGAAACCTTTGTTGCTGCTAGAGGGATGGCAATCAGCAGTACCTACTTCGCACGTAATAATATCCGCAAACACACCTGGCAACATCCGAGTGGAGACACTTGCTCACAGATAGACCACGTACTGGTCGACGGACGACATTTCTCGGATGTTATAGATGTAAGGTCCTTCAGAGGTCCGAACATCGACTCGGATCACTACCTTGTAGTTGCAAAAATTCGGGCGCTACTCTCCAGCGTCACCACCGTCAGTACCACCAGAAGCTGGACGAGCGGATAGGAGATGCCACCGGATCTGGCGACGTCAAACAGATTGTGGGAACATAACCACGAAGCTGTGACTTCAACTGTGACTACTACTGCACAGCGACGCCAACGAAATAGTTGGTTTGATGAGGAGTGCCTGCGAGTGACGGATGAGAAAAATGTTGCTAGGAGTCGAATGCTAGTGGCTCGTACCCGTTCCAACAGAGAACGGTACAGTGTAGCAACGGCAGAAGACAAAAGAATCCACCGCAGAAAAAAAGGCAACACGAAGAGAGTGTGATAGCTGAAGCGCAGGAGAACATGGATAGAAACGATATGTGGAGGTTTTACGCAACTGTCAATGGCGCGCGGCATAAGACTGCGCCAGTGCCCGCCATGTGCAATGACCGAGAGGGGAATTTGCTGACAGACAAGACTATGGTGGCAGCCAGGTGGAAGGAGCACTTCGAAGATTTGTTGAACGGTGGAAATAAAGGTGTATTAAGGAGCAGGATGGACATAGTCGGCGACGGTCAAGCTGTGGAACCACCAACGCTGGACGAGGTTAAAAAGGCTCTAAACGAGCTGAAAAACAGTAAAGCTGTTGGGAAGGACGAGATCCCGATCGAGCTTCTCAAACACGGAAGTGAGCAGCTGCATCAATCAATCCACCACATTATCCAGAAAATATGGGGGGATAAAGAAATGCCTGCCGGCTCGTTGGATGGCCTCATATGCCCATAATCTATAAGAAATGGCACATACTAGAGTGTGCCAATTACAGAGGGATCACCCTTCTGAACTCGGCGTACAAAATCCTGTCGCGTATCTTGTTTAACTGACTGAGACCGCTTGAGGAGTCCTTCGTCGGCGGATACCAGGCAGGTTTTCGTGAGGGCCGATCAACGACGGATCAGATGTTTAGCCTGCGGATGATCCTTAATAAATTCGATCGCAGGGCAGTAGTGGAGGCTTTTGTCCCACTGAAGAGGGAAACGGCGAGGATAGGCTCAAGCATTAACTCTACCAAGACAAAGTACATGGTGGCAGGTAGAGATAGGGGAAGACCTAGTGGTGTTGGTGCAGAGGTAGTGCTTGATGGGGATGTGTTTGAAGTTATTGAAGAATTTGTGTACCTTGGAACGCTTGTGACATGTGACAATGACGTTTCCCGTGAAGTGAAAAGACGTATTGCTGCTACGAAGAGGACCTTTTACGGATTACGTAACCAGCTTAGGTCCCGTAACATGCAGACGGAAACGAAATTAGCTCTATACAAAACTCTGATTCTACCAGTGGCCCTTTATGGACATGAAGGCCAAGAACACGCTGGCTGCACGCGGTTGAATCCTGGGGACCCTGAACGTTCGGGGAAACTGGAGGAACATCGCCGAAGACCAACGATTATGGAGCTCTACAATACGCAAGGCATAGTTGTATCGACGCTGTAGCCAACCAGGTACCAGGTAGAAAGGTAGGTGCCATGCCGCCTGTTAAAAATCTGGGAATCATACTGGATTCGAAACTTATTGAAAGATCATATTTCATATGCGACATCGAAAGCGTTAACCATTCTTAGTTTCATGCTCCGCATTGTCAAATCATTCAAGCATTATATTGTTCACTCAATATTCTAACAATGTTTTATCGGTTTTATAATATGGTCTCCATTATACCAGAATAGTAGTTGTAGGTAGATCGAAAGTGTACAGAAGAATGCATCCAATTATTGCCGTAGATTTTGGAACAAAAAAACTCCCACCTACTAGACTATGCGAGTACCTATACTGAACCAACTCAACATCAATATCCGAAGAATACTAAGAAACAACGATTTTCTGCGGAGACCGCATTGTGCTTTCGTGCTGTGCGGTTCTATTTTCTCTTTCCTGAAGAAATTTTTTAATACTACCCGAAGCTATTTTAATTTCCATAGTGCTTCTCAGCGCCATTTACTTGGACCCGTGCCTTCGTTTTACGTTAGACCCGTTAGATGCAAAAATCACGAGTAAGGTTGAGTAAATCGTGAAAAAACAATATTAAGTTTACACAACGTGAATTTTTGCCCAACTATGCTGGACGTGTTACTGACCGGAGCCTTTCTAGCAAACCAGATCAGCAAACAAAATCTTAGTGATCAAAACCCACGCCAGACAACTGTAAATGAAACCGACAGAATTTATACATACGCTTTCCCCGTTTCTTCTTTTTGTGAAAAACTTTTGATTATGTTATATTGTCGGCGTAGCACTTAATTAGAATTCGGTAGTAGGGACTTCCGAACCGAACTTTCTTCCGAAGTTTTATCTGTCAAACTAAATGATACGCTGTTTAGCGCATCTTTATGTGAATCCAGCGCAGTACTTCAGAAGTTGGGTAAATCACCTGTGTCTCGAGAAAAAATTATCTTCTGCAGGGGAGATCGGGGCAGGTTGACCGAGTGGCTTTTGTGAAAACTTTTTAAGGTGCATTTAAGGCTCATTATAATAATTTTGTATCGCTCATGTACGGATGTAATTTCATGTATTATAGTGTTTATGTTTGCTCAGGGCCACGTTTTTTGATATTTTGGCGCAAGTGAGTAAATTTATGTTAAGGTAATGTAAATATCATATTTGTAACACGAATCAATATTCATCAGATTTCTAAAAACGTGGTACGCTGAAAAGGGTATTTAAAATCCTACAAAACGGTATAAATGTTTCTAGGGTAACCTCACTTTTGTGTTTGTAAATTCTGATTGTTCTCGAAAACATCTCGTATACTCTGACAGAAGAAATTAAAGTAGCGAGAGTTGTAAAAATTCACTAAAAATGTTAAAAGACGAAAAAGTAAGGACTTGAGCTTTTTCTACGCGCCTAAATATTACAAAATTATAAACACTCCCTTTTTCCCACTTGCAAACATTTTCCACTGATTCATTTGATGTGTTTCACTTATTTTAACAAACTTGGCCAACCTACCCCAGGTCTGGGGTCCTGTCGTTGCATAAGAGGTAAAATACCAAAAAATAATACCAAAAATTAATATGCAAAATACTTTAGGCATAACATGCTTAGGTATTACAATACCTAATGAATAATAATTTGTGATGCGTTTGGTATTGAACTACCTAAGCATGTTATGTCTAAAGTAATTTGCATATTAATTTTTGGTATTTTACCTTTTATGCAAGGCTAGTTTATACCAATTTCTGTTACTGATGTCGTCGCTCCTGCTCGGGAAGCAATATCTGCCTAATTATTAATACTATTTCTACCGTGAGGAACTTTTAGTAAATTATAAAAAATCACGTAAATAAAGAAATAAAAAAAGAAACTATTTCTACCTTTACCTCGGAAGTATGAAGACATACGATCAATGCACGTCTAGTTGTAGTAGTTTGCAAGAATATATTCAAACTATTTGGAAATTCAGATGTCTGAATAAGGCACAAATACCCTTCATGAGTATTTGTCATGCAACAAGGGAAAAACAAAAAGCCCAAGACAGTCTGGATTGGATGCCTGAGAACGAAAAATTCCACATTTTTCGCAATATTATGGCGATCACGATTTTTACCTGTACTGTATTAGACTGGTACAGAGACAACCAAAAGACGTCAACTAGAGATAAAGAAGTTTTGCACCATGAACAAGGCCAGACTTCGTAAAACACCTGAGGTGTCGAAAAACTAGCTGACATGGAAGAAACAGTGCATAAAAGTATCGAAAGAAGTTGTATTAAGCACAAGGTATGGGCATTCCGTTACGGAAAGGAAATTAAATTGCAATAGAAAACCCAACAATAATGTTGTAGTTAATTCCCAGAAAGTTTGAAGAAAATCCGACTAAAATTAATTTTTGGTGACCATATTTGTGTGCTTCACTTTTTTTGAGCACAGTCTTTAACTGTTTTTTTTGCACGCTTGACGCACTTTCTCGCATTGTTTTTGTTGACGCTCGCTTTTGATCGCCACCACAGGTAAGGTCAACCGATCGGATCGCGACGATCGAATCGAACTAGCTTAGCGAACACACATATAGCTGGGACCTGTTACATAGGCGCGTCGTATTACGATTTGCACACAACTCATCGAAGTGGGAATGCAAAGCCACCGAGCACACATGTGGTGGCATGACTAGACTTTGCTTGTAAAGCAGCGCTTATCATGATGATGTATTTCAGTGGATATTTCGTGTTGATGTTTAGGTTATACCTACTCGTGATGCGAAAAGTCTCATTTCACGTTTTAATTTACAGCCTAACCATCGCTGTTATGAAGAAAACTAACAATTAATGCTGATCGTAGGCAAATAATATTCAAACTTGCATGCATCTAAGCGTGGAATCGTGCATACGGGTGCATTCAAATAATTTAGGAATAAGTCTAAAAAACTTTCTACAGGCGTTGGAACTTATGGAAATTTGCTTATAATCATTATCCAGTTTGGCGTTCTGAAAAACTTCCACAGCTTTTAATTACAAGATTTCGAATCTAACCATTTGTATATTATGCGGTTGCCACAATTGGTGACTACGTAACAACGTGCCTCTACCGATTAAGCTATCTGAAGTCTCAGATAAGCGATCATATCTAAGTAAACGACAATGAAATTTTTAAAAAATTATTGATAAAACCGATAAGCACAAATATATCAGTCAAGTACTTACTTAACAGTGCTCGAAGTTGCTTGAAGAACTGTGAGTTAACATGTGCCTTCGTTGTACGTTTTTCTTTCTTATCACTGATGAAATACTGGATCTCATCTTCAGGCCGTTGTTTGCTGAAAAAATAATATTGAGAATAATGTATTCATTATCAAGCATCGTGGTAACTAAATAATATGTAACATAATTATTTTCTTATGGTAAGTTCTGTCTTTTCCTACAAGTTTGATTAAAACACGTTTTGATTTCGAAGCCTTCCATATGTTGAATAAATACATTTTTTGCAATGGCGAAAAATAATCTTTAATTCAATTATTTGGGACGGCATTCTTTCTTATTTTTATTGCAAATAATCCAGTTGGTACAGAGAATAATATAATTGTAAACAGTTCTGAGGATGAATGAAATGGGATCACGTAAGTAGTGTTCCACTGATACTGTCTTATTGGACCCTTGAAAAAATCAGGAGGGTCTTGTACAATACAAAATCCGCCCGACGTAAACTATGCAAACCTTTTGGTGCAATGGTAATTCCAGCATCTTGTAAATACAGTGGCCGAAATTCCTATAAGCGCATACATATTTTTCAGCGGGAAGTTTGATAAAAAAAGAAAATAGTTTATTTCATTGCGTCCTTTATTTGGGCTGCGAAATGGTGAGTTGACATCCGGGAAGGGGCGCCTAACATAGCTCTGCTCCTCACAAGTTCCAATACTCACGCTTCCACGGGTCTTCCGATGACAATTGACCGCCAGCTAAGGGTTGCGTACTTAGCTGGTAGTGCAGCCTGGGCACTGTTGTCCTTCTGACATCAACTAGAGTGAGAGGGTGCGTCCTGTGAGGTCTGCCTAGGATGTGGTGGGGTTCGACAGTGGGCTCTGATGAACTTCTATAAAAAGCTGCATGTGTCCCCAAGCAGGCCCTATCAAAGCGACCTGCCGCTCAAAGCGCACTAGCCCAGTCCTGGTGTTGGGTGGGACTTTAAACAAATTTGACCCGTCTGATCGAGCGTCCGTTCACCAAACAGCACGCGGCTGCAGCGTCTGTTCTGGCACCCAGCGGCTGAGTACGAAATGCTTTTCCCTGGAAGCTATATCTAAGACGGCAGCCCCATCTCGGTGGATAGGGAACCTTGGGCCAACAACATACTGTTCCCGAAACATCAATTTGTTCGAGAATCCGATAATGAAAGAATACGGACTGATTTTACGGCGACGACTCTTAGCGCGAAACAACGGACACGAATAGGAAAATGGAACCTTTTAACCCTAGCCCAGCAGGGTAAATTGGCACAACTTGCAAATGAGGCACGCCGCATAAAGCTTGAGATCCTGGGACTGAGTGAAGTACGTTGGCCAAACTTTGGAGAACACAGAATGCCGTTGGGACAAGTTCTGCTATACACCCAGTGTAACGAGACCACAGGGCATTCTCGTTCGTTGACTGATCCGTGAGATCCGCGTCACCCAGTTTTGTCAATCAGCAACATGTTAGGGAAATCAAAGCGATGACGGGGCTATCAATAATGACTGGCAAATTTAGCAACGTGTACATGCAGTGAAGATCAACAAATTAAAGTCCTTTATTTGCCTTTCAACTGAATTGGAAACCTAATAAACCTAATGAGCGTTAAAATTAGCATTGAAACAGTTAGTGCAGTAGTAGTTAAACAGTTCTATTAATTAGGTAAAATTGAATCCACAATAATTTGGTTATTACTAGCTAAATCCTAACCCTAATAGATTACAGATAGAAAACAATTACATCTAATAGTACGGCTGAGTTCAGTTGATAAATTTCTAGCAAGCTTAAATCTATATGTAAGTACATGCACTTAAAACTGACGAGCTCGGTGGTCTAGTGGCTATCGCTTCTGCCTTATAAGCAGGAGGTCGTGGGTTCAATTCCAGGCTCGTCCCTTTCCTACTTTGTATTTCTATCTTAGTTCTTTCTGTGTTTCACGTTCTACCAAAACGATTCCTACTGTTATAACCTTCCACACAATCCCAAAACCTCCTGTGGCACCTATGAGAGGTCGTAGAGTTCTCTGCATCTTTCTTAAGTAGGTGTCCAACACACCATCTTCCCCTTCCTCAGCATTCTCAAGGACGTGGCCACGACAGACCTCGACTATTGAGAGTGCATTATTTCCATTTAAGAGATAGTCATTAGTCCCAAATCAATATGTGTGGTAACGGATGAAAGTGATACTACTCTCACACAATAGTCTTGGCTTGTACCACCTACGAATTTGTGCGAACTGCTAAATGCTAATGCTAATGCTAATGTAAGTACATGCACTTAAAACTTATCCTAATATGTACATGAATTAAACACGTTGAATTAAAAAAAACTAGGATGCAACAGTAGTACAACAGGTACTGGAATATTTTGGAAGGAGCGAGTTTCGGGTGAACTCGAATAGAAGAAACACGAAAATGTAAGTGTAAATACCTTTGTAAACCAACATGAAATTGAACTTAAATACAATTACAGCTTTGAAGCTGCTAAGGCTGCTATCAGACCGTGTTTACGTTTGCTCGAAAATTATTCCGAACAATCTTCAAAGATTTTCTGGTGCATCTAGACGAGCCTAGCATGGACACCACCTCCAAACACTGCACTAAATGCGACCGACCAGATACAGCCGATCACCTCGTTGGTTGTGATAGATGTGAGAATTGGGCACACTTCGGATGTGCCGGTGTAACGGATTCTATAGCTGATCCGGATCGTACTTGGCAGTGCGATGAATGTCGAATGCGGGAAGATGATGGTGCCTCTCAGTCGCGGAGGTCTATGAACCGATCGTCCGCCAGTCGACATTCCACACGAACTGAATTGAGCCTGAAGATGATGGAGGAGCAAAAGGCATTGCGGATGAAGAGAATTCTAGAGGAACAGGCGGCTCAAGCGGTGACGCGTCAAATGCTAGCGGAAGAAGAGGAAAAATTCCTGAAGCAAAAATACGATTTGCTTATGGCGGAAGCGGACGATGCAGAAGGAGTCAGTAGAAGAAGCAAATTGAGCAGTAGAGCAAGCCGGGAGAAAGTTCAATCGTGGCTTAGTGAACACCAAGTCGGTGCAGTTCAACAAACCGTGGCTGTGTCAACTAGTAGTGTGTTGCCACCGATTGTATCATCGGAAGCAGCTCAGCGATTTAGTTTTCCCAGAACCTCGCAACCAATAGCGGCGTCGACGATGAACGATTCGGCGATAATGGCCACAGATGTAACTCCTAGTGGCCCAGCAGTTGACCTAAAAAGTACTGCTAGCACGATTGTTCCACAAGATTTTCCATCATTACTCCCATCTGGTAAAGTAGTTTCCTCCACTGAAATCACCTTTCAAAGGACACCGGTGAGTACAACGAAAACGCCACGCTGTCGTTCGACGCTAGGCGCCGATTCCATCGAGAAGGCTAAGGTCGACACTATTCCGACAACAAATCACAGAACTTTGTCCGTTCCCAATTTATCCAAATCTAATACTAAGTCTGCAATTATAAACTGTAACTCATCGCCGATGGTCAGCGATATTATCGCGGTCGACGTAGGCAACATTTCTATGTTCCACGAAACAGGCTCAGAACACATGGTTAGTCACGCAGCGTTAGCTGTTAGTAAAGCATCGTTGACGTCCTCTAGCGGTGTTAGGTTCGGTGACACTTTACCTTTAAGTCGTTTTGGAGTCTCGTCAAAGACGGACAATAATCTGGCAACGATTACTGCAACGTTGCCATCGGTAGTGACCAGTAGTAATCCATTTGGTCAGCACCCAGGAGTAGGTAGTTATGTCTCAAAATCAAATCCGAGCGGTTTGATTCCGATGGTCTCCAATCAAACAACCCCCATAGCCGATAGTATTTCCACTATGCACATCTCGGGACAAAGAGTCGTTTCGAAGTCGCAGTATTCCTATCCAACGGAGAGTTATCGAAGCATGCGTAATGCCATGACATCAACGATGACGATCCCATCCCATTTTCCGGCAGAGAATGCTACCTCATCATGGTCCCACCAAAACCCTATCTTATTGACTACACAAGCCGAGTCAGCACATCTCCCTATTCTTCATGAGTCATCAGTCGTTAACTCTGTGGTACCGTCTACGTGCATCGCTCCGTGGACTAACCAGAGATCTATCTTCTCATCCAGACAAGTTCCTGTTGTTACTAATAGTAGCTCAGCTAGCAGAAACATTGGGCTGCCGTCAGGATACCAATATAACTACACTCAGGAACCTTTATCTCAGGGCGATGGACCAGGTTTGATGACAGCCGATAGAAGAACACAGCCATTCCATTTCCCTGCTACTACGATGCAAAGAACAGAGACCTACGGGAGATCAACTGGCGGCCAGACAAGTAATGCCAAAGGAACTACCATTTTTTCGGGAGATCTTCAGGAATGGCCGATGTTTTTCAGCTCTTTTTGCAACTCAACGGACGCCTGTGGGTATACTGATGCGGAAAACTTGGCAAGGTTGCAGAGGTGCTTGAAAGGGAATGCGTTGGAAGCTGTAAGAAGCAGATTGTTATTACCACAATCAGTGCCTTCCGTAATAGATACACTACGAAGACTGTATGGAAGACCTGAAATTCTTATTCACTCCCTTCTCCGTTCATTACGCGCTGTTCCGCCTCCGAAAGCCGATAATCTTCCGTCGATAATCACATTTGGACTTGCGGTACAGAATTCAGTGGATCACATGTGCATCGCAAATCTCAACGACCATCTGTGGAACCCAACTGTGCTTCATGAGCTGGTCGAGAAGCTCCCCCCTTCGATGAAAATGGACTGGTCGTGTTTCAAGAGAAGAAGTGAGCACGTAAATCTAACGACGTTCAGCACCTTCATGACCGAGCTGGTCGTAATGGCCTCAGATGTTACGTTTCCTGTGGATACCCATCCAAAATCCAACAAAGCTGGACAAGACAAGCAGAAGCTGTACGTGCACTCCGAAGAGCTGCGGCCTGTTAGTTCTGAAAATTCAGAGAAAAAGTTGTTAATCGAACCGATGATGAAAACTTGTGCGTACTGTGACTGCTTGAGTCACGAAATCGTGAACTGTATGCATTTCAAGACGCTTGATATTGATGGTAGGTGGAAGGCGGTGAAACAAAAGAACTTATGCAGAAGTTGTCTTATACCACATCGCAAGTGGCCTTGCCGCTCCAATAAAGAGTGCGGTGTCGAAGGATGCAGGTTCCATCATCACAATTTGTTGCATTCAGCAACATGTACTGAAATGTACTTAAAGACGAAAGAGCCAAAAGTGTCGTACACCAGAATCTACATTGTTCGGTAACATACTCTTTGTTTCGATACTTACCTGTAACCATCCATGGTAACGGACAAAAAATTAAAACTTTCGCCTTCTTAGACGATGGATCCTCGTCAACACTACTAGAGGCGGGAATCGCGTCAAAACTTGGTATCACTGGACCAACCGACAACCTTTCTTTAAGTATGACCGGCAATATTTCAAGGGAAGTAAAAGGGTCTCAACGGGTAACAGTGCTCATTTCTGAAGATACAGGAAAGTTCAAACTCAGCAATGTACGAACTGTTGAAGAACTCCAACTTCCAAGTCAAACTATGCAGTATGAAGCGCTACAGCAATCATATCCACACCATAAAGGGTTACCGATCCGCAGTTATACAACCGCTACTCCGGGGATTATCATCGGATTAGAACATGTCCGCCTTCTAACATCGTTGCGGCTACGAGAGGAGGAGACAACGGGCCTGTTGCAACTAAAACCCGACTGGGTTGGTGTATTTACGGGAGGAATTCGAACCATGGCAGCGTGCTAGAGCAGTTGAACCTTCATTTTGTGCGCGATCTAGATAATCGAGAACTACACGATTGGATGAAGCAATACTTTGCGGTAGAGGAATCAAGCGTTACCATCAAGCCAGAAGCCGAAGAAGAAAACGCGCGCGTGAGATAATGGAGACAACGACACGACGAGTAAACGGATCTTTCGAGACTGGATTATTGTGAAAGTATGACCATTTTTCGTTCCCAGACAGCTACCCAATGGCAGTACGTCGCATGAAGGCTCTTGAGACGCGACTGAACAAAGACCAACGACTGAAAAGCAAAGTGAGGGAAATGATAGGACAGTATGTGGAGAAGAAATACGCACATCGGATCACTCCTGAAGAACTCAAATCAACGGACCCAAGCAGAGTGTGGTACTTACCGCTAGGCGTGGTGCAAAATCCGAAAAAACCTGACAAAATTCGGCTCATATGGGATGCTAAAGCAAAAGTGGGAGGATTATCATTCAATGATATGCTGATTAAAGGTCCAGATCTCCTGGTTGCGTTATTGTCCGTATTACTTCGTTTCAGGCAAAGGAACGTCGCTATAGTAGGCGACATAAGGGAAATGTTCCATCAAATTTCTATACGGTATTCGGACAAACAATCGCAGAGGTTTCTTTATCGTTCATCTCCTGATATACCTCCTCAAATCTACGTAATGGACGTAGCCACGTTTGGTGCAAGCTGCTCACCTAGTTTAGCGCAGTTTGTTAAAAACAAGAATGCTGTTGAGTTTGCGGGTAGTTATCCTAGGGCAGCGAAAGCAATTGTGGAAAACCATTACGTGGACGATTTCTTGGATAGCGTGGATACTGTGTCAGAAGCGGTGCAGTTGATCAACGAAGTAAAGTATGTGCATTCACAGGCGGGATTTGAGATCCGAAACTTCTGCTCAAACTCCGCGGAAGTTCTTGCTGGAGTAGGAGAACGAGAAATCCCACTGAAAGTGTCGATGTATCTAGAGAAATCCTCGGACACGGAACGGGTATTAGGTATGGTGTGGAGGCCAACAGAAGACGTCTTCACGTTTGACCTAAGCACCATGAAAGATGAGATCAAAGAACTGATTCAGAGTTCTACTATTCCAACTAAACGACAAGTCCTGAAAACAGTAATGTCAGTGTTTGACCCATTGGGGCTGATTTCCCACTTTGTCGTGCACGGAAAAATCCTCATGCAGCTTATTTGGCGCTCTGGAACGGATTGGGATGAGTTAATATCTGAAGAACTTCAAGAAAAGTGGGAATGTTGGTGTCGATACATGCAGCGCTTGGACGAGGTTGCAGCGCTTGGACGAGTTGGTGTTTCTTTCCAAATGTGACGAGCGTTGCTATGAATAATTTAGAGGCCCATTTGTTCGTCGATGCTAGCGAATTGGCCTACGCAGCAGTACTTTATCTCCGGTTTGTGGACAACGGTCAACCCAGATGCGCACTAGTAGCGGCAAAAACGAAAGTCGCACCCTTAAAGCCTTTATCCATTCCGCGTCTCGAGTTACAGGCGGCGATGATTGGAGCGAGGTTGTTAGAAAGCGTTTTGCTCTCCTTGAATCTTCCAATTACCAAGAGATTTCTTTGGTCTGACTCAACTACCGTACTCTCTTGGTTGAGATCAGATAGCCGCAAATACCACCAGTTTGTTGCGTTTAGGGTTGGGGAGATTCTTATGACAACAAGCGTGGATGAATGGAACTACGTCCCGTCTAAATTAAACGTTGCAGATGCTGCTACCAAATGGAAGGATGGACCTAGTTTTGACAACAATAATCCATGGTACAGCGCACCAGAGTTCCTCTACAAGCCGCCGATTAATTGGCCGAAAAAATCCGCGACAGATGATGCTGATACAGATGCAGAGCTTCGCACCGTTTTTTTGTTCCATGGTACAGTGCAGCAACCGCTGATAGACACGTCAAGATTTTCTAGCTGGAACCGACTGTTAAGAGTAGCTGCCTTTGTTTCACGGAGTGTTCGACGTTTTAAAGGAGAAAAGTTTCCCAACCCAAGCCTGTCGATCCAAGAAGAACTTCAGAACGCGGAGAAACTACTGTGGCGGCAAATCCAAGCTGAGGCTTATCCTGATGAGGTGGCAATCATGAAACGAAACCTTTTGCTTCCCAAAGAATCTGTAGTAATCTAAAAGTCAAGTCCGCTTTATCGCCTCTCGCCCTTTATGGACGAGTGCGGAATCATCCGGTTGAACAGTAGAATTACAGCGGCGCCGACGGTTCCCATAGAAACTAAATATCCCATTATCTTGCCGAAGAAACACACTGCGACTATTCTGATCGTAGAAAATTATCATCGGCGCTACCTTCATGGAAACGGAGAGACTGTGTGTAACGAAATGCGACAACGTTTCTACATAACAGGTCTACGAGGAGTTATTCGTCAAGTCTCCAGTAGATGCCTGTATTGTCGCATTAGAAAGGCTGTTCCTCATCCGCCAATGATGGGGTCCTTACCGGAAGCCAGAGTAACGGGATTTGTGAGACCGTTTACGCATACTGGAGTGGACTATTTTGGGCCGTTAATGGTGAAACAAGGACGAAGCCTGGTGAAGAGATGGGTTGCGCTTTTCACTTGCCTCTCAGTTCGTGCTATACATCTGGAGATAGTACATAGTTTGTCCACTCAGTCGTGCGTGATGGCAATTCGTCGCTTTGTGGCTCGACGGGGTTCTCCAGAGTCATTCTACAGCGATAATGGAACGAATTTCGTAGGGGCGAGTAACCTGCTGGCGAAACAGATCCAAGATATTCAAAATAAGTGCGCCTCGACATTCACCAACTCCAAAACCAGGTGGTGCTTCAATCCGCCTTCTGCGCCTCACATGGGAGGATCATGGGAGCGTATGGTTCGCTCCGTGAAAACGGCTATGTCCACTATTGCTGATCATCCACATCACCCAAGTGACGAGGTATTGGAGACGGTACTCCTAGAAGCTGAAGCTATTATCAACTCCCGACCGCTTACATATATACCACTAGAGAGCCCGGAGCAAGAATCCTTAACGCCAAATCACTTCCTGCTATATGGTACACAGGGGATTGTGCAACCTGAAATAGGTATTGACGCTGGCGGACATAATCTACGGGACAGCTGGCGTCTTTCTCAGAGTCTAGTGAATCATTTCTGGCATCGTTGGATCCATGAGTATCTCCCAACAATAACTAGGCGTACCAAGTGGTTTGAACCAACGAAGCCACTTGAACCAGGAGACCTGGTACTGGTGGTCGAGGAAACTAAGCGGAATGGGTGGCTACGAGGAAAAGTCGTGGAAGTGGTGAAGGCCAATGATGGACAAATGCGGCGTGCTGTGATACAAACGAAAAACGGATTACTAACTCGTCCGGCAGTGAAGATAGCTCCACTAGACCTCAGGGCATCTGAATTCCCCGGAACTACACGGGCGGGGGAATGTAACGAGACCACAGGGCATTCTCGTTCGTTGACTGGTCCGTGAGATCCGCGTCACCCAGATTTGTCAATCAGCAACATGTTAGGGAAATCAAAGCGATGACGGGGCTGTCAATAATGACTGGCAAATTTAGCAACGTGTACATGCAGTGAAGATCAACAAATTAAAGTCCTTTATTTGCCTTTCAACTGAATTGGAAACCTAATAAACCTAATGAGCGTTAAAATTAGCATTGAAACAGTTAGTGCAGTAGTAGTTAAACAGTTCTATTAAGTAGGTAAAATTGAATCCACAATAATTTGGTTATTACTAGCTAAATCCTAACCCTAATAGATTACAGATAGAAAACAATTACATCTAATAGTACGGCTGAGTTCAATTGATAAATTTCTAGCAAGCTTAAATCTATATGTAACTACATGCACTTAAAACTTATCCTAATATGTACATGAATTAAACACGTTGAATTAAAAAAAAACTAGGATGCAACAGTAGTACAACAGGTACTGGAATATTTTGGAAGGAGCGAGTTTCGGGTGAACTCGAATAGAAGAAACACGAAAATGTAAGTGTAAATACCTTTGTAAACCAACATGAAATTGAACTTAAATACAATTACAGCTTTGAAGCTGCTAAGGCTGCTATCAGACCGTGTTTACGTTTGCTCGAAAATTATTCCGAACACCCAGTTTTTTTTTTACACGGTTGGAATTCGTTATTTTCTCGGTTAACCTGATATTTCCCAGCTTTTCAAATACCCCCTGAATTTTCTTTGATTTTTTTTTTGTGATTTTTTTCATGGGGATAACTCATTGCTTCATTGACGCTGAAGGTCTTAAACGACCAAAACCAAACCGTTTAAAAAAAACCTGGGTGTACTCTGGTTTACGAGGTGAACACGCTCCCCGGCATTGCGGAGTTGGCTTTCTACTAAGCGCTCAGGCACACTCTGCGCTTATGGAGTGGGAACCTATAAGTGAAAGGATAATCGTTGCCAGATTTAGAACACGGATCCGAAACCTTACTATAATCCAATGTTATGCGCCAACCGATGCTGCCGTTCTGCAAGACAAAGAGAACTTCTACAGTCAACTCAATGCCGTCGTAGATAGAATTCCGAAGGGTGATATCAAGATCTGTTTGGGCGACTTCAATGCGATGATCGGATCCGACAACTCGAACCATGAGCGCATCATGGGACGCCATGGTCTCGGAGAAATGAGCGAAAACGGACAGCTGTTCGCAGAATTTTGTGGTAATAACGACATGGTGATCGGGGGATCGCTCTTCCCTCATCGACCGGTTCACAAGGCCACGTGGGTCTCCCGTGACGGCTTTACAGAAAATCAAATCGACCACTTCTGCATCAGCCGAAAGTGGGAACGGAGCCTTCTTGATGTACGGAATAAACGTAGTGCCGATATCGCGTCTGATCATCACCTCCTCATCGGCGAAATACGCCTGCGCATTGCGCGGATTCGTCGGCAGGAGGAAAGAGTTGGACGACGATTCAACACACGTCGACTGGAAGATGCCACGGTGAAGCACCTGAGCACCGGTGAGATGCCTGTTGTCTGCCCCCGGAGGACAGATCAGACGGTTTTCGGCTCCGCACCTACGGCACAGCTTACTACGGTCAGGTCCCTTACAGTCATAGGACTCGTTGAAGAACTGGAGACGCGTGCTGCAGATATATATCAAGAATGCCTTCATCGCCACCAGCAGGAACAATCTGGGCGAACTACGCACCCAGAGAAAACAATGGATCACCGATGAAACCTGGAGGAAGATAGAGGAGCGAAGAGAAGCCAAAGCCGATGCTTGTGAAAGACGCGAATGGTCAGTTATTGACCGACCCAACTGACCAGCTGAAACGCTGGTTCGAGCACTTCGAACAACTTTTTCAAGTGCCAGCCAGGCCATCACCACCTCGGCATGATCTGCCTAGGATCCGACGTATAACACGCGTCAATACCGAAGCTCCATCACTGCTAGAGATTCAAACAGCCATCCAAAGCATAAAATCGAATAAAGCCCCAGGGGTCGACCGCATATCAGCCGAGATGCTCAAAGCTGACCCCATGGCATCCGCTCAACTACTACATCGTTTATTTCGTAATATCTGGGACACCGCAACTTTCCCGCTCGACTGGATGCAAGCTATCTTAGTGAAGGTGCCCAAAAAGGGTGACCTGACTGTATGCGATAACTGGCGAGGCATTATGTTGCTGTGTACCGTTCTGAAAGTTCTATGCAAAATTATCCTAGCCCGGATTCAGGAGAAGATCGATGCGACTCTCCGGCGGCAGCAAGCCGGATTCCGTGCCGGAAGATCCTATGTGGACCATATTGTCACGCTTCGCATCATTCTGGAGGAGGTCAACGAATTCCAAGAGTCCCTTTACTTGGTATTCTATGACTACGAAAAAGCTTTCGACCGTCTCAATCACGAGAATATGTGATGCGCCCTGAGACGCAAGGGAGTTCCTGAGAAAATCATCGGCCTAATCGAAGCACAGTACGAGGCCTTTTCGTGTAGAGTGCTGCGCAATGGGGTCTTGTCCGACCCTATCCGGGTCGTAGCTGGTGTGAGGCAAGGATGTATTCTATCACCGTTACTGTTCCTCATCGTAATCGATGAGATGCTGGTAAATGCGATTGACCGTGAACCAAACCGGGGGCTGTTATGGCAGCCTATAACCATGGAGCACCTAAACGACTTCGAATTGGCGGATGACGTTGCACTCCTCGCGCAACGGCGCTCTGATATGCAGAGTAAGCTCAACGACCTTGCCGAGCGCTCCTCTTCAGCAGGTTTAGTCATCAACGTCAACAAAACCAAGTCGTTGGATGTAAACAGGGTGACTCCTTCCAGTTTCATAGTAGCCGGGCAACCAGTGGAGAATGTTGAAAGCTTCCAATATCTTGGTAGCCAAATGGCGTCAGACGGCGGTACCAAGATCGACATAGGCGCACGGATCAAGAAAGCAAGGGCTGCCTTTGCGAGTTTAAGAAATATCTGGAAAAACAGGCAGATAAGTGAACGCACCAAAATACGAATTTTCAACTCTAACGTGAAATCTGTGCTGTTATTCGCTAGCGAAACATGGTGTGTATCAGTGGAGAACACTCAACGGCTGCAGGTGTTCATTAATAGATGCCTGCGGTATATAATTCGGGCCTGGTGGCCTCACAACTGGATCTCAAACAACGAGCTCCATCGTCGTTGTCACCAGAGGCCGATAGCAACAGAAATTCGGGATCGAAAGTGGGGCTGGGTCGGCCACACCTTACGTAAAGGCGAAAACGAAATCTGTAAACAAGCATTAGACTGGAACCCAGCGGGACATCGTAGCAGATGCAGACCCAGAGGCTCATGGCGGCGAAGCCTCAATAAAGAAATGAAAGAAGTCGACCGAAATCTAACCTGGCAACAGGTTAAAGCGATAGCCGGGCAACGCTCAGGATGGAGATCTTTCAAGTCGGCCCTTTGCACCACCGGAGGTGTACAGGATCCATAAGTAAGTAAGAACTAGTTCACGCCTACCCAGGCCGCTGCTCCGCCAATCACCAACGGCGTGACGCCGCCACACCGTCGCCGCTGGCTGAAAATGATCTATCACGCCACCGTCGGTAAAATTTCAATCGGCGCACAGGTCTAATAAAAATTTGCTCTCGGTGTGAAGTGTACAGTTACAGTACAATTTTGTTGTACGAGAAAGGCAAAAATATGACATTAGTCAAATTGGTGAAACTGTTAGTAATCAAGTAATCCATGATGTGTCTTAGAAACGGAAGTTTGTTATCTTGTCTTGTCTTGTCTTGTCTTGTCTTAGCACATGCACAGCCAGTATTGAAAAGCATCCTGGAAATGTCGGTTGTATTCCCGAGCATTTTCTTGTCTGCATTAATATTTGCGGCATATTGTAAATATGACACAGATACTAAAACGGCCAGGCCCACCGTGCAGGCTTGAATTTGGGAGATAATCCATAACTCCCCGGCAATCAGATTATTTAGTAATAAATAACATGATCAATGAAGAAACGGAAGTTTGTTATATTGTTAAATAAAATTTTCATTCCACTACCAATGTTCAAACCTATCAGACGTATTTCATTACAATAGGTTATGGGCCCAGGACAAATGTTATAACCGGAGAAGTCCTGAGGAAGAATCATTTCAAGGTTATGAATAATTTTTATGAAACTTTTGTATAAAGATGAATTCGGTCGCTGGAAGCACAGGGTCGGGGGATGCTGGAAGCGGTGCAGTACCATCTGGATCAAGGGCAGGAAGTACTTTCGATTCAAGAGTGGTTCGTGCAGCCGGCAACAGCAGTGTGACCTTATCTATTGAGAAACTGAAGGGCCGAGAAAACTACGTATCATGGGCATTCGCTATGAAAATGACCCTGATACGAGAAGGTTCCTGGTGTGCTGTAGAACCAAAGACGGGTCAAGTGGTCGATGAAGATATTCAAATGCGAGCCTTGTCGACGATCTGTTTAAGTCTTGAGAAAATCAACTATAGTCTGGTTATGGATGCCAAAAATGCTCAAGAAGCCTGGATCAAATTGAAAACCGCCTTCCAAGATGATGGCATATACCGGCGGATTGGATTGCTGCAACAATTAACATCAATTCGTTTGGAAAATTATGAAAGTACGGAAGCTTATGTTGATGCGTTATTCTCTACTAGCTAGCTGAAATCAAATTTCCAGTACCTGACGAGTGGTTGGCTTCACTTTTGCTGATGGGATTGCCGAAGTATTATGCTCCGATGGTAATGGGGTTGGAAGCATCAGGTCAAGCTTTGAAGGCAGATGCCGTAAAATCGAAAATACTGCACGATGTTAAAGTGAAACAAGGTCCACGGAGCGGAAGAGATGAAGGAGCATTCGTGAACAACAACGACGACGGAAGAATTTTAGCTCGGGGAAAAACAAAGATGATCGCACGTGTTACAATTGTCAGAAAGTGGGACATTATGCAGCAAATTGTCCTGAAAAGCTCAATTCAAAGAGCTGCAAGGGAAGAGCTATGTGTGCGGTTCTAACAGTTGGCAATGTGGACCAAGACGAATGGTACTTCGATTCTGGGACCACACATATGGCAAGACCTGGATGGAATCTACAAGAGAAGCAGGAGATTTCGTGTCAAGTTGGAACTGCAAACAAGAGTAATATGACGGCGAAAGTAAAAGGTGTCGTGGGTCTGGATTGCGTTGAAGGTTCCGTTGAGGTGCAGGATGTACTGGAAGTTCCAGGTTTGGCTGCGAATCTATTGTCAGTCAGCAAGATTTGTAATAAGGGATTTGTTGTTACATTTATGGAGGCTTCTTGTATGGTGCTTGATAAAAAGGAGAAGTATTTGCTTCGGGCACAGCAGTTGGTGGATTATATCAATTGAATCGTCAAACTCAGAATACTTTTATGTCAACCGAGGTAATGGTATGGCATAGGAGACTCGGTCATTTGAACGTTCAATGTTTGAAGCAATTGAAGCAGATGTCAAATGGATTCGAATTGAAGAATGTTGAGGATTTGAACTGCATAGCATGTCTCCAAGGCAAACACTCTCGAGATGTTTTTCCGGTAAGTGAAAGTAGAGCTACTGAACGACTGGAGCTAGTACATATAGATTTATGCGGACCATTTGAAGTACCATCGTTGGCGGGCAGCAGATATTTCGTAACTTTTATTGATGATGCGACTAGGGAGGTTTTTGGTTATACATACATTGCAATCGAAAGATCAAGTTTTTGAAGCATATGAGGATTTCAAAGTAATGGGAGTTCAGTGCGTGATCTCTCATGTTTCGGACAGCAGAACGATCGCGCGGTCGGCCGAATTATTGTGTTCTGCATTGCGCGGCCGGTAATAAAATTAATCAGTTCAGTGCGTGATATCTCATGTTTCGAACAGCAGAACGACCGCGTGGTCGGACGAGTTATTGTGATCTGCATTGCGCGGCCGGTGATAAAATTAATAAGTTCAGTGCGTGATCCCTCTTGTTTCGAAGCGGGCTTGGTAGTCATATGGCTACTGCTTCTGCCTCATACGCAGAAGGTCGTGGGTTCAATCCCAGGTCCGTTCCATTCTCCTACTTTGTATCTTTCTCTTTATTTCTCATGTTCTAGCAATCGCTAGAACTGGAAATGGACTTCCATACCGTTTCCATTACTATTCCTATACCTTCAACTTGAGTATTCTAGCAGTAATCTGCTAGAATTGGAAATGATCTATAGAGCTCGTTTCCTACATCCAACTGGAAATTCCATCAGTTACCTTCTCCTATCTATCACATTGGCAGCTCGTTAACCAAGACGGACCTCTGCCTCTCCAACCTAACCCAGAAACTCCAACAAATTCCGCATGAACTCGTGGCAAGTGCAGAGGTATATTCGGCTTGCAGTGGGCGAGTAATTGCATCATCATTTCCTCCCCCTTCCCAACATTGACTTGCATTCTGACGTGGCAGGCGCCAGTATGACCTAACAAATGAGGTACATTGAAGATGTGTGCTAGTCCCAAGCAAACATCTGTTGGTTCCCTGTGCAAGAACAGCTGATCTGGTCATAATGGAGTAGCAACTACGAGCAGTCAATCAAGCTCAAGCTCAAGCGTATGAGGATTTCAAAGTAATGGCTGAACGACAAACTGGTTGCAAATTGAAGACTTTGAGAAGTGATAATGGACGAGAATTTGTAAATAATCGATTCAGTGCAAGCTTGCGACGAGATGGAATACGGCATCAAAAATCTTGCCCATACACGCCGGAACAAAACGGGACAGCGGAGCGTATGAACAGAACAATTGTAGAAAAAGTACGAAGTATGCTAAATGATGCCAAGATGTCTAAGAAATTTTGGGCAGAAGCAGTAAACACAGCGGTTTATCTCATAAATCGTTGCCCAACGCGCACTTTGGAAGGTAAGACGCCAGAAGAAGCATGGACAGGTAAGAAGCCGTACATTGATCATTTGAAGATTTTTAGCTCTTCCGCCATGATGCATGTCCAGAAGCAGAAAAGGTTAAAGCTTGATCCTAAATCTACAAAATGTGTGTTTGTGGGTTACGCAGCAGATGTGAAAGGATATAGACTCCACAACCCTGCAAGTAATGCTATTGGAATAAGTCGAGATTATTATTATTTATTTATTCAGACTAAGGCCGAAGTGGCCTGTGCGGTATATAAGAGTCTTCTCCATTCGGCTCGGTTCATGGCTACACGTCGCCAACCACGCAGTCTACGGAGGGTCCGCAAGTCATCTTCCACCTGATGGATCCACCTTGCCCGCTGCGCACCTAGCCTTCTTGTGCCCGTCGGATCGTTGTCGAGAACCATTTTCACCGGATTGTTGTCCGACATTCTGGCTACGTGCCCGGCCCACCGCAGGCGTCCGATTTTGGGTTAGGGACAAAAGGTCGAAAGGACAAAAGGTCGAAAGACAAAATGTCGAAAGACAAAACGTCGAAAGACAAAAGGTCGAAAATGACAAAAATCTAAAGGGACAAAAGGACGAAAGGACAAAACGTCGAATTGGACAAAAGGTCGTAATTTCGTTTTTGACTACATTTAAACATTTAGTTCTGAACTGGGATTCTATCGAAGGACCAAATAAGTAAATAAATTATTACAATTGTTCTGGATCATCGGGAAGGCTTTCAGTTGGTCACATAGTTATTATTATTTATTCAGAATAAAGCCGAAGTGGCAGGTGCAGTATTTAAGAGTCATCTCTATTCGGCTCGGTCCATGGCTACACGTCGCCAAACACGCAGTCTACGGAGGGTCCGCAAGTCATCTTCCACCTGATCGATCCACCTTGCCCGCTGTGCACCTCGCCTTCTTGTGCCCGTCGGATCGTTGTCGAGAACCATTTTCACCGGGTTACTGTCCGACATTCTGGCACACGACGGCCCTCCGACGAGACAGGAGGTTTGCGCAGGCCCAATAAGCCGCCTGAAAAACCATTCATTACGAACAATATAAGAGATAATGCGACTCGATATAATCGGCAAAGACCTAGGCGACGAATAAGTCGAGATGTAAAGATAATTAATGAAGGACAATTTGATGGACACATCGTTGAACGCAATAAATCAGTAGAGGTTAGTGAAGTTCAGGAATTAGCAAATTGCTACGAAAGAGAAGAAGTAAGAGACGATGATTACAACTGCAGTTCGGAAAGTGATTTTGAAGACGCCGTAGAAATCGCGCTCCCACCACAAATAATTAGACCAGCTTCTCCAGAGCATGAGTTTAGGCGCAGTGGTCGGGAGCGCCGCCACCCAGGCAAGTACTCAGATTTTGTAACTTATAGTACGTTTACTGGCCAATTTGTATCCAACACTCAACAGCTAAAAGCGAATAGCAATGGAAGTGCGACAAACTTGAAGTTGGATGAAAATGTATCGTTGAGTGACCCAACCACTTACAAAGAAGCTTTAAGTAGACCCGATCGAGAACAATGGATACAAGCGATGAAGACAGAGATCGCAGCGTTGAAGTCCAATGAAACATGGGTATTGGAAGATTTACCAGACGGTGGCAAAGCTATCAAGAGTAAATGGGTGTTTAAGACCAAGCGCGGATTAGTAAAATGTTGTTTGTCACGATTTATGTGGACGATTTTCTCTTATTTACCAATGACGCAAAAATGAAGAAACAGTTAAAGAAATTCTTGTGCAAGCGGTTTCAAATGAAAGATTTAGGCCAAGCAAGATATTGCCTAGGACTTTTTTTTTTAATTTTTCCAACAGTCTTTATTTATTTATTTATTTATTGTTGCTACATCAACAGACTAATTTGTCCCAATGATGGTGTGATAAAAAAAAATATTTGGGCGAATATAAAACAAAACTAAAAGTAAAACATTTTACAAAAACATATCAGTCTTTACGTAGTCTACTGTGCTGAAAAGAACTGGTAGAAACGGCGGCGCAGCGTCTGTCGCTATGTGGGCATCGGGCGTTAAAGTCAAACAAAGCTGAGACACGATTGAAGTTTCTCTGCAACCCGCTGATAGCACCATGCATGCTGTAGTTAGTTCGGCTGAAAGGCATTCTTAGCATTGCGCTGATTCGTAGTGCTCTGGGACGGACGTTGATGCTAATTTGATTCAGGATAGAGCTACAGTCAATTCGGCCTTGCAAGATGTCAGCAATTAGAAGAGCTCGAGTTGTCTCCCTACGGTGTCGAAGCGGTTCCAAATTTATCAACTGACATCGCGATTCATAGCTTGGAAGGCGTTGTGGATCCCTCCATGGAAGTTTACGTAGTGCGAAACGTAAAAATCGGCGTTGCACCGATTCGATTCTGTCGGAACCGTTGTAATAGTTCGGGTTCCAAACTGCGGAGCCGTATTCCAGTATAGAACGTATCAGCAAGGAGTACAAGGACTTCAGACAATAAATATCGGAAAAGTCCTTTGTAGAAAGATAAATCCTAACGCTCTGGAAGCCTTGTCCACGACATATGAGATGTGCAGCTTGTACGTGAGTTGGGAGTCGAGGATAACCCCCAAATCTTTCACCTGAGTCCTCCGTTCGATCGTGGAGTCAAGTAGCTTATAATCGAAATTAATTGGTTCTTTTTTTCGGGAGAACGTAATCACAGAGCATTTTATCGGGTTGACCACCATTCGGTTGATGGAACACCAGCCAGAAAATAATAGTAGTTGATTCTGCAAGAAGCGACAATCGTTTATCGAGTTGATCCGGAGGAACATCTTCAAATCGTCAGCATATGAAAGCCTTGGACATTTAATTATGAAGTTCACGTCATTGAAGTATAATAAGAAAATCAGCGGTCCTAGGTGGCTTCCTTGTGGTATTCCCGATGAAGCCGGGAAATCGTCAGATGTGCATTCGCCGACGGAGACCGACAGCCGGCGTCCAGTCATGTATGTACGGAGCCATTCTAAGAAAGAACCACATATTCCAAGCCTTTGAAGTTTTGCTATAGCGATAGAGTGGTTCAGCTTGTCGAAGGCGGCGGATAAGTCGGTATATATTACGTCCGTTTGCGCCCTGTCATTCATGCATTCCGTAATATATGAAGTGAGGCACAACAAGTTAGAAGTTGTGGAGCGGCCGATCCTAAACGTTTGCAGTGAGAAAGCAGAGGTTCCATGATTACAAGTTCGAACAGCTTAGAAATGGAGCTCAGAGACGTTATTCCTCTATAGTTATCAACGTCTCGTCTATTTCCCTTTTTGTGAACAGGAAACATGTTAGCAGTCTTCCAGCATGAAGGAAAGTGACCATTGGAGATAGATAGCCTAAACAGAGCAAGCAGAGGTGTTAGCAAACTAGAAATGTGTTTCTTCAGGAATGCAGAGGGGACACCATCGGGCCCGGGGTTAAATGAAAGCTTGAGTCGTGAAGCTGCAGTCGAGATCATTTCGGCGTCGATGTCGATATTGCTCAGTGCTTGGCCGAACAGTGGGACGTTATTCGCTGCGAGAGTAACTTCGGCGTCGGACAGCTGCTCATCGATGAAAACGTCCGAGAACTTCAACGAAAAAAGACGACAAATGTCCTTAGGAGTTGAAGCGGTCTCACCGTGTAACGTCATTGTCGAAGGAAGACCAGATTCTTTCCGTTGTTTGTTCACAAAATTCCAAAAAGTCTTCGGATGGGTTTTAAGCTTCGATTGCACGTTTCTTAGGTATT